>NW_002476262.1:0-514360 GCF_000189635.1 Tetrahymena thermophila SB210
CCCAACCCCAACCCCAACCCCAACCCCAACCCCAACCCCAACCCCAACCCCAACCCCAACCCCAACCCCAACCCCAACCCCAACCCCAACCCCAACCCCCAACCCCAACCCCAACCCCAACCCCAACCCCAACCCCAACCCCAACCCCAACCCCAACCCCAACCCCAACCCCAACCCCAACCCCAACCCCAACCCCAACCCCAACCCCAACCCCAACCCCAACCCCAACCCCAACCCCAACCCCAACCCCAACCCCAACCCCAACCCCAACCCCAACCCCCAATTTTTTTAATACAATTAATAATATATTTAAATTAAATTTAAGATTTAAAAATCTGTTAAAATTTAGAGAAAACACAATAAATTTATAAATAAAGAAAATTTAATTTAAAATGATAATATTAGTTATATTTATATATTTAAAAGTTTATTTTAACAGAAAAATATTATACAAGTTATATTAAATTATTGGAAAATTTTTTTCATATTATTATTTTTGAATTCAAATCAAAAGCTTTTGGCATAGGCTAAAGATTTAGAATATTGGAACGACTTCTCTCAGTACTTCTACTTTAAGACGGAGACTGATTTGATAGATAGTTGTTTATATTGCTTTTTAATGGATCAGGCTTTTAAAAATATTATTCTTAATTTTAAGAGGGGGTTCTATTTAAACTTCTATTATCGTATCTCCTTAAAGAACTTGGTTAGTCTATTTAAATGGTTTACAAGCTATTTTAAGCACCTCTACTAAAAATATTCCCATATCTATGTGAATCATCATTATTTTTATAATCTGATCTTGCTGAATTAGGTAATTCTATTTCTTTAAAGTTATTTTAATAGTTTTTACTGTGCTAAGGTGTAGTTGGACCTAAATATATATTGGGATTTATGCTTAGTTACTCATTACTTTATATAGTGTTGTTAAAACTATTTATTTTAGATCTTTAATTTTATATTTTTGAATGCATTTCCTTTCCATTACAATATTTATCAAATTTATTTGTTTCTCCCCACTTAAGTCCATTACTCGCTTTCTTTTAGCTTACTTTATTATGAGTATAATTTGATTATCTTTAAGGTGTTTGATTTTTAATAAAATTAGTAAATATAGGAGTTTTTTCAATATTTTTAGACTCATTATTATTTTCAAAGATAGGTTTATCTTGAATAGTTGTAGTGTGCTAAACACTGGCTTAGGTTAGTGGATAGGTTTATCTTTCTGATGGCTCATCTTCTATAGCTGTATACTATGATCCTGCATCATTGGTTTTCATTTAGTTTTAGTTAAGCTTTGGAATTTCCTACTCTTATATTTCTTTAATTATTTTATCTAATACTGATTATTATGGCTTTTCATCTACGATTTTATTTTTTGGAGATTCAATTTCAATTGGTTATGTTTGACTACTGAAGTCTTATTATCTAGGTTACTTTGAAAACTAAATTATTTATTCGCTTTCATCTTCTTCAGCTCCAAAAACTTGGGAACCGCCTACTGCTTGATCTTTGTAGTTTTTAGGAGTAGGAATATGTTATGTTTATACCTAAGCTTCTACGACTATTTTAGGTTTCTCAAAGCACGTAGAATCCACTTATAATTCTTATGTATGATAAATTTTATTTTTTTTAATTTCACTATCTTCTTCAGTTTTTTCTTAAATCACTGACTCATAAACTATACTCTATTTTTAATAATCGCTGTTTTATGAATTATAAAAAGTACTATCTTGAAATTCTTTTTCCATATCAACTTAAGTTTATCGTGATTAAACATATCTCTTTTTCTTTTCCGATGAAGGTGGTAAAACAGTTGATTATTAACCTGATTCAAACATTTTTGAATTCACTTAAATAGATTACGATTTAAGGAGTTTTCTTTTTTCATCTAAATCTTCTCTAAATGACTCATCTTAAATGTAACGAGAGTGTTAATGTGGATCTTCAAACAATATAAGCTTACCATCATATTAAGAATTTTCAACTTCTTCTTTAACTTCTAATATTTACAGCTTATCTATTGAATCTTATCTTGCTTTTACATCTTATAATTCTTTTTAAAGATCTTCTACCTTTCTTTTGAGCTCATCATCATTTTGATCAAATTTTGCTTTTTCTTCTATAGGCTATTCAACTGGTACTTCTACAGGAACAAGAACCTTCTCAGGGTAGACTTATTGTTTTTCTTTTTTATTTATGTCTTTTTTCTTTTTTTAAGATTATGTACATTTTTTACATTTCTAAATTATCCACTAGATAAGAATATATAATGAGTAAAGGATAAAGGTAATAAGTAATATAATTAAAATAAATATAAGTCCTTCTGTATATTTATTGATAGACTACTTTTCTAAGTAAGAGGAAGAATCTTTAGAAATAATTATTGTTTAGAATAAGAAACACAGTAGCACTTCCGAGTGAGCAAGGAAAATAAGATATTTTTCTTGATTGTTTTTTATAGGTTTGCATGCCATTATGTATATTATATATACAGCTTGATTACACAGAAGGATTATAGTTTGAGCTAAAGGACTTTTATGTAAGACAGAACATGCTATTGAAGAAATTAGTTTTCTGCAAAAGGAAATAGCAAAATAGCATCTTTAATAAAACTTTTCTTGGTTGTAGTTATCTATAAGGTAAAATAATACATTATAATCTGACTGTAATTCTTAATTTTATTTAATTTTATTTTTAAAAAGTTTCTTAAAGAGGAAAAAGAGAATAGCTATTATGTATACTATCATTAACAAACAAAATCCTGTGCTAGCTGTAGTTCCTGGATTTTAAAAAGTAAAAGAGTAATTAAATTGACCAATTATGACAATTAATGTTTCTTAAATAGTTATCATAAAGAAGAATATAATGATAGATATTGAGAATGGATTTTTATTTGAGATGTGCTCTTGCAATATGTTTGCATTATTATTTTACACTTTGATTTATTTTTTCTATGATATTTAAGAAATTTAAGTATTTTTGTAATATTAGCTCTATGGCTCTTATAAAGCATTAATATTTTTGTTATATTTATTTTATTAATTGTTATTATTATTTATATTTATTTAAGAATTGTGTTAGCTACCTTTATTTCCTTCACTTGTTTCTCTATTTTGCATCCCTTTTGAAAATCTGAAATTACTGGGTTCGTTGCTATCATAAATAACAATTGAATTCAAACTTGATTTAGATTAATTAAATGTTTGTTTTCTCTGAGGAGGAACTAAATATTTCATATTACTACTATTTTAGCTTATCCTGTTACTATTTAGCTAGGATTAATTATTCTTCTCAAAGGCACTACCATTTTATTTTTTAAACAAGTTATTCTTTGAATTTCGAGAAGAAATATCATTTATGTCTCTCTAACTTAAGGCTTAATCCCTTTTTTTAATATTCTTCGTTAAGTCATCTTCAACTTATTCTTCTTGAATTTGGCTAAGAGATTTTTATTGAAGACTTATATTCAAGCTACTATTTGCTGAATTTATCAATCCTCTACTATTTTAATTATTTAATCTTTGACTTAGTTTATCAGACCTCCTCTTAAGAGAGTTATTTTCTGAATTAATTCCCTTTTTTTTATTAATCTCCCTCGTTTAGTAATATTTAATACTAAAAAAGGCTATTATCCAAAGAAGGAGGGTAAAAATAAAAACAATTATTTGTTCTACAGCAAAATTAGAGCTGTTTATATGTTTAGCTACTTTCCAATTTAAATAGCTTGTGTTATAATTGGATTCTCCTCGATACCAATCTGGTTTTAGAGTACTTGAAATGTTTGATTTATCAATGTATCTAATAAGATCATCTAGTTGATAGCTATTTTAATAATTTATATAATATAGAAGAGCCGCGCATTATAAAGAGTCAATATAGTAATACAAAATAAATCCACTCCATTATATCAAACTAAGTAAAATTATAGCTATTAAACTAACCAAAGCCAAACTAAATACTATTGTGTTGAAAATGGAAGAAGTGCTCGAATCTATATAAATTAAAATATAGTAAATTTTCCAAGTAAGAAAAATTTTAAAACTAAAAACTTCATATTGATTGTTTGATATAATTAAAAAAAATATATTTCCTTCAGCTCATAAAAAATGAATATCAGTTATTTAATTTTACTAGCTATATTCTAATAATAATTTTTATAAGTAAATTTAAATATTTTGTAACCTTGGCAAGTTGGAGAAAGATCGTCTGTGAAAGAGTAATTGCAATTACATTCTCCATATTGAAAAAAAAATGATAATTCTAAATCTCTATTATCTCTACAAGTCAGACATTTAAAATATTCACTACCACTACATGAAGAACAAGATTCGTAGCAAATTTAATTGCATATTCCATTAACTTCTTATGTATATGAAGGGCAGGTTGCAACACACCCATTTTATAATATTTTATAGGAAGAGTTAATACAAGTACTACAACTTACTTATCCGTTTGATGTTTAGCACTGTTAGCAAGTTGATGTATCGCAAGAGGAACTTGCTTAGGCATCTATAAAATTTTGACTTAAAGCTAACATCCAAATAATAAAAGAAAATAATTTTATTTTATTTTAAAAATCCTAAGGATATCTTTAATTAGTAGAGTAGCTTACTTTCATTTTTAAATACATATTCTTTAAAAAAATTAATTGAGTTAAAATCAATTAAATAAATTAATGATAAAAAATAAAGTATTCTTTAAATTTCACAATCAAGTATTACAAAATTTACTCATGGTTATTATAATTTGATTCTAAATTAATAATTTCAAATTTTTTTCTCATAGGCCATTTAACATAATAAATCTTCATTCATTTGCTAAAATTTCAAGTATTTTATAAAATTTACATTAATTTCAAAGCCACAAATATATTTCAGTATTAATTTTAGAACAATTAAACATTAATTTATTAACTTTGTAATGACAATTTATGTAACATTTCTATGGTTTTTTAACATGGTTTATTATTATGTTATTTTAAATTAAATTTTATTAATTTTATAAATTATTATTTAGTTTAACAATAAGTTAAGATTGAATTAAAATATATTAAAAAAGATTTTTCAGATGAAAACAAATAATTTTTTAAATTGAATTTTTGTAAAATAAGGATTAATTAAATATCTATATCCCTTAAAACGAAATATTAAAATTTATAAAAAATTATACTAATTTTAATTGAGTACTTATTAAGAGATAGTTTCTCATTTTTTCTCTTGAATATTTAATTTAATAATAGTCAAATTATTTTTTAAATGATAAAAAAATTTCAAAAACAAATTTAAAAAAATTATATTACTTTTTTTATTGCTCTAAATAAGAAAATAATAAAAATTTAATGATAGATATTTGCTCATTTCTTCATCTTAATATTTAATGTAATTATAATCAAATTATTTTAAAATTATTAAAAAAACTTTAAAAAAATAATAATAAGATACAAAAATAAATATGGTTGAAATTTTAAAAACTTCACACGTTTATATTAATTAGAATTATATTTAATTGTTAATTTTTCTTTAGTGTTTTGTATTTTAGTCAAGAAAAATTTTGAAGTACACATGATAACATTTGGCTTTTAATTATTATTTCAATTTTAATCTTAGAATAAGTTTTTAAAACTTAATTGTAAAATGAATAAATTTTGAATAATAATCTCTTAAATATTAAAATATTTAATCTTTATTAATAAAATAAAAAGATTAAAAATAAATCAATACATTTTCAAACTGATTTTCTTTTATTTAAACTAAAATAGAAGAAATTATGTCAGTATTCAATAGAAAAAGCATAAGGTATTTCCTTATAAGTTAGATATCAAATTTTTACTACCTAATAATATAGATTGGAGAGTAGAATCAATAGATAAATCAAATCTTTTTTTTGTATATTGGTAATTAGTTTTTATAAGTTAGTTAGCAAAGTTTTTTGATTATTTTTAGTAAAGCTTTTTTGGTGTAATAATTCAAATTAGTTTAAACACAGTGACTAACTAATTACTTAAAAAAAATATAAACTAAAAATTTTAATCAATTTAAAAAAGATAAAAGCCTTTCAAAATTATTATTGTGTAATAAATGGGATAGGTAACTTACTTTTGTTGTTCTAACTAACTTAGAAGTCCAACTGCTAATTCGACTACAGAAAGAAGTAGTATGACCAACTGTTCTTAATCATAGAATATAAATTTAAAGGATTAAGTAAAAATAATGATAGTTGGAACTAAATCATCAGGAAAGACTACTTTACTGAATAATTTGATTATTAATAATTAAAAATAAATATATTATGGTTTAAAGCAGATTCCACATGGTGGGATACAATTTAAAACCATTTAATTGAAACTTGATGACATAAACATTTAACATACAATTAAATGTAGATTTATAGATGTAGAAGGTAATTTTTTTTAGCAATTAGAGCATATAAAAAAGCTTATTCCTAGCTGTGATGGCTTCATTATAATGTGTGATATGTCAAATGTTAACAGTATTTAAGAAGCTTAAGAAATTTTAAAATATTTAGAAAAAGGTCAATAAAATAAACATATATTAGTTTTAGCCAATAAGAGTGATTTATAGGAATCATTTTAAAACTAAGATTTAATTCACCAAATCACTTCAACTGTTAAGCATTTTTATGTGAATACTTGCTCGTTAGTAGAATGTTTTAAATACAAAGAATTTATTTAGTAAATCGCATATGCATCTTCTCTTATAAATCTTGAATGAAATTGGATTAAATTCTCCTATTAATTAACTTTAATAAATATCACCTCAAAAATAAAAATTCATAACATTATTGATGTTTTTAGAATACTAATATTTCTTTTAACATCTATAGCGTCATTAAAATAGATGAATCTTATTTATAATTAATAACCATATAATTATTATTTGGAAAACCCTTTAAGATTAATAATCTGAAATAAACTAAAAAATAAAAAATAAATACAATGTTCCTGTACTTTCTCACCACCTAAAATTAAAAATATATAATAATTTATAATTATAAAGAAAAAATTAAATTTTAATTTAAAATAGCTATTATTTATTTATTTGTTAATAATATACTTAATTATATATACAAAATCTAAAAAATTTTAATTTTTTGGCTTATATTATATCAATTATAAATTTAATACTTTTTGTTTTGGTTTAATTTAAAATAAAAATAATTTTCAATTTAATTAATTTAAAAAAGAAATTCACTAACAAAGATAATAAAATTGAAAAGATAGCTTTTTTCATTATTTAAGGCATAAATAATATTTACAATGATTCATAGCAGATACTTGATTTTTGTTCATTCATTTAAGAAAAGATACTTGAGGAATGAATGAATGGATGGATGGAAATTTCTCATTAAATTATTAAATATTTGATTGATATCTTAAATATTTTCCACCCTCCTTTATAATAAATTGTTTATTTTAATTATAGTTTTATTTAATAACTTTAAATTTGTTTTTATTTAAAAAATAAAAATTTATTTTAAGACTGGCTATCAAAATAAAATAAAGAAATTTTGAAATAAACACCATTTTTAATTTTAATATTAAGATGATTGAAAAGCAATTCATTTGTAAATAAGGAAATAAAATATGATTCGCTTAAATATTTATTAAAAAAATATTTTATCAGTAAAAATTAATTAAATATTTAGTTAATGTGAATAAATAAAAATATTTGTATTAATATATTTATTAAAATTAGTATACAAAAATGAATAAAAATATATTATTTTTAATTATATATAAATAAATTAGTGAGTTTATATGAGGTTCAGTAATATCTATTGTTTTGTTAAATCCAATCAAAGTATCCAAATGGAGAAGAGCTTCTTTAATTTTACTTTAATTGTTCTTTGTTATTGTGGTTTAATATTATTTTAGAGTTATTTATTATTATAGTTTCATATTCAAAAGTATTTTATTTAATAGATTTTTAATCATTGGTATTTTATTATTGTTCGATTCTTTATTGAATTAATTAATTATTAAATTAGATACTAGAATTTTTAATTTTTTAATTAAATGTGTTTTCTTTAATATTTGTATTAGATAATTAACTTTATTCATTGGCTTTTAAGGGTTTTTCCATTAACATTTAAGATTAACAGCTTGAGTATATTAGATCTCTCTAAGAGTTAATCTATTCTATTTGTTGAGGTTCTGTTTAACTAAGCTAGTTACAAGAATGCTATCTAAATGTTTATTCAGATAATTGTGAGTATTCACTATCTTCTTCTTTATTAATAAGAGTGGTATTTTCAGAATAGCTATCTTCTTATTGGTCAATACTGCATTAGCAGACAGAATAAGATGACTCATCTTGGCAGATAAGTTAACTATTATAATATGGTTTTTAATTATTAGATTTGTTCTAGCGATCTATTTGAAATGAGTCTTCAATGCATTGTATATTAGGATAAAGCTATTTGAATTCCTTACGGAGGTTTTATATAGTATTATCAAATTTTTTTTTCAATTAGACCTTATATTTTTTATTTTAGTGTATGGAGTTTAAGGCAAATATATTCTTTGTTTTTAAATCTTCTAGTATTAAGCATGGTCTTAGTAGCTACAAACTTCTCTATTCGTGATTAATTCTACTTACAAAGTACTCTTAGAAAATATAACTTGATTATTTTTCAATTAGCTTCTTTAGATGATCAAGTTCAAAATAAGGATTAGATTCAGGATGACCATGCTTTAGATTTATATTAGACAGCTAAAAAATTTTATTCTTTTTATTAAAAGAAATTTTAAAGCTGCATTTACTTTTCTAGCATCTTATTTCAATAGATGGCTTTTCAGAGTTAGTTTTATCAACAATTCTTAAATGATGTTAGGCCTTCAGTTCTATGGAGTGGAGATTTTTTTTGATGAACTGCAAAGATCTATTTTACTTAAAAAGATATTTTATAAATGAAGGTAGGTCCTTAGCTCTGTTATCCATTCGATATGTTTTGTTTTATTTTTTTAAGTATTTAGTATTAATCTGTAGATTTTTTTTTTTTAATTAAATTATAAATAAACATGATTTTTTTTAAGGTTTTAAACAACTCTAAAGTTTTCTAAATTCTATGATGTATCTTTAAACTTAACGGTATCTTTTTTTAAATTTGTTGTATCTTATTTTTTAATTAAAATAAAATCAATAAAATTGAAGTATTTTATAATCCTCTTATACGCTTAAGGTATTTATAACGATTTCCATAATAATAAAAAATAGTTAAATGCCATCAACCACTTGATAAAAAGAAAACTAAGAAAAATTAAAAATATTAATTTTATATTTTTTTTAACAATTAAAATTTATAAAACCTAAAACATTTAAAGTAATGTCTTTCTTTTAAGAAAAAAATTTCTATATTATAATTTAATAGATTTCAACACATTGCGTAGATAAGATCTAAATGAAAGAAAGATATATGAAAAAGCTCTCTTATATTTTCAAAATATTTTTGATCACCAAAAAAGAAGTGGGGAAAAGTTTATAAGTGAGTCACCAATAATATTTATTGAAAAGGAACTATAGAGTCTATTTATGGTAAAAAAAAATTTCTTATTTTGAAATTACAATAATTTTTGTTAAGTGAAGTGGAAATAGATAATAAATTGATAGAATATAATATTAAAAAAATTATTACAAATACCAAAAATAAGGAATAGTATTAAGAAAAAAAAGCAAGAATTTGATATTTATTTTTATAATTGATTTCATAATTTTTTAAATATCAAATATTTAGAAATGCATTTTTTTATATTAAAACTTATATTGAATTTTTATTTTTTTCCAATAAATATAGGATAATTAATGCCGTTTAGTCTATATAATTGTCCTTATAATTGATATATTATTGCTATCTGTTTTAAGATATAATCTTTTTTAAGTTTTTAATTTTGATTATATTTTTTGATTTTTAAAAAATAGCTTTTACAAATTATTTTTTATAAAAGAATAAATAAATAATAATATATTTATTATTACAATTATGAAATAAAAAATTTGTTATAAATTTAAATTTAGTTAATATTTTTCTTTCTCTAATAACTAAATATAATATAATATTTTTATAATAAAAATTATAAATTAGAATAATTTAATTTTGATTTTTACTATAAATAAAGATAAGTATAATCTTAATTTACAATTGAATTTGAAAAAATAGTACTACAAAAACAGTTAACCAATTTAATTAATGGAGTAAATAATTTATTATCACAATTTGTAATATTTTTCTCTATTTAATTCAATCAGCATAGACTTTGTAAAGAAAGAAATCTTAGTACGAATATTTTAATATGAATTAAATAAAATTTTGTAGAGAGAGATTAATAGCCAATAATATCAACCTATTTTTCACATACTAAAATAGTATAAAAAAAAAAAAATATATATGAATTGATTTATGGCTATTTCTATTCATTAGATTAATAATCATTTTGAAATAAAACTTGAATCAATTTATGTAATATTAATTATTTGTTTATCATTTGAAGTGATTAATAAAAATTAAGCTTTTTAAAATATTTATATTGAATGGAGGGACATTAGTATAATTTTAGCTCAAATTAATTAAATTCTATTCATCAATGTGATGACACATTAGGTTAGGAGTAGCGATCATTTAACAATCAAAGAATTCGTAGTAGAGCAGGGAGTGTAGTGCAAAAGGATATTCGCCATAATGAAAAAGAAGAATCAATAATCAAGTAGGAGGAAAATATGACTACTTTTATGAGCGATTACTAAGAAAGATCTCGTAAATTAACAAATGAAGGAATTGAAAAAAAAGTAGGTACAAGTGATTCTTTAGATTTTTAAGAAGGTACTTAGGAAAAGCAATAAATTAAAGAGGAAGATGAAGAGAGTGAAAAGAGTGAAAGAGTAAATTTTAGATAAGAAGTATCATAATTTACAAATTCAAGTAATGTATAAGAGTTTCAGAATTAAAATAGATCTTCTTAACAAAAGGTTTCGAACATATTAGCTTCTATTGATAAAGAAAACAATCATGAGCAAATTATAATTCTAAAGAGTGATTAAACATCTATCGATAACTAGAGGGTTTTAGAAGATAATTTACAAGGCATTTCTCCTATCAATAATAGATAAAGTCCTACTCAAGATATGCCCTTCCTTTAACCTACCATAAACTTAATGTATTTCATTTTATTAATAATGACACTTTTAAATACTAAATTAAAAAACTTAATAAGGAAATATTAAAAAAAAATAAATAATACTTTCAATTTAAATATTGCCCTTTATTTAGCACTTATAATGATTGAAACAAAGCTATTAAACCTAAATTGATATATGATATTAATATTCACAATATACATGATTAAAATGAAGAAGCATAGTTAATGGAAGTAGAATTATTTAATTTAATTAAAATACCATTCAAAGTATTTTCTACTACAATACATTTAAGGATTATTTAATTGAGAAAAGTAGATATATTGATTAATATATTAGCAAAGTTATTTAGTTTAATAAGTTCGTAAGTTACTGAATAAATTTTATGTGAGCAAAAATTTTTTTATTTGCAATTCAAGTAATATTAACTTTCAATGTAAAATACTTGCTAATTAATCAGAAATACCTTATTCAAATCTAATAAAAAGTTTGCTTATATGATTATGGGTTTTTAGACTAATTTTTTATCTTATTTAATTTTTTAAAAAACAAAATTTTACTTTTTATAATGTATTTTAACAATTAATTTATTATAGAAGCTTGTAGAAAATAGAAAATAGCTAATACCAATTATGTCCAATTACTGAATAATCTGAAGATTAAGTTTCTCTGGCTAAGAATTAATTCAGTGACTAAAAAAATAGTTAAAGACTTTATACACCTGTATTAAATCCTTAGCCAGTGTAGACAGCTATTTTTGATAACCTTTCTAATTCAGAACCTCAATAATAAAAAGATTTATTAGGAGAAAATAAAAATAGTCCTAAGCAGTAGTTTTAAAGTATATTATCAGATATGCCTAGAGTTATGCTTTATACTATAAATAAAGGATAAGCTATTTCTTAACCCTCTAGTCCTTTACCTATTCCTCTTCCTTAAATACCTTAAGTCTAGCCACTTTAATTTCAATAACTACAACTCCAATAATAAATATAGTAGTAGCAGCTACAAAATATACATCTACAAGGTTAATCCAATTTAGTAAATTCTTAAAGTTATTCTACTACAAGATCATAATAAAAGCTCATCCATCCTTAAGAATAATATGGCAGTGGATAATTTTATCAGATACCTCAGTAAATTTTATAGCCTATGACTTTTAATGAATTTAATTAAGCATAACAAAATAGTGGGATTAATACATTTAAAAATACTTCAAGCGCTATGTAAGATAGAAAAATATATGGTGAATTAGAATTTTCTTTAAATGGATTAAACACCCAAACAAATAGCAATAATTATAATAATAGTAGTGGTAATAATATATTTAATCAATAATAATAAGTATAATAGCAATAAACAAATCAAATATTAGAAAAGCTGATTTAATAACTGTAGAGCGTGATAAGGCAAAAAGATGAATAAATTTAAGTATTTAAATGTTTATTTCAGATATTTAATTATGAAAAAAAATTTAATTATTTTAGCAAAAAGATAACACTTTATACGAATATACTTCAAAGGTGTCAAAACTAGATGAACTCTTCAAAAACATTTCATAGTAGTACCAGAATGAAAATTTCTAGTTAAAAGAATAATTTCAACTTTTACAGAACGAGCTATTATCAATAAAAAGATAAAAAAGCTCAGTTTCTCTTTTAAATCAACAAAATGATTAACTCAAACAAGAAAATTAAGATTTAAAGTAATTTTTTTTAGTTTTAAATAAAATAAATTATTATATAATTTTTTTTAGTAATGAATTAAAAGAGTTGGAGATTTAAAGAAGAGTACTTGAATCTAAGTTAAAAGAAATTAGTGAAGAAAGAGATTAATTTAAGTAGTAAATAACAGAATTAAATTAAATATTAGATAAAGTAAACTAAGAAAACAAAAGCTATAAAATATCTTATGTAATTTAAAAAATATTGACTTAATTATCATACTCATTTAATTAAAATTTAAATAGAAAACACTAGAGAAATAAAATTAGGATCTACTTTAGCAAATAAGCACTCTTAAAGCCGAATAGATGTGCTAAGAATAGTAATTTAAATTAAAATAAATTTTAATTTAAAATATTTTATTAATTTTAATAGTCTTAAATCACACTAAAGTTATATAGCCACAAGTACTCAACTTGATTCTTAATAGTTTTTGAGCAATCACTATTCTAAAAATTTTAAAACAAATATCAATAATAATAATAACAGCATAAATAATAACAATAATAATTTAAATAATTTAGTCCTTAATACTTAAGAAACCTCTGAAGAAAACTTAACTGAAAATAGTAGTAGTCATTAATTAAATTATGTTGGTAATTCTAATTTGTAAAATACAAATAAATTATCTAAACTTTAAGATAAGTTGCTTAACTAGTTAAGAGGCTAGTCCTAGTTTAGCTAAAATTCTACTAATTCTAAGCATGAGAGATCAAGTAGTGCCAGCATAAATTTGCTGAGTGGTAAAAAAAACTTAAGTAATTACTAGACTCCATCAAGATAAATTTAAAGTAACAGAACTACAAATATATCTGCAGGGAGAGAGAGAAATCCTGAGCAGCATTAAAATGGAAATTAATAAGATAGCATGAAATTTGATCAAAACCAAGCAGCTTACAATCATTAATATACCCCATATTCTGGAAGAAATATTTCAAGTGGTAGTAGCAGTGGAGGATAAAATTCTAATTAGATGAGCTCTTATCGACTTTTATAGGCTACAAGAAGAAATCAACAAACATAGAATTCTGAGGAAAAAACAGTTACTTTTGCAAATCAAGAAATTCCATAAATGATTAATGAAAAAATAGACCCAAATTTTGTAGAAAGCGTTGCACTAGAGGACTTACCAAACAGTAAGTAGTCTGAAGATTTAAGATACTATTCAGCTTAATCTAACAGTAATAGATAGCATTACCATGCAGGTAGGCTCACAGATGTTAATAACTCTCCTGTTATAAACCCTTTTACAGAAAACTAAGCTACCTAAGTACCATCAAGTAGTAGAGCAAAATCATTTTCAAATTACCAAAATTATTATGACCCAAATAACGCAGATAATAATAGATTTAAAATAACTCCTGATAAACCTTCAGAATAAGGCTATAGGTAAATTAAAATAAAAAAAATATATTTAATAGTTAAAATTTGATGTAATAAATAGCAAAGAGAAATTACCTAGCCAAGATTCAGGCAAAAAGGAATATCTTAATTAAAATCGCCCTAAGTTAAATAATATAAAAGGATATTTAGGAGAATCATAGAATTGTAATTTATTTATTTCAAAATTTTAGCAAAATTAAATTTTTTCTATCAAAGATAATTATGAGCAGGCGAACTAAAGTTAAAAAAATGGCAGGTATGTAAGATAAGAGTAATAAACTCCTCCTTCATTTAACAATGATAATTAATTATTTAGTAAAATAGCTCAAACTAAAGCTACAAATAATTATTTATTTAATCCTTAATATGAATAACTATAAAGCTAACTTAAAAACCTGAAAGATTGCTAATAAAATGTAATTTAATTAAATTTAAAATTTAAAAATAATTTAAAATTATATGATTTAGCTTGAATATGAAGTTGGTAAATTGAGAGGAGGAAGAGATGAGGACAATGAAAGAAAAAATATGTTAAATTTAGAATTAACAATAATAAAAAAAGAAATAGCATAAATATAAGCTAAAATGACTATGGTTTGAATAGCATGAATTTGAAGAATAAAAAATAAATTTAATATTTATTTAAACAAAAGTCAATAATCTTCAATAATTAAGCTTAGCGATTTTTTAAATAGTTAAAAGCTATAATAAATTTTGGTATATAAATAAATAAATGTATATTAACTAAAAAATTTAATTATTGAAAAATAATATAGATAATAAATAAAATATTTGTAAATTTATATTAAAATTACATTAGTAAACAAATAAAATATAAATTAATACTCTAGCAATTTTATTGCATAATCTATTAATTAATTTATTTTATTTTTTTTGTTGTTTACCAATTTAAAAGTATTTTTTTTAAATTTAAATTTTATATTTATGAACAAGTTCAAACTATGATCCTGGAAAAAATAACTTCCCTATTAAAAATGTATAAAATAGTTATATATAAAATACTTAAACATATAACTAATCATTAGAATTATAAGATTTATTGATATCTTAAACCAAATTAAAGTATTATAATGAAGATAAATATATTAGAAAACTAAAGTATTTTAAATTATAAGATAAAAATTACTAAAAATAAGTAAATAAATAGTTTTATGAAATTTATAGTTGGTAATTATAAAATGATTTAAAACAACTAAGACATATAAACAGCAAGGTTTAATTTAACATTTAAGATATTATGTAAATAATTTGAAATAGTCACTTAGTTGATTGTGTGAATATAAGAAATGAAAATAAAAGAAAAATATTATGGTGTATAATAATTATTAATTGTATTTATTTATTTTTATAATTTGAGTTAGTTTTTATTTGTGGTTAAATTTATATTAGCATTTATTTTGGTTGTTGATTATTTTTATAGAAATGTTTATTATTTTAAATTTTTTATGATTTTTCTCACTTTTTATCTTTCTTAACTTCATCAGAGACACCTTCAACATCCATGATGATAGCGACACCAGCTAAAATCCACTTTCTAGGAGGGAATCTTGTTTTAAGTTAAGCAGTGAATACGTAAGTATTACCTCTATCTTCTGTCTTATATACTGGACATTAGTACAAACTCTATAATTTTAGAAGAAAAAATTTTAACAACTTTATCAAAAAACTTAAATATATGTTTCTTTACCTTATCTTCTTTTCCTTCTGGTGGAAGAGGGATGGCTTTGCAATAAGTGACAGGAAGAACACTGAACATTTCCTTTGGTTTACTTTCTTCAAGTTGACCGAGTTAGTAATCCCAACGAGCGCCTTCTAAAATAAAACCATATACGTAAGCACCTTCTTTTGCTGCTCCTTCAATTTCTTCAATTGAACGTTTAGTGATTTCAGTTTGTATATATAATTTATTAAGTTCATAAGCCTTGGCTCTACTGATGACTTACATAATAGCAGTGAGGAAAGATTAGGGATTGAAGAAACGAGAAATCATAACAACCCTAGGAATAGAGTAGGGATCATCTCTGAATATATTTAATTGCTCAATACGTTAGAAGAGATTAGCAAGCCATGATTAGAGACCTCTCTTAGAGGGATAAGCAAGCTTCTACCATGATGCAGGAACTCTGCTCAAAGCAATACTTTCAATAATCATTTCCATGTTTTCTGAAACTGTTAAAAGACCAGAAAGACCTTAACCAATTTCTTCAAGATCCCTAAAAATTTTTTAAATGATTAAATATTATTACTTTAAAATTTAAATATTACTTGACTATTTCTGAAAGAAGAGCGTTCATGTATTCAATTTCTTATAAGAAGACATTCTAGTAAGGACCCTTGTTTTCAGCATCAATCTTATTCTTGATTTCTTCCATATTGAAAATCTTATTCTTTAATTCACTGTCTTCAAGTAATTGTTTTATAAGATCAGAAGCCATTTCATTAGATGATTTGATATCAGAAGATTTTTCATCACGAGATTACTCCTTTGGCATAAGTTCAAGGAGAGTATTAAAGAGAGTCTTACATTAGTCTGTACGGAAACCAATTTCAGCATTAGGATGGAGACCGTATGCAAGAGGAGTTTCTTATTTAAGTGAAGTCTCAATGTGTTCAATATATTTCTCATAAGGATTCTAGCCAGGTACCTTGAATGAAAGTCCTTTACCTTCAATGTAAGGGAAGAGTTCAAGCTCATCGAATAACTATTCGTGCATAGTGTTAAACAAGTATGAGTTGCACAAACGTCTATCCCAATCATCTACAATGTGGCCACCATACATAATTTCACCAAAAATGTATATAAGATCATTAAATGGTACTTTACCACCTTAGTTTTATTCCATATATCTATTCATAACAAGGTAAGAGTCACGAAGATCACCCATATTGAATGGATAAGACATATTCCAACCCTTAGGTCCAAAACGACGACGTTCGATTAAAGTTGAGTGGAAGAAGCAAAGAGCGAAAAGAATAGATTTAATCTTGGGATCTTTATCTTCAATTTCTTCTTTAGAGAAATAAGTCCATGCACGCTTCATGTTAGCTTTAAGTCCAGCAGGGGGTTCATTTGTAAGCTTAATTGAACGATCAAGGATACCAATTGGAATACCAGTTGAAGGTTCAGCAGAAAGGAAAAGACGGAATTCAGAGTTGCCACCACCTGCTTCACCTGAGTAAGAATCAAGAATCTTTTCAAGTTCAATGAGCCAAGTAGGCATAAGATGTATGTTTTAAAGCATAACCCAGTGACCTTCTTTATTACCTTCTTCAATACGACGACGAGCAATTTCATCTTGGCCTTGACCCAAAGCAATGTTGAAGAAGTTTTTACCAGGTTCAATACGCTTTTTCTTTGCAATTTTTTCAACTTCTTTGACTGGATCTGAACCAGGAGACAAGATAAAGAAGATAGGAATAGTAGATTCAGAATCTTCATTAATAACTGATTCAAGAATTTCAGAGAAGGCAAGCTTTTGATCCATTTCAACAAATGCATCACCTTAAGGTAGTACGGCACGGATAAAGTTATTTAAGGAAATGGTCATACGATCAGGACGTAAGCAACGGAGAACTAACAGTTTCTTGAATGGCATACTGTCAAGACGCTTCCAGTCAAGTGGAAGTTTTTAATCTTCAGGTTGAAGTTCATTATACCAATCCTTGAAACGATTAGGAGCTTCCTTTTCAAGTTAATGAGCAAAGTTTCTGAATTCTTCAAGATTTATCAAACCTTGAATTTAGTCCCAAGAAATATTAGGTAACCAATCAAGAGTATTTTCAACTCCAGGACGAGCGGGACATTTAATCAGGAAGTCCATTTCAGCTACTTCGTAAGCAACATCAATAATTTTCTTTTACATAAGACGGAAGACAATAAGAGTAAGGAAAATAAGTTTGTGCTTTTCGAAAAGACCACGAGAAATCCATTAATAGATTGTTTAACGGATGTTTAAGATTAATGTGGGAATACGATTTTCATCACGAACAGTTGTACGGTTGATAGCTTTGAAGAAGAATGTAATGAATGATTCCAATGAGTATTGATACATATGATCCATAACACTGAGAGAAATAACAAGGAAATAGAGCATAGAACCTTCAGCAGCGACAACACGATAATGTTCTCTTTGGATATTAATTTCTGCTTCTGTTACCTTAGCCTTTTGTTATTATTCAGTAATTTCGATAGTTGTTTTCTTGGTCTTATCAAGATTCTAAATGAGTTCTGTGTTATCTAAAATTGTAGCAGGATCAGCTTCAGAAAGTGATTATAAAAGGTCAGATTCTAATTTATCTAGAGTGACGGCATATTCATTTTATTTCTTAACTAAATCTTACTTGGCCATTTCAAGTTCATTCTTTTCGATATTGACGACCATTGCAATGAATTATTCTTCTAGACCACTTTCAGTGACGATAAAGTTTATAATTGTACATTATGCAGCAATTTCTGGACGGAAATGAGGATTAATAAGCTTAGTCATAAGGAAGAGCTTGAAGTTAGGATCATAGTCAATTGGATCACCACCTATTTCTAATTGAAGTTGATTACCATTCTTCTTAACAGCACGCTAGAGCAAAGGATCAAGGGTGGCATCTATTTCTTATTGTATACCTTCAATAAGGACAGCACGACCTGATGATATACTACTGGTAAGAGCTCCTAGCCATTTAGGTTAGCTGAGAGAAATTGTAGTAAGATTTTCACCTTATTTACCTCTAATCCAAGTTGAACCTTGAAGTTAAGGATCGATAATAAGTGGCCAACGAGCACATGCAGTAATAATGGCAGCATTTTCAAGAGACATAGGATCAGCAGGAAGACCTTCATTTTTCCACTTAGATTTAATAGCTTCAGTTGTGAGAATTTTCAAAGGTTCAATACCTTCAGTGATTGGAATACCTTTTTCAATGATATCAGGTAACCAAGTATTCTTCCAAAGTTCAAGACGAAGCTTGGCTGAGAAAGCACCAATATATGAAACAAATGCAGAGGCAAGGAGTGAGTCACCAATCATAGATTTTATATTCTCTTTTAAGAATTTTACATTCTGAGTCCAACGCTTATTTTCACCAGCAAGACCATTAACAAGGTTTTCTGCAGCACTGAGACGAGATTAACAACGAGCAGCATCTTATTCGACAATCATTTTACGAGCTTCAGCTTCTTCTAATTGACGTTTTAATGAATTGACACGAGCATTTAATTCTGCAACACGTTACTTGACAATAGCAAGTTCCTTTTTCTTTTCTTCTAAAATTTCATTAGCTTACTTTTAAGCATCTTACAAAGGCTTAACCTATTTGAAAATTTTATTGAAGGTAACGATGTTTACAGCCCAAGCGCAAAGCTTTGAGGCAGCATATGATTGACCAGCCATATCTTTTTCGTTGAATTTCTTGCTAGGATCTTAAATAATTTTGTTTGATTGTTCAATAATGTTAGGTTCAATGTTTTCACCATCAAAAGATTTAACCTTATCAATGAAAGCTTAAGGATTATTCATAAAAGTAACAGCTTTCTTCCAAACTTTCTCATCAGGGTCATTTAAGGTAATACCTTAATTGAAAAGAATAAGTACGACACGTGCAGTGACGATGACACCAGCAGGAGGAGAACCAAGATTTTTCATTTCTGTTACATGAGGTTTCTTTAAGCAATCGACTGCAGCTTCAGCAGAACGAAGAGCAGGAAGGGCTTCAGCTAGAGCCTCAGTGGCTTCTTTAGAAATCTTTTCAGCTTCAGCGGCAGCAACGTTGGTTTTTTCTTCTTCAGCGTTAGCAATTGTTTATTCTTCTTCTGCAAGAGCACTTTCTTTTCCTACCTTTTCAATCAAAATATCAGTTTCTTCTCTTTGCTTATTGACTTCGACCATCTTTACTTTAAGTTCTTCTTATAAACCTTGTACCTTATTTTAAGTTTCTGCTAAAATGTTAAGACCCATTTCATAACGTTAGATTTGGCGTTAGATAGTTTCACGCTTTTCAGTAAGAAGCTTCTTATAGAAATCAATTAGTTCTAAGAAAGATTTGGGAGTAGTGTAGTTGTAACGACGTTCAAGTTTTAAGAACTTTTCATTGGCTGTATCAATTGAGGAGTGGACCTTAGCCATATTTAAAGAAATGGACTAACGAATTTCTTCAGTAGGGAATTCTATTTCTTCTAAGAAACGGAAAGCTACATCAATAAGAGCCTCATGTGGCCAAGGATGGAACCAATCAATAGAGGTATTATTGATAATACCAGGGAATTTTCTTGAACGGATACGCATAGTATCACCTACGGGTGAGAAACAGAGAACGACTTTTAGATTTTTACGAATCTTATCAAGGAAATAGCTTGTAAGGGCAGTGAGATTGTTAACATCAACACCTTCACCTTTGGCTTCATTACGGACACCACTAACTAATGAGTCCATATCTTCTTTAGGGAAGAGATCGAAAATCCAACCTGAGTTAAGCATATCATTAATGGGAATCAAAAATTATTCTTCTTTAATTTAGGAATCAGTGATCATAAAGACACGAGCAATACTGTTGGGTTTGGCTATTTTCTTATATATTTCTTGTAAGTTGTTACGAAGATCATTTATGGTGAAAGATGCTGTGACAACGAGTTAGTCGATTTCAAAACCGTTGATAAAAGTTGAAAGACGGCAGAGTGATTATTTACCAGAACCACCAACACCAACTAATAAAGCATTGTTACCAGGCATATCAAGGATACGGCAAATTCTGCTTACATGTTCCATAGCCTATTAGAAAAGTACTAAATTCATTTGAGCTTTAACTTCATTATATTCTTCTAGCTTATCATCAAGTACTCTCTTTAATACAGGGATAGTGCATTAAGTATATTACTAGTCAAGACCTTAGTGAGCTGCTACAAATCCAGTGAAAATAAGAGGTTCAGCAATAGGATTTTCTGTTTCAGGGAATTCACCTATGCACTTAGAAATAGCTTCAGTAAGATATCTACGGAAAAATTCTACGTGTTCATTAGCAATAAAACGATCTTCAAAAGTACGTTTCATTTCATGAGCCCATAAACGGACAAGCTTACCTTAGTCACCACCTGAATATTGGCCAGGAGTAGTACGGCAAATACCTTCGCAAACACGAGCTAATTCTCTGAAGTTAAATTGATAGTGGAAACGTTTAGCTGAAGGAGCAAAGGCAGTTGTATTTTTGAGGATCTTGTCAAATGTAAAGTAAGTTGCTTCAACCAGCTTGAAAGCCATTTTTTAAGCCTTATCATCGATAGTAGAAAGATGAGCATTTAAGATAGAGCCGAAAATTGTTTTGATTACATCAGATGAAGGAGTATACATACTGAAAACTGAGAAATTACGTTAGAGACGTAAATCAACAGTGAAAGAACCAGATTTTTGGTTTAAGCAACCGAAAAATAGGAGATCCTAAAGGAACTTACGTTCTTCAAGCTATTCACGATTGAAGATAGATCCATAATCAAGGATTAAACGAAGTAACTAAATTGGAGATTAAGTACCATACTTATCGACATATGGCATGTTGAAATCATCGATGAAACAAATTAAAACTTTATTTGTTGCTGAACCATAGTTTCTACCGTTCTTCTTTTCAACCATAGATTCAATGTTCTTTTACAAAGCAAGGGAGTCTGTGAATGATGAGAAATTGATAGTTTTATGTGAAACCTATTCAGGTCTAGTGGAATTAAGGTAATCACGTACAACTGCAGTTTTACCTGTACCAGCTGAACCAATGAAAAGAATTGGTTTACGTCTTTGTAAGTGAATGTCAATCATATATCTTAGACGAGTGGTATGAATTGTAGCCACATAGATTTTTGAGAACAAAGGTTAGTCGTTAGGTAAATAATCTTCTACTTTCCAGGTATTCCATTTGTTTTCATTGATGTCATAATAGTAATCGTAGCAGAGACCTTATTCAGGGAATTTAACCTTAGCAGCGCCTTTCCAAACTGTGTTGAATTCCTTCATATCTTTTGAGTCATCTTAACCACCACCAACTGGACCACCTATAGCCCATAAACCAGCAAAAATGAAGAAAGCTTCAAGAGCTTACTTTTCATCTTCTTCTTTCATTTGCTTTAATTTAGGTAAGTGTTGAATTAGAAGGGCATCTAATATAGTACAGATTGTCTAGATCATAGCTATATCTACCATTGGGCAAATGTGACGGACTCTATTCTTATCATGAACATCTATATTTTATTCGAAATATGACTAGAAGCATCTGTAGAAGACACTCTTAGCAACATCATCAATAACAGGGTATTCAGGCATGTTAGCCATTTCCTTTTGCTATTTCAATATATTAATTTGAGAACGTTCTAACCAACTGTTCATGTAGGGCATCCAACCAATATCAGTTTCATTAATAAAGAGCACACCAGCACGAGATACTGTAGCAGGAGTGGCATTACGCAAGTTAGATATTTCAAAAATCAATCTCATTTAGGGAGTTAAGAAGATACGATCATTAGAGACAAGGGTAAGTACTTTATTATCATCCATAACTGTATTAAGAGATTCAATCCATTCAGGATCAATATCACCATCTAAAACTGACCATTTGTGCATATGAGTTGCTTTATATTTTTCTTCGTTCTTTACTTAGTTTTTCATAATAACTGCGATAACACCATTTTTCCATTCTTTTGTCTTTGTGTAAGCACCAAAAAGTTCATCTGAAGTGACGGCTTTGGGGTTAAGAGTATCATATTCAGCATCTTCACCACTGTTAATATAAGATTTAATTAAAGTTTTCCATACACAAGTTTTACCAGATCCAGGAGGACCAATAACGAAGCAACAGTGACGTACTTCAAGAATTTCAGCTAATTAAACAACCTTGGTTACGAAAAGCTCTTCTGCAACCAAACCCATATCCTTCTTAGTAGTATCTTAAACTATCTTCTTAAGTTCAGGATTTTATTTAGTAGGAGGATCTAATTTAGGGAACAAATCACCAATTAATCTACGGAAGATGACTTTATCATCAGTAACGATTTTGGGCATATTGAAATCACGCAATGCTCTCATAAGCAAGGGATCTTCTGGCATATCAGGATCACCTCTCTTTAGCTTACCAGCTTAACGCAAGACAGATTTAACTGCTCTTAAACCCCAATCATAATGCTTTTGCTTGGAAAGCAATTCTCTTGAGAGCATATAAAGAGATACGAACTTACGTGACAAAACTCTGGCCATAGTAAAACCTTCAGACATAAGCATATTTTCACAAATAAGAGCTAAATCAGGAACAACCATTGCACATGATCTGAATAAGGCTTTTAAGTTTTCAGGTAATTCAGTACGACCAGCATAACCAGGATTCATTGTAATGAAGAAACCAACAGTATCTTATAATTAAATTTCACCTTCTTCAACAAAAGAGAACTTAGTTTTCTTTTCCTTCAAGGCATCAAGGACACATTTAACTTGAGTAGAAACGACAGACAAGACTTCAATTGAAATTCTATTGAATTCATCAAAGCAACCCCAAGCACCAGATTAGGAGAGACCCATGAAAATTTGAGCCATAGAATCTTTATTCATTTGGTCAGAACAGTTAAATACCATGACTGGAATACCAATAGCTCTACCCAAATCCTTGGTTGTTTCAGTTTTACCAGTACCTGCAGGACCAGCAGGAGCACCACCCATTGTTAAATTAAGAGCTTAAGTGAGTGTAATATAACATCTATCTGTTAAAGGAGTAATAACCAAACGAATGGCATTACCTATGTATTCATATGAGTAGAAACGGAACCAATCAACGATTCTAATAATACATTTATTTTTATTTTTATCTTTTTCCCAAGGGAATCTGAGAGTTTATCTGAGATGCATATCTGAATCAGGTTTATTTTCCCAGTAAAATTTGAGTTAAGATAACCATGCAAAAGATTCAGCTTCAGAAACTTTTTAGATAACAAACTTTTCGACAACATCACGACTGTGGACATCAATTGTAATAATGTTGATAATTTTCCATCTTTCTAAGATATGTAAGTCACCACGGACTTTTTTAATTAAATTTTCTAAACGGACTTCAATAAGCTTTTAGCATTCTTTCATGGCTGTTTCACTACCACCAGCTAAGTCTTCAAAAGCTCTACCGACATCTTCAGTCCAAACAATAGTAGTAGTTAATAAGGCAATTTAAGCATTGTAGCCTTCAACCCACTCTTCTCTTGGCTTATCACCACTATCCCATAAGTCAGCAGTATTTTTAGCTCCTTCTAATATTTCTTAAAGAGTTTCACGCATTCTAAACTCTAAGTTCAAGAGCCAGTGTTCTACTGCACCTTCACAAATAAACTTAGATGAGAAAGGTACCTTTTCATCATCCTTAGAAATCATACCAATACCAACCTTGCTAGTTTCAGCGGGATTGGCAGGAGGTTCGAAAGTCAAAGTTTTAAGACCATCAAAGCAATCACCAAGATATTCACAGACTTTTGGAGCGTTTTAACCATTAGAGAGAATTGTAAGAAGAGATTGATTTGATAAGAAATAGAAACGAGGGAAAGATTTCTTCTTTTGCTCAAGATAATCATTAAGAGCTTTCTCACATTTCTTAATAGCCTGAGACCATCCTACTAAGACATCACGACGTTCGATAGTGCATGCTTCAACAACAGAAGGATTGGCTGAGACTTCAGACATCATATCCTTGAATTCTTTATCAACACCTTCAAAGACCTTTGTGTCTTCAGGAAGTTACATACGAATATCTTCTGAAAGAAGGAAAATATTGTAAAGAATTTTCCAATTCTTTTATACTTTAAGCCATTCATTGACAACAACATCAACACGGCCAAGCTTTTCACGCCAGTCTTCAACTCTGTCGTAGAAGAATTCAACATACTTACCTTATGATTTCATACCCATCAAATCTAAGGAGTGTTAATCTAATACTTCCATCATGTTATCTAAAGAAGCAAATGTCTTAGTTTCCTTATATTCAGTAAATTCGAAAACTTACTTGCTCCACCATTGTTCAATATTTTTGAGTTTCTTTTCTATTTTAGCTTCCTTTTAGGCAACATCTACTATTTCATTTACTGTATTTTCATATTTGTAGAGGTTAAGAGCTAAAATATCTTCAAAGTAGAAGGAAAGAGAGTTGTGATCAAATACAGTTCCGGTAATTTACTTAAGTTAACTCCAGTGACGATCTTCCATAAATTCAGAATGGAGAGCTGAGACAAGAGGTAATACAGTACCCATATTCTTTACCTTTTCAACAATAACGTTATATCCCTTGAAGTTACGGATTTCTTTAGGTAAGTTCTTAATTTGAGTACCAAGTGTTTTGTTTGTATCTAAGAGGATATCAGCCTTAATTTGACGCCATGGTTTTGTCTTCCAGTCATTGTATTAGAAATGAATAAGAGCAATAGCATCCCACATAGTTTTGAGATTTTTTAAATCATTCATACAGTCCTTCAATTGTTTATAGTTACTCTTTTAAAGTTCGAAAAGTTTTTCTAAATTATTATATTCAAGGGCACGTCCTTCAATTGCAGTTAATTTATGATAATAAACCATAATAGTGTCATATGCATTGTTAATATTTTCATAACCCATGCTTTCAGTGTAGTCAAAAGGTAATTTTTACATGAATTCCTTTCTGAAACTTTCAACTTCTTTCATAAAGATATCTAAATCACGCTTAATATTTTATGTTTCTTCTGCTTATAAGGGAATAATATCAGCCTTAACCTTGAAGACACGTCCATAAATTTCAATGAAGTTACTATTGGCATTATCGATTTATTATAAAGGATCATCAGTACCTTTTTCAGTGATAGGTACATTATGCTTCTTTAATTTAGTGACCATTTCTTTCATACGAGTGATGATACCTTCACGACGAGGTTCAACATCCTTTACATCTGAGATAACCTTCATGACGCTCATCAATAACTTCTTATCATGTAAATTTTCATGGTCAGCAGGATTTTTTTTGATGCCATCTTTTGTTTTTTCAATAAAATCTAACAAGTTCTTTTAGGTAGTACGGAATTAGTTGACTAAAAAGTCAGTATAAACACGAATCCAACGAGTAACTCTTGCATCTAAAGCAGTCTTCATAGGTTGTAAGTTGATTCTCAACCAAGAAATGTCTTCGGGAGTTTTAATACGAGAGATTTCTTATTGAATAGCTTTTAAGTGAGTGATTTTCTCATCAAACAAATCTAAATTAGGAATCTTTGCACGACATCCCTTTAAGAGAGGGTTTTATTTTTCAGTGTTTTCACCTTCATCATCATCTCCGCCCTTACCATCTTCGTCTTTAGGTTCATTTTCATCTAAGAAACGATTGAATGAGATTTATTCGTCTTCTGTCCAAAGGTAAGAATAAGTGTCAAAACGAGCACGGAATTGGTTACATTCATTTTCAATCCATTCTAAGTTTTAGGTGATCATGGCTAAGCATTATTTGATTTCAAAGAAAGAACGAATTTCTTATAAGAAATCACCAGGCATAGTGGTATCTAAACGTTAAATAGTACCTGCAATATTGAAGAAATCGTTAATCCAATTTCTAATGGTATTTCTAACAGTCAATTAGTTAGAAGATTCACCAATTTCAGGATCAAATTGAATACCGCTCTAGCCAAGTTCCAAACGGATATCAAATAGAGGTGAGATATCGTTTCTTTTAATAAAAACAGGGTTAATTTATTCATTTAAGTGTAGGAGAGCAGTTTGAATAGCAGTACTGATACCTTCAATTACGATAACATTAACGTAATCGTTGTAATTTTTCCAAGAGTTTTGCTTCTTGTCAGCTTTCACAGCATCAAGTACTTCTTTAACAAGCTTTTAGATTTGGTTACCATTATCTTTTACAATAGTAAGTTTATTTGAGAAAATAGCTTTTAAGAATTGATCATAATCATCTGGAGACATAGGTCTATTTTTTCTTTCAATGATTTTCACATTAAAGTTAGCTAAGCTTTTGTGAATCTTTTGTAAGGAATCCTTCATTTTGTTGACTGTTTCAAATAGTTAATCAACAATACTCTTAGATTTAGAAATAAATTAATCAATGTTTGTAGATTTCCAGCGAATTTCTTCAATGCCAGGCTTGACTTCCTCTTCCATATCTTAAATTTTCTTTTTAACCAAAGGTTCTTCAACCGGAAGTAAGCAAGTTTTAATATGATTGTAGTTATCAACAATCATGTCAAGAGCAACAATTTAAGTTCTATAAGTTTCTGCTTTTGTGTAAATATCTTTTGCAGTGGTTGGAACTTCTAATCTAAGTAACAAGAAATATTTAACTTCTTTCAACAATCTTACTAAACTAGGGTCAAAGTTAACCTTGTTTCAATAAATGTTTAATTTTAATATTTGAAATTAAAGAGTTTTTTTAATTTATTTACCTTAATGAGATCGTTTTCATCCTTGCAAAGTAAAGTTTATTTAAGTTTATCTTGAGAAGAATCTTCGACTTCTTTTTCCCAAGAAAGAATCTTTTAGTCTTCATAATCCTTAATAGATTTTGTGATTGAAGTGTAGAGTTTTTGAACATCTTTGTATTCTTCACGTTCAGTAATACCTTATCCAAGTTAAGCAAGTTTTTCAATAGGTTCCTAAATTCTATCACGAAGAGATTTACACCAAGTCAAAGCACCAGCAATAGGTGGCATATTTAAGAAAAGAGGGGCATTTTCATGCATGCTATCAACAAATTGTTTACCTTCTAAGAAGATACTCTATACTTATTTAAGGTCTTACTTGTACATTTCGAGGAGAACGATATGCTTCTTTTCTAACTCGTCAGCGATAATAGGACGAGTAAGTAATCCTTCGAAATTATCCAAAAGCTTGAAACGACCATAGATTGTATCATAATCATCAAATCCTTAGGTAATAACTGATGCTAAACGACGTTCAAGCTCCTTAATTTTAGAACGGAACTCGTAGAAATCA
This sequence comes from Tetrahymena thermophila SB210, assembly GCF_000189635.1. NCBI lineage: Eukaryota > Ciliophora > Oligohymenophorea > Hymenostomatida > Tetrahymenidae > Tetrahymena > Tetrahymena thermophila. The sequence continues at coordinate 28,243 of NW_002476262.1, forward strand.
TCATCGAATTTCTTTTCAGCAATATTCATAATATCATAGCTAACTGATGTGAAGGCTTAAACAGCTTCTTCAAATTCCTTGAAAATCTAGGCAATAGACTCTGTAAGTGTTTTACCTTTAGTACCACCTAATTCAATCTTTTCAAGTTTATTGAATTGAACGATAGTGTTAGTCAAGTGAAGGATATCTTAACATCTTTCTAAGAAACTATCTAATCTAACGAAAAGGGCATTGCTAGTAAGTTTCCAGTTTCCACCAGCTTTAGCTTTATATTCAAAGTAAGCGTCTTTGAATTTGCTGCATACGTCAAGAGTTACTTGCAATTTATCACAAGCTTCAGTTGTTTCCTTGCTATCAATCAATGAGAATATAGTATCTTTATCTACAAAAGCTTAAGCATTTGAAATAATTGCATTACATATTTCTCTAATCAAAACAACCAATCTAGGAGGCTAGTTGTAGGTTTTTGATTTATTGTAAATTAATAAAATTGTATGCATAATTGGAATAAAAAGTTCATAGAGGGTAGGGAAATCGCTTGGTTGGGATTCTTACAATTTAGAAAACAAGTCTTTTAATGTGAACAAGTATCTATAATTTTCCTAAATTAAAAAAATAAATTTAAGTAAAAGAAAGAAATATTTTATTTTAAATTACATTTGCTTCTAAACGAGCCTTTTTAACTTCAGCTTAAAGCTTAGTGAAAGGAGTAGTGTATGTTGATTTATTATTGTCGAGGAAGTGGAGAATGTTCTATACTTCAACAGATTTAAGCTGAGAATCAATTAGGTTCAAGTTATCTCTTTTATTTTGCCAGAACTCAATTTCAGCTAATGGACCAGGGTCATTACCATACTTAAGCAATTGTTCAGGTTCTAACTTTAATACATTTTTAATTTATTTTGTCCAAGTGATAATTGATCCTTCAAAGACGTGAGCTTTATCTTTATCAGGAGTAGTATCAGAGGAAGTAAGTTTATGAGAGGGGAGAGGTAACATTGTTTTACCCTTAATTTATCCAAGCAAAACATAAACTTAAGCAACGTAATTATTAAACTTTTCCATCAAGTCTTTTGCAACTAAATCAGTCCATCCTTATTAGTTAAGAGGATTTTACATAACAGGAGACATGATTTCATTAAAAACACTATTCAAATGTTCTAAGAGATTATTGGTAATTTCTACTACAACAACATCCTATAATAGTAATAGATTTATTTTTAAATTATATGAACTTTAAAATACTTAAATTATTAAGAGTAAAATAATTGCCATAGAATTTTAATTGAAGAAATTTGCAATTTTATATAGAAAAGAAATAATCCCTATTTTATTGAGAATTTAATCAGAACATAAAATTTAAAATTGAAGTTATTAGAGGAAGAAAAGAATTAAAAAATATGAAGACTAATAAAAATTAAATTTTCCTTTGATTAATTAATTTATTAAATAAAAATGCAAGTTTATTTATTTATTTCAGATCTTTTTGAATTTAAAAATGAATATTAATTAATTTTTTTGCACAAATATTAATCACTACGTTTGAAAGGAAAAATCACAAAAATAAAAAATTCTTTTTGCGCTTTAAATTATTTCAAATACTTAAAATAAAGTATGCTAAAAACTAGGATTTAACAAAGACTTATAAAAAAAAATTTTGATGGAATTGTTTAAAAAATCCTCCATTTTTATAAATGTTTATTTATCGCATTAATATTTTTCTTTAAAAATTAAAAGTTAATAATAATTAAAATTAAAAGTAAAAAGGAGGTTTTAAATTCAGTTTCAAAATATCTTAAATTTATATATTTCAAATAAATTTCTTTTTTATTGCATTATCAAAAAGTTTATTTTAACTCTCTACTCAGTGGAAACCATTACAAGTAATAGTATTTCTGGTATGTAATGAGTTATTGATCAAACTAAATGTGGTTCATTTGTGTTGATAGTAAATTATTAAAAAATTTTGCAATTTCATCTCTTTTCATTTTGATTTATTTAAAATAATTATTATGTGTTTATTAATTTACCTTGGCTACGTTTTCATTAGTTAATTTATGAAGACCTAGCTTTATTACAGCAATACCTTTCTTCTTAAATTTATCTATAGGAGGAAGCTATCCATAATAGAAGGTACATTTTTCAGATTAACCTGAAACCCATAATATATTAGTTGAGTTATCTTATTGAATAAAACCTTGGAACTCATCTCTATTTAATTTTAAGATAAAAAGATTTAGAAATAAAATAAACGTTGGGCCATTTTTTAATTGTAGTTAATGATTCTTGATTTTAAAGGTATCTAAAAATTAACATGTAGACTTCACCAATCAAAAGATTGCTAAGTCAAATAAGGCTGGTTCTAAATATTTTTGTGCATAGAGGGATATGCTTTATCATTTTCTGAAAAAAACTGAAATTTAATTAGATTTCAAAACTTATAGTTAGGGGTGTTATAGTTAAAATGAATTTTAAAAAGTCAATTACTTATTGGTAACTTCACCTTTATCATCTTGTTATGTTTCCAAAGATTTCTTTATCTTTTCTTTTTAAATACCTAAAGCCTACGATAAACGATTTATAATAAAATCTTCGGGGCTATCTTTTTGACTATGATCACCCATTTGATATGAGATAGATAGATAGTCTTTTACTTTTTCTTATTTCTTATTTAGTTTTAATTAATTTATTATATAACACTAAATGAAAGTGTAATATATTTCAATTAACAAATCATGCAGAGTTGATAGAAAAAATGAATATAATAATCAATCTTATTCTTACTTGTATTAATTTAAAAAATACACACCACTATTGGTTTTTACATGAATGAAGCTATTATTTTATTTCATATTTTTTTTGATTTTATGAATGGATTCTATTTTTTTTATAAATAAAGCAACTACCAAAAATCAATGCAATTATATCTTTGTTTATAATATTTATCTAAAATTTATCATTTTTATTGTTATATTTCCTTCATTCATACATTTTTTAAATAATTTATCAACTTAATTATTTTCAAATCTTAATTTTCCTTATAACTATAAAGAGTTTTTCACTCAAGCATTTCTTTATTTATTCATTCATATTCACACTGATCTTTCTTGATCGCTTCTCTATTATTTTTCCTCTATTTATATAACTTATTTTTTATGATTTTTTTTTCGCAATACAAAGAATACTTGTTTTTGAAAGTCCTCATTAAATCAATCTCTTTCAAAAGTCATTTATAAAAATTTCAATTTTTCTTCATTCAATTCACATAAAATAAATAAATTATTGTGAAAAATATTTCAAATTTAAAATAATTACTTTTCATTAAAAATTGTAAAATTTAAAAAAATTAAAAATATTTATTTTAAAAAATTATTCATTTTTATGTAACTTTAAAATTTAATTTATATAAAAAATAAATAATAATAAAAAGTAATGTAAGTAAATAAAGGATAGTTATGTTAACTTTTGATATAGATTGAATATATTTTTTCTAATTTATAACGGAATAACATTAAAGGTATGTATATTTTAAATTTATATATATATTTTATATATTATTTATTATTTTATATTGCTTTTTCATATTACTATTAAATATTATTTTTACTTTCAAATAACTGATGTAGTATTTAATCATGTAAATATACAGCTTTCATAAGTAGGTATCATATATTTTATATTTATAAACGCATCCTAATTTTCATAAAAAATATATTAATTTTTTTCACAATTTTAATATTTTACATCTCCTCCCGTTCTCTCTAGAAGTTCTAGAGTTTCTTATATGATATCTCCCAAACTCATATTATTTCTTTAGCCAAAATCCATAAAATCTCCACTGTTCTTATTGTAATTTTTATATAGATTAAACACAGGAAGCAGCTATCTATAATAAGGAACCTTTATTATTTTTTAAGATTATAAGTAAATAATTTATTGTTTTCATTTTATATAATAATTTTTATTACGAGCGCTTCTCCAACCATATTTCCTGATAGGACCAATTTTTAAATAACTCTTAGAGTTATTGATATAATTTCAATATCTCTTGTGTTTAAATTAGCTTTTATACATTAAATATTAACAATAATTTTATTTAAAATATTTATACTTTTGAGTGGCATAATAAGCTAAGGAATAACAGGTAGAATTTTATTTTCACCTTTTTCTATCAGATCAAAAGTTCCTAAAATGCTTAATGTTCTATAAGGGTCTACTTTTTCTCTCATTCCATCAATAAAAATAGGAAGATAATGATGATAATCTAATTATGCAGGATCAATTTTCCATATTAATTTACTACCTCCACCAGAATGATTCACCTTTATTGGTAAATCAGCTCTATCGTAATATCTACGAAATTCGCTTTAAGGTATGAGTCTTCTTTCAAGTGCTCCAGCTTTTGGAGGAGAGCTCTTATTGACTTTGTAAGGACTCATCCTTGATCCTATGTTTGAAGTGTCTTATGTTAAACTATTTAGAATATTTTAGCTGTTTCTTACTAATTTAAAAAGAATAAATAACATATATTATCATCTAAGCTTATTTAAGCTACTAGTTCATTTGATTAAATACATTAAAAGTAAATAAGAAATGAAAAAAAAATAATAGATTCAAAGTACTAAAATTTGAAAGAATAGAAGTATACCTAAAGGAGATACTCTAGTTTTTTCAACGCCTTTCATAAAATCTTTAGGAAAATCTCCAAAAGGTGATTAAGGAGCATTAGGAGTGTATTTATTATTCCATGGCTTAAATATCTAATTTGCATTTTTTGCTAATAAGCTTTTCATATGATCAGAAGCTACTAAAGAAGAAGCTAGATTTTGTCCCTTCAACTATGGCGATTTTTAAAGCTAAACACTTTTATTATTCATTCTTTTTATTTTACAATTGCTATTTACTTTTTCTAAAATAATCAAATGATCTTTACTTATTAATTATGAAGTAATTTTATTTCTATCTACTAAAATGTTAGTTATTATTGTTGTTTGGTAAATTTATAACTATTATTTATTTTAATATCACTAATTTATTGATAAAAAGCAACTTTTTACAAAATAAATTTTTGTTCATTCTAATTCAATAATCAAAAGCCATAATTTCTCTTAAAAACAAATAAATTTACAATTCTTAAAACCCTGATTGACTTCCAAAAATAGAGCAAATACTTGGTTCCTCATCAAAAATAAATTGCAAACTAAATAATAAAAGTATAATCATATATATTTTAAATCATGTTATTATATTTTAAAATATTTTTTAGAGTTAATAAAAAAATTTTTTAGTAGAAATAAGTTTGAGAACCTGGATAGAAAACGTGAATAGCTAACAATAATCTAATATCTAATAAAAGAAACCTATTGAATTAAATATATTAAATAGCAAAGATTATTCATGGATACAAATAAAAAAATTTACTAAAATGGAAGAGTGAAAAGCCACAGTTTAGCTTCTAACTATTCTGCTTAGATTTCCTCAACTTCAACAAATACTAATTTTTATGTACAAACTTTCCACCTTATAAGTCCACAAAGTAATAAAAATTCTACATCTAAATTCTACTTTCCTAAAAATAATAATGGTGAAGAGGAAGATATCAAGCACATTTAAAATATATAATACTAACATTAAAACCAAAAATAGCTTAAGAGTTTAAGTTATTTGACCAATAATATTATTGAAAAATAAACTAGATCACGTAGCAAAAGCAATAAGCATTTTATATTATCTGATCTACTAAAAGCGTCATAATCATCAAAAGACTTTAAAACTTTACCTAGTCCTTCTTAAATTTAAAGTAGCAGAAGCTGCATTAATGAAAAATACAATTAATAGTTTTTAAATATTAATAGTTAAATAGATTTTTAACCAAGTTTAAGTTAAAGTATTAACTTTTAACCAGAAAATAATACTCGTTCATTTTTGATAAAACAATAGCATTAGAGTAAGACTAACTTTTAAAATAATATTTCGATCTCAAAATTAATTTAGCAAATAGATATGTAAAGAAATAATTTGAGTAGTATTCTAAGTAAAGATTCTGTATAAAAAAACAAAAATAGTATTTCTAATCATTCTTAACTTTAATAAACACAATTAGAAAGAAGTTTAAAAGATTTTGATGTTTCTATAGAAAATGATGATCACTAATATTCTATTAATTAAAGAAATAAAATGTAAAAAAAACTAGGTTCTATAATTAAAAATCAATCTGATAAATCACTTGATCAAAATTTGTAAAAATTTCAAGATAAGTTTGTTAATTAAAATAATAATAAAACAAATGTTCTAGCAACCAAACTTTTAAAAAAAAATGATTCAGATTAAACTAAAAAACTATAAATTGAAGCTAATTATGAAAAGAATAGCATATAAACAAAAGAAACAAATAAAATTGCAAATTTCTTTAATATTTTTAAAGATAGTCCTAAATATGATGACATAAAATTTAAATTAAATGTTCCAACTTGCTTTAAAAATGTTTTCAAACAAGAAAAATCCCCTAACTCGAAATAAACTTAAATGTAGTTATTATAAACTTCTTTCAACATTAAGCTTAGAACTAAATAAATATAATATAGGTGTTTAAAGTAAAATTTTTATTTTTTTAAACTAAAATTTTATTTTACTTTTTATTAAAAAAAGACTTAAACATAGCCAAAAAAATTAACATAAAGATTAAAATACCTATTAGAATTATTAGAATGTCAATCATAAAATTGAAGATAACAAAAAAATCTAAGGATAAGAGGTTATCCATTAAACAAAAGAGTAAGTAAATCAAGATCTCTGTAATAAAAAAATTATAAATTTTGCTTATTTTTTATTTTTTTTATTTTAAATTATAAAAAAATATCTTAAACTTATTGAATTCTTCTTACTAATAAAATTAAATTTTAGAACTTCTTAAGTATTAATTTATAAAAATTTAAATCATTAAAATTCAATATTTTCTAATAATTTAAAAATAAAAGTTTGATTCTAATAAAATTTAACAAATAAAATAGCTATTGAAATAGGAAAATAAGAAATATTTTTAGATGAAAATAAATAATTTTATAATAACAAACTGAATATAACATTAAAAATAAAACAAATTTATAAATTAAATTAAAAAATGATAACAGTTGATTATCTTTTTAATTATTCTTGAATATTTTAATTGAATTAAATTATAACTTTTATAAGATAATAAGTAAAGAATTTAAAAACAAATGATTCAATAAATTGTTTGATATATTTATTTAATAAAATAATTTTTTAGAAGGTTTAAAGATTTTTTTAAAAGTTCCAACTTTAATTATTACAAGAATTATTAAAATATTTTGATATTATTAAATATAGAAAGAGAGAACAAATAAATCTTAGTTCATAGCTAGTCTTCTAAACAGCTTACGTATTTAAAATCTAAGTAGATCTAAACTCAAGATAAATAAATTATAAACTCATAGCAGCATAATTGCTAAACTGATATAATTAATTAAAATAATATTATATTTAGATAGATTGTTTGCTAAAATTAAAGAAATAAATTGTCACCTGGATAAGCTTTAACAGCCCTAAGAAAAGCTATTTATCATTTAAAAAGTATTAATGTTAAGATAGAAGACGTAATTACTACTTATTTTAAATAATGATTTTATTTTAAAGCTATTTTATTTATTTTAAAATAAACAAATTTAGTTTTCATAAGCACAAATCTTTAGCAGTAAGCCTTTTTAAAAAAAATTTTCATATGAGCTTATTTAGGCAGCAAAATTAGGAGATATAATGAAAGTTATTGAATGTTTAAATGAAAATAGATTTCTTGTTTTTGATTTTGATTATGTAATATTAAAACTAAAAACCCAATACTTATTTTTACTTTTTAATAGATTTACTAGACTGCTCTACATTGGGCTACCAAAAGAAATCATTATTAGATTGTTGATATACTTATTAAAAATGGAGCAGATGTTAATTAGAAAGATATTGTAATAAATATTAATGATTTAAATATAAACTGTTTAAGAACCAATTTTATCATTGTTTTTTTTCTAATTTAAATTGTTACTTATGACTTATTTTAATTTTTGATTTTTAATTAACTATTTTGAATGGACTATTATTAGAATTTTTCTTTGGAAATTATTTTAATAAATTTAATAATTTTTAAATCTTAATTAAATTTAAAAAGATGGGCAGGACACCTTTGTTTTTTGCTTTAAAAGCTGGTCTTGAAAAAATTTGTTTGGTAAATTTAACAATTTAGATAATTTAATAAAAATAATATAATTTCTAAAATGAATTAGCTGCTTCTAGAAAATAAAGCTTCACCCTGGTCTACAAGCTAACTTAATTATTTAAAGGCTGCTAATGAAAACATACAAATAATTTTATATCTTAACAAATTCAAATAAATTGATATTATTTTAGGTATGATACCTAAACAGAAGCATCAGTTAGTGTGGTAAAAGTACATACAAACACTGAAAAGTTGATATTAGAAATAATTAAAATTTATTTATTAGCTTTTAAATCTATTTACAAAACACTTAATTGATTTTCATTCTTCAATTCTACAGATAATGCATGTGATGTACCATATCCCTTTTTCGTTTCTTTTGAAAAAATATAATTTTTAGTTATTTCAAAATTAATTAAACTATTTTACCTTTTAACTCCAACTCCTATATAGTTTGAGTTCGAAATCATATTTTCATGATTTCCATGAGATTCTTTCCAAAAATCTAAAGCCATCTAATTTAAGGTTATTTTATTGACGAAATTGTTTTATGTATAAAAATTACCTTTGCAATGCCTAAATATGTGTAGTATTAAAATATATTTTCACAAGTAAAAGTAGTCTTTTTATATATTTAACAAATAACTTCTTTTCTTTCAGAAAAGTTTTCATGTCCAAATGAAGTTTTTTCTAGACCCATATTTATAGAATGATTTCTTGCAACTTTTGAAATATCCTCATTAACAATCAAAGCAGATAATTATAACTAATATCTATACTAATTTATATGTTTTGCAATGTCTTTTTCTTTATTTTACAATAATTAAAATTAAAATTTTTCTATTTTATAAAAATAAATACCTGCTAATTTTTCAAATTCATCAAATATTTTAATATCATTTTTTTATTATTAAGCTTAAATATTTTAATTAGCATTTTGGCTACTATAAAATGATTCTCTTTATGCTTGCTAAACTGCATCTGATAATGTTACACCTTATCTCTATAAAAAAGGATTTCTACTTTTAAATAATTAAGCTTTAATCTATTCTTGTACTCTTGCTTAAATACTATTTTATTTTTAGTCATTGATATCTTATTTCTTATGGAACTCATACAAATTATGAGATTTGTGTTTGTGTGCATTTAAAGATTACATTTTCTTTTCTATTTCTTTTTGTCTTTCTTATTCTTTTTATATTTGTATTTCATCATAGAATAAATCTTCTTTAAGATTATCACTTAGGTGGACGATGGCATTTTGAGTAAAATTAACATCTGGATTTTAGCACTCTAGTGTAGTTTAACCTTATTTTTATGGTTCCACTTAAATAAATCCGAAAAATTCTAACAAATTTATAAGATCATCAGCCTTCGTGTATTTAAATTTATCAAAATGTATATATACAGGAATATTATTTTAATTTTCAATTAATGTTTCTAATGAACACAAAATAAATTAGAGATGATTTTAAAGATTTTATTTGTTGGCTGAAAGTGATTCTCTGATCTCATCAACTTTTTTCAAGAAGTTATATTCCTTAAATTCTTGGCTTACGAATTTTGCTAGTTCACTATTTTATTATTTCTAAAACATAAAACAACATTAGAATTCTCATCATTGAAAATGTTTCTAAAATTGACACTAATTTTATGTTTAATTTCAAAATTTACTTTATTTTGGGTAACAATTTGGCTAAGAGTTGAATATCTTTCCTTCTTAGACTCTAAGTAATCAAGTAGATCATCATATATTTCATTAAGATCCATATTTGATGAATATTAATATTTTTCTTTAATCCACTAGTGTTCCTCTAAAAACTTTTCAATTTCTTCGACATTAATAAATGTTAGCTCTCTTGATATCCTAACAGAGAGTTTGATTTATTTGTTCATTTTATAAATTCTCTTTGATTTAATCTTTATTGCAGAAAAAAAAAATTGTTTACTTATTTATCAAAAATAGATATCAGATATCTTTTGTAAGTTTGCAAAATATTAAAAAATCAAATGATCTGCAAAATAGAAAGTAGCATAAAATTTTATAGATAGAATTAAATAAGTTTACATAAATTATAAAAATAAATATTTACAGTTTATTCAATTATTTTTTAATTTTGATGACAAAAATGTTAAAACTTGATTGCATTAAACTAAAGTTGGATGCCCTGCAGGATAAATATTTAAAAATATTCTGTAAGCTTAAGACCCGTATTATACTGCTTCTTCTATTTTGTTTATTTTCTGAAGCATAATCATCATGTTAAACATAGTTTATGCATCTATTATATATTTGAAAAAAAAAATTATTTTAATTAATTTTATTCTTGCTTACTATTTTAGTGGTTTTCTCCTAACACTTTTTATTCTATTTTCAAGGCTTTTTCCAAAAATTCAATTCCTTTTTCATAGCTGCCTTACTAATACAAAATAATACCAATATTGTTCAAAGTTGGTGAAACTATTACAATTAATAAATAAAATATAAATTTGTTGATAGATAAATATTTTACCCTCTTAAGATTCTGTTAATTTTGCTTCATTGAAAATAGTTAAAGCTTATTCAAATAATTCTAAAGCTTTTTTATTGTTTCCCAAACCCCTATAGGCTTCTGCTAAGTTGTTTAATCCTCTTGCAACTATTATTTTTGTTATATTTATTTTTAATTTATAAACAAATTAAATTCATTACTGTCTGGGTCTGATTATTTTAATTTTTATTTTTTAATCTCTAAAGATTTTTCAAGATTACAAATAGCTTCTGTAAACATGCCTTTCAACAATTAAATAGTACCAACTTCATGTAGAGATATAGCAACTTTATTTTTATGATATCATTAAGAATTGTAAACTTAAATTTAATTTACTCTGCAAGCTGTTATTTCCATACAATTTTTTATCTATTTCATACGATCTTTCAATGCTTTATTTTGCTAACCCAATTTCACCAACATTTTTGTATGCCTCTCCCAACATACTTAGTGTATATGAAACTAAATTTTTAAAAAATTTAATTAAAACATAATATTATAAATATTCAAATTACTAGAAGAATCATCTTTGTTATTAAGATTTTATTCAAGAATTGATAAAATTTCTTTATGCAAATTAATTTGCTCTTTCAATAAACCTTTTTATTAAAGCTTAGCTCCAATTCCATTCCAATCATATGATACTTTTTTAAAAAAAATATTTTAATTATTTATTTATTTTTAAACTGCCTACCAAATTTCAAATCTTCAACTAACTGGTACTATTAACACAATTATGCTGCCTATCTTATATTGGTGATTGCTTCATTAAGATCATCTAAGCTTAAATAAATTTAAGATATCTCCTTAGTAGCAAAAATGATATCTTTTTAAACTTGCAATTAATTAACTTCAGTTGCAGAACTATGGTCTTAAGATTTTTATATAAACTCCCTGTAAGCTTTAATTGATCTATTTTTGTCACTTATTTCGTAATATCCAATTGCAATATTTAAAGTTTCTTAGAGAGTTAAAGGTTTCTTTTTCTTTTTTATTTTTTCAACTATTTTTTTAGAAAGTTCCGAGTCTGTTACTTCGTCTTTATTTTAATCTTATTTTTATTATTCTATTTCCTCCTATTTGTTTTTTTTTAATTCAGATAGCTATTCTTTTACTTTATCTTTGTCATATTTGAATAAATAGTAGATAATCTTTAGGAAATCATCAAGTTGATTTGATTTTTCTTTTTCTTCGAGCTATTTAACCAGATCATCTAACTCACTAATTTCGTATTATTTTGCATTCAAATTATAAACCTATAAAAGACTTTATGCTAGTTAAAACATTGAATAATTATAACTATTAAACTTGTTTGCTTCATTCTAAGTGTACTGGCTATAAAATTCTTTTGGGAGTGAATGTATTTTACCTACTAATTCTGTTTCTTTGTTAGTTAAAATATCTAAAGACAATATTTTATAGCTATCTGAGTTCTTATAATATCCTATGTTATCAACAGTTAAATCATTTATACTGATATTAAGTTCATTTTGAATTTCATACAATAATTCTACTAGCTATGTAAATATTTTTTTCATTGAGCCTTAGGAAAAATATTACTTATTTATTGATCTTTCTTTAATTAAATCAAATAATGTACATTATGGTTTTTGAATAAGGAATACTAGCTTTGTACCATAATTCTTGTCATTTATTTTAACTATGTTTTTAGATATAGGAGAAATATTTTCTGCATATTTATCAGAAAGATAAATATGATAAAGAAAATTAGTTATTGAATTTATAGGTGAAAGTTGTTAATTATCAAATGGAACTACTGCCAAATAATATTTTTAAGATTGCTTTACATCGAAAGCTTCATATAAACTGTAGATACTTGAGTTTATGCTAACCTTCTTTTCAAGTAATCTATGAATTTCCAAATCAGTTTTCATTTCATCTTAAATTAAAGCTTCTATGTTTAATGGACCTAGACTAAAACTAACTTTCTAAGTGCTATCTTTAATAACAACCTTAATATTTGTTTCATCTGCTTCTACTTTATTTTAGAAAACTAAAAACTCATTTTTATCATCTACTATGGTAAAAAACTTATTGCTTTTCCATTAAATTTTCATTTTTAGTTGTACTATTTTCTATAAAAATTGCTAATCAAGCAACTCACCTTTAACATTCACATAAAGGTTAATTAAGTATGAAATGTAAGATGCAAAATGGTCTGCTATATTCTATTATATTTTATCATTTTATAATTCTTTAAGTTTGGTTTCTAATTCCTAAATTTTTTCAAACAAAAACTCTCCTCTCAATGATTATCTACTTTTTTAATTGCTATTCCTTTCTTACTGAATAAGCTAAACTAAATCTAAAATATTTTTAACTTAATCAACATTTTACTCTTCGCTAATGTTTTATTATTTATTTTTTAACCAAGGCCTCATTGCTATCAACCAAATCTTTTTTTTCAATTAAATATTTATATTAGTATCTTTTTTAATTTCTAATTTTTTTAAGTATCTAGAAAATTTAATTAATTTTTAATTTTTGATCTGATGCAACCGTGTAAAAACAGTCGTCAACATATGTACACATACGCAATATTAAAACATGAATGAAATGCAAGTTAAAAAATAAAATACTATTTATTTATAATTATCAAACAATAACTTAATTATATTATTAATTTTTATAGTAGATTTTAAAACTAAAAAAATGTTTACAAGAAATAAAATAATTTAAAGTTACAGTCAATAAATGAATTAATTCATTTAAATATTATAAATATCAAGAATTTTAAGTTTTTTAGTCAATTAAATCTTCCTTATTAACAAATTTAGATATTATGTCATTAATAGCTTCACTATCATCTACTTTTTAAATATTTTCACCCTTCTTTTCCATTATTGTTTCAATATTTTATTTTTTATCATCGAACCAGCCAAGATTATCAGCTACAAGATGCAAACTATCACATTTTTCACATCTAATTAGTACTACCCCTTCATTATAAGCTTTTTTTGTAAAACTACGGGCAGATCTTGTTTCGCAAACACCACAAGTAAATATCATAAGTAATTAACCGTGTTCGAATTCTCTTGCTTTAACACCTTTTATTTGAGAAATCTTACTATAAGAAATTGTATTATCACCTGTTAGAACTGCCTCAACTTTATCTCCAGAGTTTAATTAGTACTCTTTTGTTTCTACTTTCTATTTGGATAACTACTCAATATCAATAGCATCGTTACCATGATTATGATGGTGATCATGGTCATGGTGATGATCATGTCCACAACAACCATCATGATGATGGTGGTGGTGATCTACTCCATGTTCATGATTATGATTTCCTGAAACTGAATTATCTTGATTTTAGTTAGAATTTGCCATACCATGATCATGGTGATGGTGGTGATGATGATGGCCTCCACAACATCCATTCTCATGTTCATGCTCATGGTCTTAGCCTTTCATTTTATTTGAACCACATTCCTTTTATCCACCACAACATCCATGTTCGTGATGATGGTTTTGTTAATTATCTTTCGAAAATGAGTTAAGCAATTCTTTTAATCTAGTGATATCAGGATCTTCCTGGTTTTAATGATTTGGTTATGTTTATTAATTCTAGCAAGTTTCATGATCATGACAGCTTTCTTATTTCGAATGACAAGCTCCATTATTCTAGCAGGTTTTATCAGGATTACTTTTACATCTATTTTAAGAAGAGAATCTAAAAGAAGATAAGTAACATAAATTGCCTTTTAAAGGAAAATTAAAATGATAATTCAAGCCAAATTGTTATTTCTAAAATTTCATTAATTTTCTCAAGAAGTAATTTTATTAGCTTTAGCTCTTGAGTGTATTAAGAGCAATTTTTGATAAGTTCTACATATTCTATTCTTACTTTTTATCTCTATCTAATATTGAAATTTTTAAATAAGCAAAGATTATTTTAATTATATCACAATTAATTTAAAAAGAAAATTTGTCTAAGCACTAACAATATTCTTGAAAAAATATATCTAAAATCAATATAAATATATTAAATAGTATAAAAGCTAACATTTAAAGATTTTTCTGGAATTTAAAAAGTATATATGATTGATGTATGAATAAAAATTAAATATTAAACTAATTTAATATTTTTCATTTAAACCCAAAAAAAAATAATTTAAAATTATTGTTCCATATAAAGATAGGTAGATTGTAAAAAAAATGAATAAAAATTATCGTGTTTTGTTTTTTAAGGATATTTTATTGAAATTTTGCATTAAAATAAGAAAGAAAAAAATTTTTGTAATAAATTGTTCTCAAATAATAATTAGAAAAAATTATTTACAATATTTAAAAAAAAAAGAATAAAAATATTTCATATTTATTTGTATTTAATTTATATTTAATTAAAATAATGAAAATGTGCTGTTATTTAAAAAATTAAATTTAATATCAATTTAAATTAAACAAGATTTACTTGTTATTAAAGTATTTAACAAACTATAATTTATAAAAGGTAAATATTAAAATATCAGTCACAATATAATATAAAGTAAAATAATCAAAATAATTATTTACAACAAAATAATTTAATTTATTTTAATAATATAATTCATAAATAGACTAACTAGATACCTAATTTTACTCAAATAATTCCATAGTATTCTTCTAAATAATAAGCAAATATTTAGGTTTTAAAAAACTCTTGTAAAAAAGAATCAGGATTATTTTTAGAATTAATAATCTCTTCGTGTATTAAAGAATAATCAAGGTTTTTATTTTAATAACCGTTTTTAAAGATTGGTTATTTCGGTATATGCTAAACAATATGATCTAAAAATAATTATTTTGTTAATCTTAATATATTATTTGCTACTTCTTCTTAGTTTTTTCTTTCATCAATTTGATGATCAAAACTAGTTTTATTTCTAGGAGTTAATGTTTTTGCTTATAATTTTTCAAATTATCCTTCTAATTCCATATTTAATATGCAGATGAAATCTGAGTTTTCTTCCTATTTAGTTTTCAATAAACAAATATTAATAACAATATTTGATTTCTAATCAAATTACAAAAACTAAGTCATTCATAAATGAAAAACTCATGTCGTCTAAGTACACAATATTAAAGGAGTCAGAAAATTTTTCTTTAAACTAATTAGATTCTAAGTTTTATTTTGTCTAAAGAAATAGATTAGTGAAAATTTCTACAAATAATTTTAAATTTACATCATTTATTCCAATAATTATTGGTGTAGGAGAATGAAGGTAATCAAAAAGAGACTTAGGTAATGTAGTTATCATAGCATGAGTCCACTTCAAGGGTTTTAATATAGAATGGAATAAAAGTCTATTTATAAAAAAATTGTAAATTTAATTTATAAAATAAGTAATACATAAATTATGATAGAACTGATCTTGACATTGAAACAAATACAACTGATCTTTCAAGAAGTAATGATATATAGAGCTTAACAAAATATTTGATATCTTTAAACTTTTTAAGACAATCTAGCAAACCCCATTAGCACTCAAGATATTAACAATATTCAGCATCTTACATATACAAATTGACATGTTTTTGATCAAGTTCTAATTTAGGCAAGGAGAATCTTCCTGTTTTGAATAAAGGAATTTTAGTATGTAGTAAGGTCGCAAGCTTAGCCTCAATTTCAGATTATAAATTCTATTTGATAAATTTAACATTATTTTATAAAATGATAAAAGTTTGCTTACTTTATAAAAAAATAAATCCATATCATATGGATTAACTGAGTACAACTTTTATGACTTGACTACTTTTACCATACCTATTTATATTAAATTATTTACTTTTGAGTCATTAAATATATTTTACTTAAGATATTTTCAATAACTTCTAGATAAAATTGTATATGAGGAAATTTAGTTACTATACAATAGACAGATTCTACTTCATAGTAAAATTCTTTTTTCAACTTCTATTAAAAATTAAGAAAAATTAAAAACAGTTCATATTAACTTAAAATTACCTTTTAGCTCTTAGATTATTGCTTAGGATCTTTGAAATCAATAAATGTTTTTTATTAAACACAAATGCAATATAATAGATTACTTGGATTTGCTACATCCACAATATCTTTTTATGTTGAAATAGAGTTCTTGTTGCTATTATCATATTTTTCATAAGATTAAATTGTTTTGATGGTAAAAACAAATTAATCAGAACTCATGTTATTCTTATCGTGCATCAGTATCCTAATTTTAAAAAATTAATTAACAACTTAAGTTGGATAATCCATTTAAAATAACTTACTAAAGAAGATCACTTTAGGATTATGTTTTTTGCTTTTATTTTATAAATACTCCATAAGGAAAAGATAATTAATGTACTGTTTCTTCTATTTATCTTGTTTATTCATTAAGCTTAGGATAACTATATATTGTTTCTGCTTTTACTCTAATTAATCAATAAGTAAAATAATTTATTAATAAAATTAAAACTATTTATTTACACTTAAACTTCATTTGTAGTCATTACTCTTTCTTTTATTTATGTTTAATTTGCAGATAGTATAAAAAAATTTTCCATTAAATTATTCTTGCTGACAAACTCTTCATTTAAATAATCTGAATAGCCTTTATCTTAGTTTTAAAATTTTTTTGAAATATCCATCATATTTTTAGGACTTTTTATCTATACTAAATAATTTAAAAATAAATCAATTATAATCATTTAAATTAATTTAGGATAATTTTCTAAAATATGTAATTTATTCTTATTTTAAATTTCATTTAAATTAATTTTTTAAAAATAAAAAAAGTTTGCTTTACCTATTAAATAAATATAATGTGTTACAAAAAAATAAAATATATGATAAATAAGGGGTTGGAGAATTAATTTTTGAGAAGCTATATAATTTTATTTAATGAATAAATTACCTTTTTGCACCTTTTATATACTTTCATTTATGCTAGTTGATTCTATAGATGATTAAATATTACAGCTTCCATAAAATTTACTTTTATCATTAGCATCATTAAACTATTATATTGCTATCTTACTACCTAAACCTATTATTTAACATGAAAATTAACTTTGATAAAAAATTAAGTTTTACCTGAAGAAAAATTGCTGTCAGGTTCATAAATATTAATTTGATTATTATTTTAAAAATTATCATTTATAAAATTATTTTAATTCTAAAATGTTATTTAATTAGAAGCTTTAAATGCATAATTTTGCATATTTAGTATTTTTTAAGGATACAATTCTTTTAAATTACTTTGATATCCATCTAAATTTGAAATTTAGCTTTACATATAATCTTAAGTATTTAATCTTCTTGCTTGAATGTGTTTTATTTAACCTCCTTATAATTCACTTTATTTTTATTCAGAGGAGTATATAACCTAAGAATGTTACTTTTCTGATTTATTATCATTAAATATTATGCTTCCAACTTCAAAAAAAGCAGAGTGTTACGAATGATCATTGTCTTATAGTAGATTTTAGCTATTTTTTAGGTTTATTTATTAATGTTAAGTACTATAAAATTAATTTTAATTATTAAAAGATATCTAAGATTAGCTTATGGAGTTATCCTGATTAAAAATTTTATTTGGTATTCCTTATTATATTTACTAGACTTGCGAATTTTAAGAAATTTAAACTTATTAATTGTTTATTTGGTTCATACTATTAGAGTAGTGCATTTAAGGAAACTATTCAAATATCTTTCTTGTTTTAGTTTAAGATGTAGTTAAATTTTATTATTTTTCTTAAATTTTTTACTACTCCTATAAAGTTTAGTTTCTATGGTGGTATTAATTTTAGTTATTGAAAATCTTCTGATTATTATTTTTATTTGATTGCTTATCATATTGATAATTGCTTTAAGGTTAATTGTTGACTGCAGAGTCTTAATTTAATTCACCATACAATTATGATTTAGGATCAATAAATTAAGCAGTCTATCCTTTTAGTTCTTATCTAAAGTAATTGAGTTAAGGACTTTCTGTAATTCCAAATGTCATTTATTTGGGCTAATGAAAAATAGGTTCATTTTAGTTAGAATCATCATTTAATACATAGCTGTTTGTTAATCTTGTTGTATCTTAGTTATTAAAACTATTTGAATGATTAGATGTATTCATTATCATATTTTATTTAATTTCAAATTCTTTTGGAGTTTATTTACTAGT
The DNA here is from genome assembly GCF_000189635.1 of Tetrahymena thermophila SB210. NCBI lineage: Eukaryota > Ciliophora > Oligohymenophorea > Hymenostomatida > Tetrahymenidae > Tetrahymena > Tetrahymena thermophila. The sequence goes on from NW_002476262.1 coordinate 47,142, forward strand.
TATAAGACTTTTATTATTATTATTAATATTAGTATAGCTTGAATTTTCATCAAAATCATCTTCTTCCCTATTACCAGAGTTTTATTAATCATCACTATCTTCATCCTCATCATCAGTGTAATTAGGTTCGTTTTCATGGATTTTATTATTTGATAATTAAAGGCTACCTTCTTTACCCTGTTGTTATATTTTTATAAATATTTAAATAATTTTTTTCTCTAAAAATTTAAAAATATTTTACTTTCTATTTTTATATTATATTATTATCAATATTTATGTTATTGTAATCAGTATTTCCTGCAGACTAAGTTTATTTGTTAATTGGACTGCTATTCTAGCTTGATGAAAATATATTCGAGTTTTAGCTAATTTTTAAGAAGTTTTGCTCATATTTTTTTTAAATATTTTTAAAATTGGATGCTCCGTTATATCTATTATTTGGAGAGTGATCAAACCTAGAACTAGATACTGACAGATTTGATTCATTTAATTAGAGTTTATCATTACTTCTTTGCTTGTTTGATTAGGTATCATTTGGGAATAAATTAATTTGCACTTAAGGAGCTGAGTAAGGGCTAATGTATGTTAATTTATTATCTGTATTATTTACACTATCTGCAGTACTTTGATTTTCTAAATTAGGGATGGCTTTTGAAAAAGTGAACATATTTCTTTGGGATGCTTATGATTCGCTGTTCACATTCCCTTTAGATTATTCTTGCATACTATAAAGCTAATCTGGTTATTAATTTTGATAATTTTAAAAATTGCTATTTTTATTAGAAGAGAAGTTATTTTAATTACTTGAGATGGCATTTTAATTTTGTCCATCTACATATATTGTTGAAACTGGCATTTGAACAAAATTTAATTTGCTATCATTTTAGATAATACTATTTTTGTTAAATAAAGGCTTGGTACTTTCAAAATTTTTTGCTTGGTTTATGTGGTTATCAGTATTTTACTCATCTTATACATTTTCGCTCTACTAATGATCATGAACAAGAAGACTATTTTATTGATTTCCTATTTTTGAGGAATTCATTGATAAAACATTTTTGCATTCTTCTTACAAATTATGAATGACTTTATCTTATTATGATAATTTGTATTATAACTGTTTATTTTGCTCTTGTAGCAGTTTGATAGTTTTTTTTTAATCTTCACACTATTTTTTATATGATTCCTTACTTAGCTAGACCTTAGATAAATCCTACTTTAGCTCTTCATTTTTTTATTAAAGCTACTAATTGAAATTCTTGCTTTACTTAAGTGCTTCGACTAATTTATAGATTTCTTCATTGTTACTTTTGCTTTGGAATTAACTCATTTCACTATTTAACAAAATTTTTTAATTCTATTTTTATCAATATTTTAATAAAAACAGTTGAAATTTTTCCTAATCCTAAGACCTATATTTTTGCAAACTATTTAATAATCCCATATCCAAAATATTTGTTTTTAATCTTTAATTAAGCTACCTCACATCTTTCTGAATGAAAAATTTTTAAATTATTGGTACAGGAGATTATTTAAATAATACATATTTTAAATTCTAAGTAATTCTTATTCCTTGAAATATTTCTGATAAAAAATGTTTAAGTGTACAAAAAATTAATTTTTATTTTAAATAAAAACAATTAGCTATTTTCTAAAATAAATATTGAACACAAAATAAATAAATAATATGTCAATTTAGTTTAAATTTTGCTTATAAAACTATATTTATAAAAAACATGCACTGATAACTTTAATTAATATTTTAAATATGAGTTAAAGCACAAACTAATTAATATAAATTACAGTAAAACAATCAAATTGTTCTTTTTTGCTTTTTATTTAAATATAATTCTGCTAATTCTTGAAAAACTATTACTTATGTTTATTATTATTTACTTAATAAAATAAATCAAATTTATGTTGGCTGTTTTGTAAAATGATTCAATTTAAAACGTCTTCTTATTTTGCAAAAAATTAGTTATCTTGAGTGTTGTCTAGTTAATAATCTTAATTATTTTCTAACTAATCCATTTCTTTAAACAATAGCTAATTTTATTCATCAATATCCATTCCTTAAACATTAGGCAAGAATTTGCTTTTTGCAATTTTCTTTTGTAAATTCATTTATAAAATATTTTTAGATTCTTAATCAGGCTCCTCTTCGCTCATTGAAGATTCGCTATTCATTGGATTAAATTACTTATTTGCATCTTTTTAATATTATTAATGAATTTATAGTGCTAAACTGTTTAATTGTTGTTATTCTTATTCATTCATGTTTTTGATTTTATTATTAACTTTTTTAAATATTTCTTCTATATTTGGATCATTAAGGTTAATGATATCCTCCTGAGGTAAATTTTATGGAATATATGGGTAATCAAAAATTCTAATTTTATTTGTATTAAGGCAATTCCCAGCAAAAAAATCCTCTGGTAAAGAAGTTTCTAAGAACTTTTCTAAAGTAAAATTATCCAAGAAAACATTTTAATCATATTCAGACAAAATGTAAATATAGCAGCCTTTACCAGTAAATTTTTCTCCCCTTTTAAAATCTAGAAATTTCAAACTATTTAGTTTAACTTCATTAATTAGCCTATCATAATATCTTTCCCACTAATGAACTTAGCCATATCTTATTTTAGGGAAAATAATTCTCATTTCAATCTTTTTCCTATGATTTTGTTTACTATAAATTACCTGAAATTTTCAAATATAAAAAATTACCAAATGGGAGGCGATTAAGGGTCTATCGGACTTGGTTCTTGAATCATAGGACGATTTAATCGCTTTTATAACTCTTCGTTTTCTATTTCTTCAATTTCAGAAGAAGTCAATTTCTTTTTGTTAAATTTTTTAAAAGTGTATCTTTCAAATTTTTATCCTTTGCCCTTTTAATAATTAATAAAATAGCTTTAACAATAAAATCAATAATTATATTAAAGTTATTAAATTTTTATGTTGATCGATAAATAAATACCTTCGTACAGCCAATACCAAACTAAATTAAATATCTCCTAATTTGTTACTTGCCTATTCCAAATAATTTCGACGCCTTATTTACTGTCATTTCTTAATTATTAAGGAAAAGATAGGTCATTTGCTTTATTTTTTCAGAGTTAAGCATAAAAGGAGGAGCTCTCTTTGTTTCTTTTTTTTACTTAGATTACTTTCTTTCTTCATAAATTCTCCATTAATTCTAGACTATTCTTGGTGTCGACTCATATCCGAGTTAGATAAGAATAGTATTTATCTCTTCATTAGTATATTCCCTTTACTTTAATGAGACTATGAGACTTTTTGCCTCTATGTTTATAGGCTAAGAAGTTAAATTCATGGTTATATAGATTAAAATCGCAAGGTATGTACAAAATATATTCAGGTAGTTTTTTTTCTTTTTAATCCTTAAATTATTTTTAAAAATAAATAAATAATTAATTAATTATTTTAAAGAAGAATTGAATAATCTATATATATATACAAAAATAAATAACACTCATTGTATAAAACATTTAAAAAGTTTATTCATGTATATTTTTTTTAAGTTTTATAATAATTAATAGTGTGGTAAGAAGGTAATTTTTAATCTTAACAACCTATATATTAATTGAAAATTCTATTTGGCTTTTTTTAATTATCTTCTAATAATTTTCCCATTTATAAAAAAAAATGAACCCATAAATACAAAATTAATTTTTAAAGTTGGGATATATCAAAATTATCTGCTTAATTAAATAATCACAAAAAAAAATTTTTATATCAATATCCATTAAAAATAAATATATGTTACCAAAATAAATATAAGGATGATTTATTTGCAACAGCGAGATCTATATGATCCATGAAAACTTCATTTACGTCGATAATCTGATTTTTTTTAGCTTTCATTTTAGCGGTTTTACACAAAATAACGAGTTTGAAAACAAATAAAAGCACATATTTATCAATTACTTATTTTATATTTTTAAAAGAAATTGATCTATATTGAATGATTTATTAATTAAAGACACTAATATTTTTTTTAATTAATAAATGCTATCAACCCATAATTTTTATCATTCAAATTAGGAGCATTATAAAGAGATATCAAAGTAAATTAAATTAAAGTAATAAAGATATTTTTAAAGATTAAATAAATAAATAGTTAAACATGATGTATAAAACGCATGGAAAGAGGTTTGTAGTTAACCCTACTGAACCCAGGGTTAAGCCATCCCTCGATGAATCCATACCAATCGTCTGATTATTTTTTATATTATAAAGTATTAGGCTTGATATTAAAATATATTATTTTAAAAAGTTAAATATTATTTTATTAATAATTTACTTTCGATGCTTGAAAATATTCTAGAAATGAACTTATAATATTTGTTGAATTTCGTAATACTTAAAACTAACCAGACTAAAAAATGCGAAATATCTTTACCTAATACGCTAAAATATATATATTATTTCTATGTGTTTGAAATATCAGAAAGAAGATACTATTTTTTTTACTTTTAATTAAATTTTTAAAGATATTTCAGTCTTTTTTTGAACAAAAAATATTAAATCAATCATTTTCAATTAATTAATTGGCAATAAGTATTAGAAACAAATGAAAAGGGTTCTTAGCATCATAAATAAGAGCAAATTTGCTTTTAGCTCTGACTAACCTCTAGCAAAAACTGCTCTTTGTGAATTTCACAAGTCTTAATTAAATGCAAAAATGGTCGAATTTGCAGGTAACCATATCACTTATTATTAAACCTTATTTTTGATATTGATTTGATTGATTAATAGATTTTTGTAATATATGAACTCCTATTTATCAAAATTATTAATAACAAAGGATACGAAATGCCTGTTTAGTACAAAGAAGGAGTTCTTAAAGAGCATTTACATACTAGAGAAAGTGCTTCACTATTTGATGTCTCCCATATGGGTTAAGTGAAGTAAATAAAATAAAAGTTTTGAAAATAATAATCATTATTTATAATATTAATAGGATTAGAGGTAAAGATTCTGTTGACTTTATTGAAAAGCTTATTGTTGGTGATATCAGAGGTATATTTCAATATTTTTTTCTATTTTAAAAATAAATATTTCAAGATGTAATTAGCAGATAAGTTTACAAAAGACAATAAGGAATTCCATATAGATTTCTTAAATTTACAACAAGAAAAAAAATATAATAAAATAAATAAATAATAAACAAATAAAATTTAATAAAGTATGATAAAAGAAATCAAAGCAAATTATGAATTGAAATTAAATGTTAAAAAAATTAATAATTAAATATTATTTTATTATTAAATATCTAAAATTTCTAAAACTTATGAAAAATAGGTAAGCCTGTAGCTGAAGGCTTTTTGAGTCTCATTTTGAACAAAAATGCAGGCATTATTGATGATACAATTGTTACTAAGTTCGATGACCACATGTAATAATAAAATTAATTAATATTTTAAAGATATCTATATTTTAAATATTAGTCACATGGTTGTTAACGGTGCTAACAAGTATATTGATTTAGAACACATGAAAAAATTAAAAGAAGAATTTTTTGCTAATTCTGATGTCTCAATCGAATATTTAGATACAAGATAACTTATTGCAATTCAAGGTTTAAAATTTTTTTTTTTTATTGTAATTTCTAAAATCTTATTTAAAAATTAGGTCCTAAAGCTGCTTAAGTTTTATAAAATCTTACAGATACTGATTTATCAAAAATTAAATTTATGCATCATGTTGATCTTACTCTTAAAGGAGGTATGAAGGTCAATGCATGCAGATGTGGATACACTGGAGAAGACGGTTTTGAAATCAGTGTTAGTGAATAAGAAGCTGTTTAATTAGCTGAGTTACTTTTGGCAAATCCACTTTTAAAACCTGCTGGTCTAGGTGCAAGAGATTCTCTTAGAGTTGAAGCTGGTCTTTGCTTGCACGGATAAGATATGAGCCCTTAAATCTCTCCTGCTGAAGCCACCTTACTCTGGACAGTTAGAAAGACAGTAAATATAATTAATTAAATTAGAAATTTAATTTAAAATAAAATTATTTAATAGAAGGATAATCCTTTCCCAGAAAAGTAAAAGTTCTTAGGAAGTGAAGTTTTAGCAAAACAAAGAAAAGTATATCAACTTTAAATAGTTTAGCAAAATAATCAAATTATTTTTAATTAGGAGGGAGTTTCTTAGAAGAGAGTTGGATTTGCAGTAAAAAATAATGGTATTATCAGATAAGGATGTGATGTACTTGATGAATAAGGAAACAAAGTTGGTCACGTTAGCAGTGGTACTTATTCCCCTATATTAAAAAAAGGAGTTGGAATGATTTTTGTTCCTCCTGCTCTTTCATCAGTAATATTTATTTATTTAAATAGATATTAGTTAATATTATTATGCTAAATATAATTTTATATATATAGGTTGGCTAATAACTTAAGGCTGTTTCTAAAGGTAAAGAATTCCCAATCGAAGTAACCAAAATGCCATTCGTAGAAGCTAAATACTACAGAGGATAATGAAAAATAAAAAATATTTTTTCATTTTAAGTCATCATTATTTATGTTATTTCATGTAAATTAAATAAGGAAGTAAAACTTTAAAATAATGTTATAAATTTTTTTTTAACATTAAATGTATAAATTATAATTAAAAAATTATTATGCTTTGAGAGAGGATTTTATATTCTTTTTATTTAAAAACAATTTATTAAAATTAATATTTAATTTAAAAATAAATTTAATTTTGAGATTTATAAATGATATTTTACAAAGTAACTATTTGACTAAAATAACAACTTTATTAAAATTAGTTTCAAATAATTACAAATTGGATTCTTAATTATAAAAAAGCTTATCTGAGAGCGAGCTTGTTAGTTAAATTTTAAAGGTGTAAATATTATAGAAAAGAAAAGAAAATAAAATAATAAGCATTGAATAAGACATTTTCATAAATCAAACAAGCAAAAAATTAAATTAATTAGTTAACTAGTTTTTTATTGGAATTATTTTTTAATTATTAAGATAATCAAATTTATATATATTTAATAAAATAATAGAAAAATAGATGGATACTTAAAAGAAAATATATACTTAGCCTTAAGCAAGATAAGATAAAAAATCTTTATACTTACTGATAATTGATTTTGTAACAATAAGTATTATATTTATAATAGTTTGTTATTCTTGCTTTGCCTCACATAGAACGTTATCATATTTAATTATTTTCTAAGGTATTTCTCATGTGTTTGTGCTTTCACTTAATCTAAAAATTACATTTTCCAAAAATACATTTACAAAGGATTGCTTATAAGAGGAATTAACAGCAACTAAAGCACAAGCTATGGAAATTAATCCTCACAAGTTAAAGTTTTGTAAGATTTTAAGCAGCAGAGTATTAAATTATTTTTATGAAATTATAAGGTTCTCAGCTTATTTTACTTTTATAGAAGCCCTTCTTTAATTCCAAAGTAGAATTTAGTTTAGTATAATAATTATTTCCTTTATATCAGCTTTTTCAAGCTCTACTTTATTAAAAATTGAGAACAAAAAAATTTAAATAATAAGCACTCTATTACAATAAACATATACATTCATTCGATTAATCCACTTATGTGATTACAATATTGAGGAGTATATTTTGAATTTTCTGCTTATTATCTACATTTTATCCTAGAGATTTTATTCAGAAGATGCATCCTCTTAAGATTATCACGATCCTTAAAAAAGAAATATAATGGGATAATTAATAGTAAAATTTTATAGGAGTTTACTTTAAGTTATACCTGAAGGTTTAGCAATTATTAACCTAGATAAAAAATTACTGTATGCTAATCCTACTTTAAAAAAAATTTTTTAAGTAAATAAGAAAGAAGATATATTAAATGCCTTAATGAACTTAGGAAAGAGTGATGAGCAAGAAGGAAAAGAAAAAATTTTTAAAAGCCCAAAGTTATTAGAATAAAAAACGATAAATAAAAGGAAGAAGATGCAAACACTCATCCCACATCTAGACAAACATTTTTTTTAAGCATAAAATGAAATTAGATAAACTAGCTAAAGCAAATAGATAGAAATTTTAAAAAATTCTACTTCTAGATAATAATAAACACAGAGTACGTTTGCTATATTTGAAAGAGATATTATTTGCGAGGATTCATAAAAGAATTAGTGTTTTGCAAATTAAGGAGATGTGAAATAACCTACAGGTTAATAAAATATAAAAGTTTCCATGTACAATAACGAAAATGATAATTCAGATAAAGATTAATAATAAATACAAGAAAAAGCATAAGAAAATTTTAGTATAGAAGAAGACAAAGAATAATGCGAAATCAATTAAGAATTTTAAAGTAAGTCATAAAATCAAAAAAATCGCTTAAGCTATCAAAAATCTAGAAAGTCTATTAAAAATCTAACGTCTATTCCCAAGTTCAACCTATAAGATACACATTTTGATGCAGTATTTATGTTTGATTAATTAATTTTTTTAATTCTATTATAATTAAAAGATAGGAAGCAAAGACATTCAAAAGTAACAATTCAAAGATATTGTGAATTAAAATAACAATTCAGATACAGAATCAGAAGAAAGTGAAATATTATCCATAGAGGATTTAGGGATTGATATAGATGAAGATGAGCATATTCACAAATTATAATTATAGTTTATTCAAGATAGTTTAAAATAAGTAAACTATAATTAAAATATTATGAGTGACTCTAATTTAATCAAGTATAACCAAAGCAAAGTATTTGATTAAATAAATAGTGATTTAGGACTAAAATAGCCGAATAATAATTTTTCATCTTAAAAGAGCTAAAATATAAATAACCTAAATGATACTCAAAATTTTAATATATAGATTGCAGAGACTCAAAAAAATGGCTAGTAAAATTAGTTTGACGATACATATAAAAGCAATAACAATCAATCAAATATGCATGAAAGTTGTAATAAAGAAATGGTGACATTAAATTCTCCAAAATAAGAATATTCATTCTATGACTCCATGCTATAAAATTCAAAATTTCGTTCAGGAAAGCCGTTTCTAAATAATAAAACAAAAGAAAATAAATATAATAATTTATAGAATAGTAAAAAACTTAAACAGTATAATCCAGATCAGCATGAATAAGATGATAATTTTAATATTTAGAAAAAAGAAAAATCAATCTTAAGAGTTTTTAAAAATGGTAAAATATCTTCATTTTTTACTTTTAAAATACTAAATAAATAATATTATTTAATTTATTTTTATCAAACATGTGTTGTCAAAATAATCAATAAATTCTATAAATATAATAACAGGCGATTCTAATAAGGATATTTATCTTTAATAAACAAATGTAGATTAAATAACAGATGATCTTTTCAAACGATACTTACAAAAATAAAATCCAAACATAAATTATTCTGATAAAAATAAAAATATTTAGGTAAATAATAAAAAAAGTACTTCCTTCTTACAAAAGTTTAACTTTAAAAGTATGAGAGATGATATAAAAAATTTGGTTAGTCAAAACAGAAACAAATTTAATAGAGTTAATTCCTTTATTTCTCATTTAAAAAAAATTAATTAATCTAATGAAGATAGCTATATTTAAGAAAATAATTTCATTACTAAATTATGTGTAAATTTTTTTTAATTTTAGAGTATTTTAAAAATTAAATATTTATTATAGATAAAAAAGAAAAACAAAGAATTTATTTTACAGTTCATTCTAATAGACTTGGATATTGATAAGTAAAAAAGCAACCCATTAATATTAATATTAGTTCAAGATGCTTGGAAAGAGTTATATCAGAAAAAGGTTGACGACCTTCAGAAGAATAAGATGAAAATATTTGGTAGTCTCTCACATGAGCTGAGAACTCCTCTAAATTGCTCGATATCAATGCTTGAGGTTTTAAAGGATCAACTTTCATAATAAAATCCTTAATATATTAATGAATATATTAATCCTGCACTCTTCTCAAATAAACTTCTTTTGAACTAAATTAATGATATACTTGATTTTGTATAGATGGATAGTGGCAAATTTAAGTATAGTTTCTTTGACTTTAATATAGAAAATTTATTGAAAGATTGTACAAAACTTGTAAGCTTGTAAGCATAAATGAAAAACTTGGAATTATACACTATATATGATCCTAATGTACCAGAGATAATATGTTCTGACCCTAATAGAATCAGATAAATTATTCTAAATTTTCTTTCTAACTCTCTTAAATTTACTTAATCTGGATACATAGAAATTGGGATTAAGCTTGTAGATGTTGGGATTTATAATATTTATGTCAGAGATACTGGAATTGGTATTACTGAATCAAATTTAGAAAATCTTTTTGATTTCTGTGGAAAAGTAAGTTTTTATTTATTATTTTTTATATATTAACATTTATTATAGATGATAATTTTTAATCGATACTTAAAATCCTTTTTTGATTTAATTAATAATAGATAAACTATAACAAAAAAGATGAAGTTCTAAATAATCAAGGTTGTGGTTTAGGACTCACTATTTCCAATTCTATTGCTAAGGATTTGATTGACAGAAATTAATATGAGGGAGGTATCAAGGTTGAATCCAAATATGGTGAAGGATCTACCTTCAGTATTTTAATTTAAGATAGGAGAGAAGTTTTAGCTATCAAAAAACAATCAAAATATTTTAAAATGTCCTCTTATAATAAGAATATTGAGTAGCTGATATAAATAACAAGCAAATAATATGATGATAAAAGTTTGAACAGTGATAAAGATAATATAAAAAATAACATATCTGATGTTTAAAAAAATAGAAGTTTATCAAATTAATTTGGTCAGTCAAGTCTAGCTTATAATTTTAATGGAATAAACTAGAATGATTTTCATTTTGAAAATTTTAAAAAGCAGTAGAGTAATTTCAATTATTTTACTTAAAATAAACCAAGTATTGATAACCATTTGAGTAAAATTGATTCTGCAACAATAATTGAAGAAGAAGAGGAAAGTAAAAAAATAAAATTCTAACCTCAAATCAAAATCAATCATTCTCCATGGCTCAAATAGGATTCTAACCATATTTAAGCTAGATTATTTTAATAAAATAGTTTTCAGTAAAAATAAGACAATAATAAAAATAATTAAAATAGTTTGAAGGAAAACTCATAATTTAGTAAATAATCATAATTTTTTTCTCTTTTACAGATTGATGATATTGAAAAAGTCTAATCAGAGAATTCATACATCTAAAATTAAAAGTAACTAGTATCTTAATCAATGACACATATTTGCAATAAGTAAACATAAAATACATCTCGTAAGAAGAGTTTTTACAACTAAAACACATAAAACTCAAACTAAAAATCATAAAATAACAAGATTAATATTATTGACTTAGAATAGAAATCTCAATTAGAGTAGGAAGGTTTTACTTCTTATATTATACAAAATAACAAAAAAACTGAGAATTCTGCTTCTTTGACTTATGTTCAGAACCCATTAAGCCCTTTTGAAAAATAAAGATAAACTTTGTTTTCTAGGACAAACAAATAACTATCATCAACTTCAATTATGCAATAACCATTAGATAACTTTTAGTAAGATGAGAAAAAATTAAATTAAAGTATTAATATGCACCCTGAAGTTTAATCAGGTGGGACAATCGTATAATAAATTGTAAATATTAATTAATAAACTCTATGTACATGCCCTTAGATAATTATAGTTGATGATAATCAATTTAATCTCTACGCTCTTTCAAAAATAATTAAATAATTTAAATTTTAGTGTTTAACAATTTCAAATAGCTTGGAAACCATGCATAAAATTAAGTAAATGTTTAGCTAGAAGTGCTGTTTAATGCCAAAAATTATTTTTATGGATATTGATATGCCAATAAAAGACGGCTATCAAGTGGCATCAGAAATAAATTAATTTTATAAAGATGCTGGTATAACTAATTTACCTACAATCATAGCATGCACTTCATATGTAGGCCAAGAAGATAAAGATATGGCATTTTAATCTGGCATGAATGATTTCATTAATAAACCTATCTTAAAGAATGCTTTCGTTTAATTATTAATTAATTGGTAACATCTTTTCATTTGAATAAGTTAAAATAATTTTTTTACTATTAATTTGGTAATAAGTTAAATATAATTATTATTAATTATTTAAATTTCAAAATTAGTTAATTATTTAATTGTAGATATTTATTTCAATCAAAATATTTTTTTTATACACTTTATACTTTATGATAAAAAATAATTTTGTCTTTATTTAATTTTCGAATATTAAATTAAAAATTTTTAATTCATTAACTTTTTCATTAAAACAAAATCTTCTATTAAAAGAAATTTTATATTTATCAAATAATTTTTTTTTCCTTTTAAAGTTTTATTTTGAAAATATTATCTTTTATTTGATTAATATATTTAATTCTAATTAATTTGTTTAATTTAATTAATAATAAATTAAGGATCTTATTGTAATAAATAAGCAGCAACCTATTTAAAATTAATTATTTAATTTAAAATATTTTTAAAGTTATTCTTTTAGCAGATAAAAATTAATTTTTGAATTTATGGAGTCAAGAAAATTTTAAAAATTATACTTTTAATATTATTATAATGAATTTATCAAAATATATATCAATAGACATTTATAAATTAAACACAATTTAATTTGCTTTTATTTATATTACACTATTATTGAGTGATTAATTAATTTCACTAATAACTTTTATTTATTTTTGTACGTTACTTGAAAAAATTTGTCATTAATTAATTAAATAAATAATATAATATCCACAAAAAACTAATTAATATAGTTAAGTAATACAAAATAGCAGATATGAATTCTTAAACTTCAAAATGCTATTTTAATGAAGCAAAAATAAAGGATATGGAAAAGAAATAATATTATACAAATGTGGTTAATATATCTTCTCTATTTGTCATACTTCTATTAATTTCATTATAGGCTATTTAATAATAGATTATTTTATTAGGGATTATGATTTTGATGCTAGGCATAAAATTTTTAATTCTAGGTATAGTTTAAATAAGATTAGCAATTATAAATACAAATAATTTAATTTAAAAAAATGAAATAACTTCAAGGAAAGGCTAATATTTCAAATTAAAGTATATATGCTAGAGAATAATTAACTTAAAATATATAAGATACTATTTTTTAATTTTGTAGATTATAATTTATATATGCTTCTTCGAATTAATGATAATGCAATACTAATAAATAGAGTAAGTTATAGTCTGTATGATGATACTTTCTGGATTGATTAATAATTTAAGCTAAACGCTTCATTTAAAAAAAATAAGATTGTATACGTTAGCTTTAATCTAAACTTACACATTTTTGAGAATATGGATTCATTATGAAATAGATTCTTATTTTTTTATATTCAATATTCTATTTATTATTTATACAATATCACACTTTAAGTACTTTTTTGGGATGTAAAATATATAAAGATTAAATTAAAAAATGCATCAATAGAAAGTAGACCTAAAATTAAATTTATATAAAAAAATTCTTGAATCAACTCCAGGAGGTATAGCAGTTATAAGTTCTGAAAGCAAGCTCCTTTATTCCAATTCTTTTCTTTAAAAAATCTTAAAAGTAAAGTAGAGGGGAGATGTAATATAAGTTTTAAGTAACATAGGAAAAGCATAAAATTAAAATTTATAGAATTCTCATGAAATAATAAGTGATTAGATATAAAAAACAGAAGGTATTTTTCTTGTAAAACCAATTTAATCATAAAGAGAAAACAATTAAAATAAATTAACTTAGTAGTTAAGTTAAGCAAATAATAATTAATAAGTAAATTAAGAATTTCCTATTTCATAACCTAGCATAGAGAATATTAAATCTCATAAATTTAATTAAAATCAAATAAGTTGTGAAAATTAATAAAAAGATATTAAAAATATTAAATATTAAATGGCAAAAAGTGAAAAATTAGTTTAAGAACATGAAGAGAACTATAAAAAAAAACTGAAAGGAATAAACATATCAGAGGAAAAGTTAAAAAATAGAGAGTAGCAAAAAATAAAGCAAAATATTTAATATCCTAATTATTTACATTTAAGTTAGCAATCTTCTGATAGTCTAAATATGATAAAGTTTCAGAATTAAATCACTGATTAACTATAAAAAGTAAATTATTTTTAAATTTGTTTTAAATTTTATTTTAACTTCTCTTTTTATTTTTATAAAGTCATTCAGGTTTGGCTCTGCAAAAAATATTACAAATTAACATAATAACAATACAAAAGATGAAAACAGTGAAGGTTTATCATTTTAAGAGCTCACAATTTCATTTAATGACTCAGAAAAAGATGCAAATTGCTAAAATCCGTAAATAAACCAATAAAATTAAAATGAAGATAACTTCATTTAGAAAAATGTAGTTGAGCAAAGTTAAATGAAATCATTTAAATCCTTGACTTTTAAAAACTAAAATAAAAGATTTTCAGTTAATTTATGTAAAAAAGTGTAAAGTTAAGATGAAAAACAAGAAATTTATTAATAAATAAGTGCCTAAGATATTAAAAATTTAGATAAATTGATTTATGAATAGTAAAAAAACAATTCAATCAGAAAAAATAGTATCCTAAGCTCTAAGATTAGCGATTTTAAAAGCTCTAAAAGTAAGAAATTTCTATAGATGATGGATGGTAACAAAAAAAGTAGCTTGATATTAGGAGCTAGTTTAGAAATCCAAAGAAAGCAAATAACAAATAAAAATGTTAATTTTTCAAGTGATTCATTTAACTAAATTCAAAATTAGTGTAAAATATTAATTTAAAATTATATTTTTTTTAAGTTTTTTATTAAAAGAATTTTAGGTAAAGTAAAATGAATCTAATGATATTATAGCAAAAAAAACTAGTGTAAGTGAAATTATAAGTTAAATTTTCTCAAAAAACACTTCATAACAATTATAAAACTAAGATATCAAAGGCAAAGTTTCCATATTGTAAAATAAACAAAGTGAAATCTAAAAATTTTTTAAATAAAATGAAGAAGATAAAAAATAAAACTAACATCTTGATAATACTGTAGATCTACCTAAACTTAATGATAAAAGAAAATCATTTATATCTTAGCTTAAGTAACAGTAAGAAGAAATTCATTACATGCAATAATGTGATGGTATAACTAAACTCTAGGTAAATTTATAAAATTAAAAAATAGTAGCTTTTATGTAAAATATTAAAAAGCAATTAAATTAAAGATACTTCATTTATTTATTTTTATATTTTTATAGATATTCAATAATATTTTTGATATAGGTTAACTATAATAATTAAGACTTACTATTTAAGTTTGTTCCGTTAGATTTGAGTGATGAAAAAGATAATAATTCAAATCATGTTCTTATTTTAGTATCAGATATATGGAGAGAGTTGTTTTAAAAGAAGGTATCAGAAATACAAAAAGAAAAAATGAAAATATTTGCAAGTTTATCTCATGAGCTAAGGACACCTCTAAATTGCTCTATTTCTATGCTTGAAGTACTTAGAGATGAGATCTAGTCATCCAACCCAACTTATATAGAAGAGTATTTAAATCCTGCCTTATTTTCAAATAAATTATTGCTTAATTAAATTAATGACATTTTGGATTTTGTGTAACTAGATAGTGGTAAATTTAAATATACTTTTTTTGATTTCAATTTATAAGGGCTGTTAAAAGATTGCTAAAAATTAGTTAGTATTTAAGCGAAAATGAAAAACATAGAGATCAAATTATTTATAGATCCAGATGCTTCAGATATTATTTGCTCTGATCCAAACAGAATTCGTTAGATTGTATTGAACTTTCTTTCCAATTCATTGAAATTCACAAAGTAGGGATATATTGAAATTGGATTTGTTTAAATTTCTTATGGATTATATAAACTTTATGTGAAAGATACGGGGATAGGTATTACAGAAGAAAACTTATAAAAGCTATTTACTTTCTGTACAAAAGTAATTTTCCTAATATTAAAAAAATAATTTGTCAAAATTAAACTATTTTTCTAATTTTGTGGCAAATTTAATTGAGATTATTATTTTTGCTATTAAAAAGATATTATTTTTTCAAACAGTATAAGTTATAAAGTCAATATAAAATAATTTGATCATATTTTTTAATTAAAAAATTATATTAAAGAAATTAAACATTCTAAATAAAAATAAGTTTGAAAATTTTTTTGTTAACCAATTTAAATTTTTAATCAATCAGATAAAATATGATAAATAAGATGAAGGACTCAATAATCAAGGATGTGGTCTTGGCTTAACCATTTCCAATTCAATAGCATAAGGCTTAGTAAATAGGCAAAATTAAGAAGGAGGAATAACAGTCGAATCTGTATATGGCTAGGGATCCACTTTCAGCATTATAATTCAAGATATGAATATTACTGATTATGAAGAAAAAAACCACAAAATGAATGAAATACTGGAGTAACTTAACAGCTCATTCAAAAAAATAAAGTAGTAAATTTAAACTACTTCATAAGAAGAACAAAAATAAGGTAAAGGTAATAGTGATAGTCCTAACTAAGCAAACCTTTCAAAGGGTTCAAACTATTACTTGGAAAATCTGTCAAGGTAACTTGGTGAAAAAAACTCAAAAAAAAACTATGAAGATTTTAATAGTAGTATTGATTCTCATAGGAGTTAAGAATAATAAGTAAGCATTAGAAACTATTCGAAATCAACAATTTGTCAAAAACAAGTAAGGAAAAAGGAAGATAAAATTTCTAGTGGTGAATTAAGAATTTAGCAAATATTAGCAACAAGCTAGCTGAAGATTGATTCAACAGCAATATTCGATGACGAAAATGATTAAAAAACAAAATAGTATCAATAAACAAACCTATTTGAGTATCACAATTAACATTTAAATAGATTTTAAGAAGATTCTTTTTAGGAAAAGAAATAAGAACTTGTTAATCCCCCTAACTATGCTTCTAATAGCTATAGAAAATTAGAGTAAGGAAACCATTAACAGAATGAAGTCTTTAAGAACTCAAAAAGAGATTCAATTTTAAATAATATAGTTGGAGATGTTTAGTCATCTCAATAGATAGAATATTCTCAAAAATATTTTTAAGAATAAAAAATAGGATAAAATCAAGTTAAAAAAGAAAAAAGCATTACTTCTTTTCAAAACTAGAAGACCAAAACAGCAGTATCATTCAAGACTTTAAATACAGATTTATAAGAATAACAAAAACCCCATTTCGAATAAGAAGGATTCACATCTTATATGGGAATATACAATAAATTTAATTCACTTATATATGAATCTTATGATAAACAGTCACTCTGCTAAAGTGAAAATCAAGATTAATACAATTATTAGATTGATGATATCATCGAAAAGTAATAGGAATACCCAGCATCATAATCTAATCCTTAAGACATAGTTAAAGATATTATATAAAAAAATTTGAACAAACCTATTTTATGCTAGTGCCCTTAAATTGTAATTGTTGATGATAATTAATTCAATTTATATGCTTTATCAAAAATTATTTAATAGTACTCATTTACTTTATAATAAATTTGTGATGGAGCTTAAGCAATTGAAACTTTGAAAAACTTGTATTTTAAGAACTGTTGTTTAGCTCCTAAAATAATTTTTTTGGATATTGAAATGCCCTTTAAAAATGGGTACGAAGTAGCGAAAGAATTAAATTAATTTTATGAATCAGTTAATTTTTAATATCCACCTATAATAATAGCATGTACGGCCTATGTAGGATAAGAGGACCGCTAAAAAGCAATTGACTCTGGAATGGATGATTTTATAAATAAACCTATCCTAAAATCTGGCTTTCAACAGTTATTGATAAATTGGTCAGACTAAATTTTATGATTGGTTGATCAGTATTATTTAAATGTTAAATATTAATCAAGTACAATAAATGAATAATTTATAATTTTTAGGAATACGGTTGAACAATTTTATCAATTAATTAATATAAGCAAGCACGTTTGTTTAAAACTGGCAATTTGTAAGAAGGAGACTTACAAGATAAATAAATAATCAAAAGTATCTCGTATAAATAAATAATATTTAAATTAAATTAACTTAATTGAAAAAAATAGCTATTTTCTCATTATTTAGCAAGCAAAGGGCTTATGTGTATGTATCCTTTTTGTTACTAATCAAGAAAACCTTGTGAAAACACAAACATGTTTTTAGATTTTACTCTATTTTTAATTATCAAATTTGCATTTATATGTTCACTCGCTTTCCATTTTTTCATAGAAAAGAATATATGCTCTCACTTTTAATACATCAGCTTTTTCAATATATCTAATTTCTATACATAAACAAAGTTACAAAAACAAAAATTAATTAGCTTTTTAACTGAGATAGTTTTTATCTTTAATTCAAACTAAATAGACATTCATATTTAGTTAAGAAGAAAAGAAATGAAAATTAAATAAAATTTACCTCTATCTGATGTTAAATACCAAAGAGATTTAGTATACTATGTTTTATTAACTTCTTCAGTTATATATGGTTGATAATTTTAATGCCAAACTCTTCTTAAAGTTACATAATGTCCTTTTTTGTAAAAATTGATAAATTAAATAATATTTTGTTGGAGGTTTTTACCAAAGTTATCACTTCCTAAATGAGATATTAGAGATGATAAATGATATGTTTAAATATTTTCCTTTTTCTTAAGACCAAGAGTTTAATCCAATCTTAATTATTCATCAAATTTTATGAAATCGCCAATCTTTATAGGATAACCTGTTTATGGATTTATAACTAGTCTCTTAAGATGCAAAATTAAAATTTGCTGTATTATTTTTTTGAGAAAAAATTTTTAATTTTTTGTGATTTAAGAAAATTATTTTTACAGGAGTTTTAGAGATTTTTTAAACCTTTTTAATCTATCTTTTTAGCACACAAAATGGGCTTTGAATTTAAGTTTTGTATTCTTATTTTAATCCTTATATTTACTCACTAATCATTTTAGTTATTCCTCCTACCACATCCTCAGTTTCTATCAGAGATTTATTTCCAACAGTTTTGATATAATCGATTTATTCATTTATTTTCGAAATGCATGCTAAAATATCTATAATTTAGTTTTTTTAAAAAAGCTAACTATTGCTTGATCATTACTAAAATTTATTTTACTTGAGTCACTATTTTTTTAGAACTAAGCTGTGAGATATTTTACTTTATTTTCTTTTTCTTTGAGAAATACATTTATAGAGCAATTGAGACATTAAACATCTTATTTATAAAAATGAAATTAGTATTCTATTATTTTTTTTAATTCTTTATATACCATCTATATATTCCTCTTAAAAATAATGCTTAATACTATCTTCAAGAGAGGAAATAGACCTATCTAAAATATCTAATGATAAATCATAAAATGCTTCTATTCTATTATTAAACTTAAATAAAATATTTATTTTTAGTATGGATATAACTCTAAAAAATAATTACTTTTCTATCACAAGCAACACACTATAAATAAGTATTCATATAACCTAATAACGAATTACTCAATGTGAACTCCTTTTTAGAAATGTTAACTAAATCATATTTCTAGTAATTTCCCTTTTTAAGAGTATCCTCAAAACAATTTATAATAAGCTTTAATACTTCATGAGAATCCTAGTTTTTATTTTATTTTTATCATTTTAAACAGTTAATTTCCTTTTAAAAGCTAAAATATCTTTATATTTTAATAATACCTATTACTCTCTAAACGATAAATAATCATTAGTTTCTTCCAATAGATTTATGAGGTTGTGTGGTTAAAAAGAGAAATCCTCGTTACCCATATTTTCATCATTGAGAACTTTAAGAAAAACAATTAATTATTGTTTTAGAATAGCTAGAAAAATTACCATGTAATATATTTAATAACTCCTTGCAAATTAGGTGAGATTGCTCTTTGATTCCAAGTACTTTATTCTTTTTCTTTTTAATTATATTTATTTTTTTATTATCTTTTTTGCCATTTCCATTTCTATCTTTAGTTTCTTTAACATCATCATATTAGCACAATTCCTCAAGGTTTTTAATGAATTTAGGCATACTTGCTAAAGCCTTTTAGTTGTAAAAGTAAAAATGATTTTAAAAATATTTATTATCTCAATGAATCTGTAAGCTTCAGCTAAAAATTCTTTTTTCAAAAAATTAAAACAAACCTGTAAAACAGAATTGACAAAGCATGTATTCCCAAAATTAACAAGACCTGGTGGTTTTTTGTTTATCGTTATTAAACCTAAGCTTTAGTCAGGTGATAGTTTCTCTAAAGCTTTAACTTTTCTCTTCACAAATATGCCGGAAAGAACTTGATATATTTTATCATGTGATTATTTTATGATTTAATATTTAATGGAATATTTTTTATGATTTTTTTAATGAATAATGGCTATTTTTTATTATTTCGAAAAAATTAGAAACTTTAGGGCCTGACTTTATATGAAAGCCCATAATTTAATGGAATGAAATATTCCTAAATAAAATCAGTAGTTATATTAATACCTAATGTTGCAACTCCTGCTAATGATAATCCTATAGTAGTCTTACTAAAACTTTTATGTAGAATTTATTCTACATCTATTGAGTATTTCATTCCTATACTTTTTTAATGCTTATTAATAAATAAATTTTTTTAATAATATCACATAAATTAAATAAATCATAGGGTCTTCATCAAATATTTAATATACTTCTTAATCCAAACTTTTATTAATTATTTGCAATTTGTTTTTTTATTCCTTTGTCTTTTAGTTTTATATCAA
This sequence comes from Tetrahymena thermophila SB210, assembly GCF_000189635.1. Taxonomy (NCBI): domain Eukaryota; phylum Ciliophora; class Oligohymenophorea; order Hymenostomatida; family Tetrahymenidae; genus Tetrahymena; species Tetrahymena thermophila. The sequence continues at coordinate 67,931 of NW_002476262.1, forward strand.
AAAGGATTGTAATGTTGAAAATTCACTTTTTAAGTAGTCGAATTAGATATTTTATATGATAATAAATGTCAGAAAAAATCGTATTAATTATCTTTATTTCCATTTATGTTTATTTACAATAAATATTAAATCATAGCTGTTTATTAGTTTGATAAAATATACTTCAAATATATTATATCTTTAATATAGATAACAATAAAGGTTGTATCATTAATAGTAAAATGAAAAAGAACTATAAAGATAAAATATAAATTGTAATAGTTAATAATTGGGAAATATCATATTCAGTCGAAAATGACAGATAATAAAATTTAATAAAAAATAATTGTAAATAGTAGGATAATAGTTGTTAATTTGAATAATAAATATTTACTCTTAATTGAATTACAATTTATCAATGAATGAACAATCTTAAAATAAATTTATTTTTATTTCATATTTCTAAAAGTAAATTAATTTTTAAAAAATAACAGAAGAAAAAATATTTTTAAAATGATATTGAAAAAACTTGAAGAATGAGATTTTGAGGATATTTTAAAATCATAACGATCAAAATATAAAATATGTAAAGATAGATTGATTTATTAACCATTAAGAAATATTTTAAATAATATTCTAATCTTGATGTAAATTAATCATTGATTGATAATGATGGTCAATTTATTTATTCATGAAGCTATTTAATTTTATTTATTTGCTAATTCCTCAAGTTGATAGCATTTTTTATATGGCTCTTTCTTTCCTCTCAGTTAGGGACAGTTTTTTTGACGTATTCAATTGATGAACGATCAGCATCACAATTTCTTTTATCATTAATGCTTTAGAATTTCTAATTTTTTAACAAATAATTATATGAATAAAATATTTTTAAAAATAATTATTTACTTTATGAGAAGGGAAAACTCTGCCAAATCTATTGAGGTCAATATAGTGGTAACCATTATCATCAACTTTGTTGTTAACGTCCTTGAAATTATAGACTTCACCAACCTTAATTTCTAAGTTTTAAGGTTTCTTGATATCAAATCTAATATTAGCATTTTCATCAGCAATTCTACCCTTGACAAAGTGTAAAGTTTTATCATTGATCTACTTGGAGAATTCAGAAACTTCAATCACCTAATTATAGTTATTTAGATATATCATTTTTTTATTTAATTTTAAATTTATCTTTACCTAACCAGTTACATTTTGACCTCTCTTACCAGGTTCTAAGCCAGAAATATCGGTTTATTAATTATGATGATGATCATAGTTATTATTTCTAGGATATGAGCTATTTCTATTTCTTTGATTGTTTTGGTTATTGACTCTATGACCATTGCCATTGAAATTATTTCTATTATTTTCATTTCTTTATCTATTATTTCTATTTTCACCTCCTTGTCTGTTATCATAGTTTCTAGGAGGTCTTTGGTTTTGTGATTAAGATCTTTATTAGTTTTTGTTGTTGTTATTGTTTTAGACGGAAGTGTTTTTGTTGTATTTATTGGGTTAATTGTTTTAGCTATTGTGGTGCTTATCTCTATTTCTTTGGTTTCCTTTTATTATTTAAGTAAAAAATGCTAAGATAAATACTTTTATTAATAATTAGTTTGGAATTACTGTTATTTTAAGAATGAGATCTATTTCCCCTTTAACCACCTTGATGATTAGGTCTGCTACTTGACTAAAATAGAATAAAAATTAACAAAAATGTTTTAATTTGTTATAATAAATTATTTACTCTTTTTCTTTCTCTATCGATTTTGTGAATTTCACCAACTTTAAGTGTAGTAATTTTGTTTCTAATAGTGATAGATTGTTCTTCACCTTCTTTACTTCTGACAGTGTAAGTATATTAGATGTTTCCATCTTTTTCTTCTTCCTTTACACCAACAAACTAATAAAATTGATATTTAATTTTAATTCATCTTTATTATAAAGAATATTAAAAATTTTAAGAAAAATAATCTTTTACTTCTCCCTTGATGAATCTTGGGTTGGGATTCTTGGGACGAGCGGTGAGTTCTAAATTAGACAAGTTATTGTTTAAATTTACATTGTTAATATTATGCTTTATTAATAATATAAATTATTTAGTGATATTCCTAAATGAAAATTATTTAAAGTGATTACATCTGAAAGGATAATATATTGACCGAATTTCTTAACTTCGATGTAGTGACCACCGACTTTTCCTTCAGCGCTTTATCTACCTTTGTTCATTACAGAGGTGAATTTAACGACATCATTTTCTTTGAAACGAGGGCAATCTCTTTTTTCAGCCATATCGAAATCAATTACACCTGTTTCGTCACCAATAGTTCCCTTAAGGTAGACCATGGTAGTTGAGGTACCGTCTTGCTTAGCTGGTAAAGACTTATCTTCAGTGCGGAGAGAGACAATCTACATTTTTAATATATTTTAAAATAAAAAAAATATTTAGAATAGTTAAACTATTACCTTGCCAATAACTGTCTAGTTATTGTTCCATTATTAGAGACCGCTAATTTTTACGGGTTCAGTTTCTTATAAATTTGGTCTTTATCTGTTGTGATTCTTGTGAGCATTTCTTGTATTTTTATTCTTATTTTACTATTTGTGAACTCTTTCCTTCTTTTCATGGATTTAGAGGACATCAGTAAGAGCCTTCTTTTCAGTTTCATCTGAGTATTCTTTGGCGCTCAAGTTGTTATTTGATAATTGTTAGATCTAACGGTCATTAGCTTCAACAATGTTTGATCTGTAGTTGAATCTGGCAACTAACTTGTTACTTTCATTGAAGTTGAGAACAACATCACTGAAAAGGTAGACCTTATCAGAGTTTAAGGATTCAAGTACTTCTTAAGTGATTGCTATTTATTTATCAATAAATAGATATTAATTAAAATTAATTTAACCCAAATTTGAATTAGTGTTGAAAGATATTAAGGCGCAAAATTGGAGATGTGATTTGATTTTAAAAATAAGAATAAATTATCATTTAAATAATCTCTTTGTGATTTAATAATTTAGTTTAAAGTAAATAAATAAATAAATTTGCAAATGTTTATTTATTCTTTAACTTTTATAAGATGCTTTAATTAAAAAAGGGTATTTATTAACTTGTAATAAATTTATTCATTTAGATTTAAAATGTCTAAACAAATAATTAATTTGATTTATTTAATTCTTATAATGATAGCCACAATATACTTTATTTTTCCTAAACAAAAGTATCTATTTGATATATTTATTGAAAAATTAATTTAAAACTTCTAATACTTATGGCTAACTATATATGTATAGATTTGTTTATTTATCTATATCCTTTTACTCTACAAATGCTAACTTTTTTCATGATGCAATAATATTTTGCCTTTCTATATATCTAGTTAAAATAAATTTTATTGTTTACATTTCTTGTTAACACTAATTTCAGCTTGGATAGCAGCAGTGTTATCGGCTAAGGTAGCTGTCATTCTTCTTTATTCGTTATTGTGAACAATATCTCTAGGCTTTAAGATTAAAATTATAAAAAATGATAAATATTAATATAAAATCTACAAACTATTTTAAAAATTACTCTAGCGAAGAAAGATTGACCGATTCTAAGATTAATGAGATCCTTGATCAAAACGATATGCTTTCCTGAGTGTTGATCAATATCAGCTTTGCTGAGTTATTCAGAACCAAGATTAGCAATCTAATAAATTTTATTTAATTTTCAAAAATTAGCTTATTTTATCAAACAATCGTACTTAATCTTTAGCAGGAGTAGCAGAGGTAACAGCTAAGTTGAGCTTATAGTCGACAACCTTCAAGGAACCAGTGAATTCATAAGTTTGGTTGTTATTTACGGCAACACCTATAAATTATAAAAATATATAAAATTAATTTTATATACAATATTCATTTTTGAAATTACCTTCAGTAGTGAAGTTGATAGAGCCAGTTTCGTCAGCAAGTTATTGGTTAACAACCTATTGAATATATTAAATAATTTAGAATAATTAACTTGGAATGTAAAAGCTTAAAAAATAAATATTTGATAATGTCCAGCCTATGCTAGACCTACCAATACAGCTTTAAAATCAACTTTATTGATTTATAAATAGGCAGATTTTTAATCACTCTGTAAAAATGGTATTTTCAAGTTAAGGGAGAATGTTAATTTAATTTCATACCTTAGCTCTGAACTTTAATTCCTTCTAATTTCTACCCTTTCTGTTTCCCTTTCTAAGGAATTTCTTGACGGGATCTGCAATTTCCTTCAAACTACCGACGGTAATGTCTTTTTGTAAAAACAAAGACAAATTAATAAATTTTGAATGGTAAGAAGATTAAATTTATAATGAATTTAATCATCAATAGACATTTAAAATTATACATTGTTCTTTAGCGACACCTTGATCAGTCATTTTTTTAATTTTTGTTGTTGTTGTTTTTTTTTTAAGTGGAGTTTTTTTTATTTTATTTTGAATGTGAAAAATATCTTTTTCTAAATAATTTAATTTTTTCTTTTTTAAAAGTTTATTAGATTTTCATATAAATAAACTAATAACATCTATCAAATAAATAAATAAATCAATAATACTTTTTCTCTCACTTTTTTTCTTCTTCTCTCATTCTTTTTTATTTTTTCCACTTAATTCTTGAATTCTCTTAATTTGTTTATTTATTTATTTGCTTTGAATACCCTTAACACCTACCTACCTACATCCTTGACTACTCCTCCAAACAATATCTCAGTTTTTCTTTTTAATTTTTAAAATAATATATCTAAAATATCTAAAAAACTGAATAAATAAACCATTTTGGATATTACATGAAAATTATTATTAAAAAGTACATAACTCCTATCAACTAAAAGAAAACATTTTCTAGTGTTAATAAGGTAACAAGATCCTATGTGAAATTACTTAACCCCTTTATTTATATTTAGGCTCATAAAAAAAATCTTTATTAAAGTAGGGTTTTGAATTAGTAATTGTTGGAATTTATTTAATTTAATTATGTGGATATTTACCCCACGTCAATCTTACTTAATAAATCCAATCTGTTTTAGTATTTTGAAATAAATCACATAAAAAAAAATCTTTCATAGATCATTTCTAATATCTACTTATATCATGATTGATAACACATCTTCTTAAAAAATAATCATGGTTCATAAATTTATATGTTTAGGTTATTTTTTGCTCAGGACTAAAATAATTTATTAAGATAATATCTAAACTTAAATTATACATGATAATTATATTATCTCTATATTGTAAAAAAACAATTAGTCTTCCTTTATCTGAATCATATAGTAATTATACTACTTTTACAAATAATAAATTGAGTTATGGCTGAAAGCGTTAAATAAAAACCCTTCTATTATCTCAGAACAGAAAAGCTGGGGTTATTTCCATATTTGTAGGAATTTATTCCCATTTACCATAACTGGATGCAAGATGAAGAAATTCTTTTTCTGACAGGCAGCGAGCCTTTAACTTTAGAAGAAGAAAAAGAAAACTAACTATCTTGGTTAAAAGACAATGAGAAATACACCTTCATTATTTTTGAGAAAGATGCTACAATCGATCTCTAACAGCCAAATTTTCCTGAATATACTAAAAATTATAAAATGGCAGGAGACATAAATTTATTTTTCCACCCATACATAGAAGAAAATGAGGCAGAAATTGATGTTATGATTGGAGAAAAATCAGCTAGAAAAAAAGGACTAGCTTAAACTGCTGTTTAAATAATGATGGATTTTGGAAATGCTTTTTTTAAAAAGAATAGATTTATTGCTAAAATCAAAAAGGAAAACTAAAAGTCTATTAGCCTATTTGAAAAATTAGGTTTCAAAATGTTTATTGAAATAGAATCCTTTTAGGAAGTACATTATGAGTTTGTATATACATAGGATTTAAGCGAGTAATAATTTAGATAAAAGTATCTAGATTTTCATTAACTCTAACTTTAATTGTGAGACAAAATCTTATATATATGTCGATATTCAACATTTTTTGTGAGTTAATTTTATATTATTGTTGCTTAACCTATCTTATATTGAACATAACTTAAAAAAAAAGAATAAGCCTTTGCTTTTACTTTAAGATTACAAAATTTTAAGCATGGATTTTAAAATTGTATTTAAAAAGATGAGATTCTTACATTGAAATAGAAGAATTTAAACATCTACTTAAAATCAAAAAAAAGATATTTTAAGTAATTCAAATTTTAGAAACTGATAAACTTTCTATGAAGAAGATTTAATTATAAGAAATCATAATCCATATAAAATATCTTTTTCTTCTAGATTAACTAAAAGTAATATATATGTCTAAATACAGAACTATTACAGCCTTTTATAATTTAAAATATTAAATATCTTTAAATTCAAGCTAGCACTTAATTAAATATTATTCAAAAAAGTTTGTGTGTATTTTCTTCTTTTATTTATCATAAACAATCTTCTAAAAAGTTAAGTCAAATAAAAAAATGCAAATTTTCATTAATTATTTTTTTAAAAATATTGATTTTAAGTAATAAATTAAAATACTTTTTTTGAAAAGTTTTATTTCTTTTATGTAAAAGATTGATGTATGTATATATGTTTGTTTGTTTATTTGTGTGAGTGAGTGAATTTTCAAATCAATAATATTTTTGAAACAATTTATTTAAAAGATTTTTTATGTTTTTGTAGATTTAAAGTGTATTCATATTATTATTATTATTTTTAGATATATATTAAAAAAATATAAATTAATAGTAATTAATTTTATTCTTTAAAGAAGCAAGTAACAAGAAATATATTTTAGATAGATAGAATTCATTGAATATTGGATTGATCTATTTTTTAAATAGGTGTATCAAATACATACATTCTTAGCTTTTTTATTGACTATTCACTTGCTTTTACCACTCACTTGAATTGCTTATTCACTCATTGTTTAGTGGCATTATTAGAAGAGCTGATGGCGTATTCAATAGATGACTTGTTTTCTTATTCATTAATGTTGATCTATTTTTCCTATTTTTTAATAATTTTCATTAGTCAGACAGAATGTATATTTATTCAAAAATATGCTTACATTCAAGACACTGTAATTTCCGTACTTGCCGACTACGATGTAGTGATGGCCAGTTTCTGAAACCTTATTCATAATGTTGGTGAAGATAACCATATCACCTTCAGAAATGGTCTTTTCTTTCATCATGAAGTCAAAATTAATATTTGCAGTGTCATCAGCAACTCTACCCTTGAAGAAAGTAGCTTCTCTATTCTTGATGGTCTTTTAGTAGGATTAAACATCGAAAACCTATTAAGGTAAATAAATTAAAATTAAAATTTCTTAGATTCAATTCAATTGTTTTATAAATCTATATAATCTGAACATTTCTAAACAAAGTCTTTACTTTTCCTTTAACAGTTTAACCGTTTTAACCAGGCTTAAGATTCTTGATAGGAGTGAGTAAAGCTTAGTGGAATCTCTTAGGCTTTTATTTGTAATTTTTGAAATTCTAAGAGTTGTTAGTGTTGTTGTTGCTATTGTTGTTGTTGTTGTTGTTAGTCTTTCTTTATTAATTGTAGTTTTATTTTTTGTAAGGGCGGTTATTCATTTTGTTACCATTATTGTTTGTGTTGTTATCACCGTTATTGTTGTTGTTGTTAACTTTACCATTGTTGTTCTACTTATTGTTGCTTTTTTTAATAATCTTCTACTTCTTTTCACCTAATTTGTAATTATAAGTAATAAAATTAAAACAAAGAAAATTAAATGAACATTTGCTATATTTGCAATTTGAATGAAATTCATAGTGTATCAATCCAACCAAAATATCTTTACTGCAAATATCAAATTATATTTTTTACCTTCAGGAAGAGGAGGAATTATCTTTGTTGAGATGTTGTTATCTGTTTTAACAGCGGCAATAGACTATTTTAAATAATAAGTATAAAATTAATATTATAAAATTTACTTAATTTTATACATTTGTTCTCCCCCTTTTAAAACAAAATTTTGAAAGGAGAAGAAGATTTGTTATTTTTTAAAAAACAATAATTTACGCCGTTGGTGATTTCGTATTTACCGAATCTCTTGACTTCAATGTAGTGGTGACCATCCTTGTTTACCTTGTTCATAGCTTTATCGAAGCTGACGACATCATCTACCTTAAAGACGACATCGTTCTTAACAGCCAAATCAAATCTGACAACACCAGTATCATCACCAATAAGACCCTTAAGGAATTTTCTAGGATTGCCTTATTTGTTATTGCCTTTTTCTAAGACTTAAACTTCAATAACCTTTAAGAATAAATAGTTTTATTAATTTTTAGAAGCAATAAAAATATTTTATTCTATTTTTTGTTTCTTTTTTTGATTTGGCATTTAGCTAAAACACATTAAATATAAATTGAAAAGGGCAAAAAAGTATATCCTAAATGATCATCTATTTTTTTAAGTTTAATATCCTATGTATTAAAGTAGGTACCTTTCCAACAAAGTTAGAATTGTTGTTTCTGGGTTAGAGATCAGCAATCTTAACAGGATCCTTAGATTCTAATTGAACAGTTCTTGGTCTCTTTTATACCTTAGGTTTTTGTTCTCCTTGAGGAGAGACTAATTATCATAAAATAAATCATTATTTCAGTTAAATTAAAAAATCGAATATCTAAATTGCAAATGATAGATGAATCAATTAATGTTTGTTTTTTTACCTTAGTTGTTAGTAACTTATTCAGCCATTTTATTTTATTGTTTTGAAGGAGATAATATGAATATTATTTTTTATTAATTAATTAATTTTTTGTTGTTTTTGTAATTATAAAGATAATTTTTTCTTTATTTAAATAAATTTATTAGATATTTTAATAATCTTTGCTTTTGAAATTTACTTTGACTTTTGTAAAAATATCCAATTTTTTGGGATCCTTCCTTCATTCTAGAAACTATTTATATTTTTCATTTCTTCGGTACAGGTGTTTGCATCATTAGCATTCAATTTTCACTCATTTCCAGTGCTGTTATCTTATTTAAAAAGGAAGCTCTAACTGGATAAGCTTGATTTATAATCCTTTTTCGATGTTAAAATAGCATTTTGTTGGCTATTATCTTATTTTTATTTAACCTAAGGAACTAATGAATGAATGAGCAAATCTATTTGTATGATATTTTGTAATTGATTAAAATTTGTTATTATAAAATCCGCGAAATCTAACAAATTAATGTTAATAATTTAGATTTTATAATCATCATGAGATTAAAATTAATTTTTCTTTTTAAACTAATTTAAAATATATTGAAAAGTAAACTTAAAATAATAATTTTACTTAATTTTTAAGCTAAATATTCAAAATAAAAGAAAAAGGCTTACTTCTAAAACAATTATTTCTTAGTTTTTTGGATAAACTTTTGTTGCTCTAAATTTACTTTAAAACTTTTAATTTATTAATTACATTTTTTAAATTTTTTTACTTTAGCAATTTTGAAAATTGTTTTCTAAGATAGAAGCAATTTCATAAAAAGTTCCATCATCCATTATTAAAAAATAAATGCTATCAAATTTCAAAACAGTTTTTTAATTTTTATTTTTTAATTTTGAATGATTTTTATCATTGAATAATTAATTTTGATTTAAATTATTTCATTATTTATATTATTATTTCAAATTAACAAAAGATTTTAGAATAAAATTTGTATTACTTACTAGCTTTTCAAAGATGTCAGACGATGAAGATAAAAGCAGTAATATAAGCTTCCTCGAAATATTATTAAACTTGTTTTCTAAATTTTAGATACTTCTCATGAAGAAGAAGAAGATGATGATGATGAAGAAGAAGAAAATTAATCAAGCGAAGGAGATAAAAGCGATGAAGATGAAGATGAGGATAAATCTGGTAGTGGAAGTGAAAAAAGTGATGAGGATGATAATGAAGATGAAGAAGATGAGGATTAATCTGGTAGTGGAAGTGAAAAAGATGATGAGGATGATGGTGACTCTGAAAAGTAAAGTGGTGAAGATAGTGACTCAGATAGTAGTAAAAAAAAAAAAAAGAATACCAAAAAAGATACAAAAAAAGAAGCTGATATTATACCAAAAGAATTGTAGTAAAAGGAGGAATTAAACCTGAGTGAACTTTAAAAAATAATTACAGAAGTTGGTTCACTTTAGCTTGAAGTTGACTCACTTATCTCCACATTTTCATATGAAACATAACAAAAAATAGGATATAATCCACATAAAGCTATACTATAAAATAATTAACAGGGTGCATTCATGTAGTTAGGAAACACTAGCTAAAGTATTCAAAATCAAATTTACATGAATAATCGAAATTTAAATCTTCAAAAATCTGTTTCTCCCCCTTACTCTCCATACAACACTTATGGAAACTATCGTTTTTAAAAGGAATAAATTCAAAAAGAAAATAATTAATAACAGTAAGTATTTTAAGCATAATAAACTTATCCTAAAAGCTAGTAGTTAAATAAAATAAATCTTGGAGCTGCATCTTAAGTTGACTAAAAATAAATTTAATAAGATCAATTAATACAAACATAGTAGTCACCTATTCCTAGAAAAGGTTCAATAGAAGAAATAGCAGAAATGTAGGCCATCCTAGCAAGACAATAAAATAAATAAATTGAATAAATGTAATAAAATCAATAGTCTAAAAATTAACTGCCATAGTAATAATCAGATTAAAAATCTTCCTATCCAAATAAATACTCAGATACGGGTAGATCATATTAATAGCATTAAGAATATAAACTTGAAGATAATTTTGGAGCTAAACAATCAGATAGATTCCGCTTAAATAAAGAGTCATAGAGTATTATTGATAACTATTATCAGAATTTATACAGAAAATAAGTACCTCATAATAGAAACTACTCGAATATAGAAGACTTATATAAATCTAAACCAAAACACAGTATGTTTATCATTAAAATAATCATTCTAATATTATTTTTCAAATTAAATAAAGTGTATGATGAAGATGATTTAAAGAAAAGAAGTATCTCCCCATCAACATCTTCTAAGGATTAAAGTAAAGATTAGGTTTTAACAACAAAACTAATTTATAAATTTAAAAATATAGAATTTATGAGAAACACTGTTTCACAATAAAATTTAGCATAGGGTTACTAGCATAATGATTAAAAGATAGATTAAGCTATTAAAGTTTTGTTAGGTAAAAAGTGATTGGATGATTTCTTATGATAGATTATGCATTTATCAATATTTCCAAGTATTAACTAAATTGTTAAAAATATGTTAATATGAAAGAGAATTTAATATAAAAATAAATACTATGAATAAATAATACTTTTTATGTTTTTTTTCAAATTATTTTTTATTATACTTTTTAAAAAGATGTTTAGATTTTATATAAAATTGTATGTAAGTAATGTTGATAATCAAATAAATAATTTTAGAGTTTCAACAAATATAAAATTAAACAAAAAACTAAACTCAAGCAAAAGATATATTTCAATCTTTAATAATATGTAACTAATTTATTTATATAATAAATATTTTTTAATTTTTTACTCTTATATATGAGTCTTTAAAAAACTATATTGAAAATATATTCTTAATTCTCTACTTCAGCCACTTTATCGATTCCTCGATCACTTCGGAGAAGTTGAAGTGCATACTTTTTAGATTTCTTAAGTTACAGTTGTACTTTCAACATTTTAATAAGCCTTTCTATATTTTTTATCAAGTAAATTATTTAAAAATGCTAAGAAATACTTTTCGTACAATATTGTTACTATAGCATTTGCTAAAATAATAGCTAAAATTACGAATTTCCAGCTATAATCCATTTATGAAACGATTTCATCATTTTAATTAGTAGCTTTGATAAAAAGAGTAAAGAAATCAAGTATGGGTTATTGTTCTGAGAAAATAATTAGTAAACTCAAGCCTGTGATTGAAACAAGGAAGAAAGTGAATAGAATGTTTGTATAGAATGGTTTTTTATGAACAGAACCAATAGAAAAAGCTATTACAGTGAAAATGTATTAGAAGTTAGAAACCCAGAATAGAACAGTTGTGTCATATGTAGTTGGTGCTAATTCTTCGTCTTCAAATTCTTAAGCTTTAGATAATTATTATGGGTTAAGATACCAGCTTTGATTACATGTAGTAGCTACTGTTATGATTAAAAACAAGAGTTAAATAACACCTTAGCCAGCAACAGAGAGTATATTTTTGTATGAGAAAAGCCGATGTGCTGGAATATCAGGTGTAAGTTTATCACTAGCTTCAGTTAAGCCTAAGAAAAATGTTAGAGGAATGATAATAAAAAGATCCCAATACAGAATCTACATATCAGCTGGTTGTGTACCACGAAAATAAGTCAAAGTTTAAGTGAAACCTTATATAAGAGAGTAAAGGGCCATGTACTTAAAGCATTAAAATGAAGTTGTTAAGCAGCATCTACCTTCACGTAAAATGTATTCAATAACACTTATATTAATAACCTTGCTTGTGAAAGCAGCTGCAACGGAAGCCTCTGCTTCACCTAATGAAATACCCATATCAGCATCTTTCAGAGCTTAGCAGTCATTTGCACCATCACCACACATTCCAACAAATGAGTATCCTTACTCTGGATTTTAATACTTTTGCAATAGATGTATTAAGCTTTACTTCTAATCTGGCTTCATTCTCGCAAAAACTTTTCCGTACTATAAAATAAGAGTAAAGAATAAGCTAGTTCTCTTTGAGCAAGTATTGCTTTCAATGTCGCATTGGTTTTATTATGAATTCTGATTTGTTTTGTTTTGGAGGAATTCTTCAAAAAAATTACCAGTAATAACTAACTATTCCTATCCTTAAACAAATGAAGCTGAATTTATAAATTAATCTAAATCAGATTTTTTTCCATTCATTGTAAATTAATTATTACTATAATCAAGGAGATTAATTTACTAATTTAAACTTAAAATTCCACATTGTTTAGCAATATTCAAGGAAGTTTCAGGATTGTCACCAGTTACCATACGGACTTAAACGTCATTATTTTTAAGTAGTTTGATATGTTCTGTTGTTTCTGGTTTTAATTTGTTTTCAAATACCAAAAAACCTGCAAAAGTTAGGTTTGCTTCGTATTGGTTTCTGTCTTTTTCAAAATCAACTTCATTAATCTAACTATAAGCTAATGCAAGAACACGATATCCTTCATTTGTAAATTCTTATAATTTATTTGAAAAGTCATTGGGAATAGTTTATTATTTACAAATTTTCTGAATGCTTTCAGGTGAGCCTTTTGTATAGATATAATTTTGATTTTCTTTTGTAATAGCTACTATAACCGACATTCTTTAAACATCAGCATCAAATTAAAATCTTTTCAGAATAAAAATTGGTGATCCTAAACTTTTGTTGCAAGTAAGTTCTTGCAAAACTTCATAACCTTAATAAAATAATTTATCATTTTAATCTGCCTAGTTATCGCTTTTTGAATTTTCATTTTCAACTAAGCAATATGATGAATTTTTAAACATTTCAATGTCCAAAGGATCTCCAATAAATTCGTTATTATAAACCATGATACTGTGGCACGATGCTATAATTTATCTTTAAATTTTGGAGAAGGTAGGAAATATGTGTTTGTTTTTTTTAGCAGCTTCTTCAGAAAACTAATCTTCAAATTTGTTTGAGCTACTTAAAAATGAAGAAATAAGTTTAAAGGATAGGAGCTCTTCAGTCAAAGTACCAGTCTTATCAAAACACACACTTTTTACAATACCGCAAATATTAATTTTTTCATTATTGATACAAAAAATTTGTTTTCTACGCATTCTATTTAACGAGAAGGAGACACCAAAGGAAAGGCATGTTGGCAAAGCAGGAGGAACACTGATGGTGATTAAATCAAAAAATTTTTTAATTAAATCTGATGAATCCATAGTACCTCGATCTAAGTTATCAATGAAAGTTGGTAATGCAATAAAGAATTATATCAATGTAACAAATAGAAGGATAGATAAGAATTTAACAGAATCATTCTAAAATGAAATTTGATTATGTTGCTTTGGATAAAGGATGGAACGGATCAAGTTCCCTTTAAGAGTTTCAAAACCTATTCTAATAACTACTAACTTGGAATTTGAAACCATCATAACCTAACTTCCACCATAAATAATATTTTAACGATTTTCGCTAAATTAGCAGTCTAAATCTGCTAGAGCAGATTTGATAATAGGAACGGATTCTCCAGTAAGCATAGATTCGTTTACTATGACACTACCTTCTACTATCACCATATCACATGGAGCTGTCTCACCCTCTTTTAAAATAACAACATCGCCATATGCTAACTCGTTTGAAGAGATAACTTTGGTTTGTCCATTTCTAACTACTGTTGTTTAACCCCTAAAATAGCTTAATTTTTTTATACGATTTATATTTGTTCTTTCTTCGTATAACTTAAAAAGCAAACTAAAAGTTGATGTGGTAATAATAACTGTAGCATAGATTTCATAAGTATCAAAATACCATAAAAGACAACTTGCAACTTGAAACAAGAAGAAAGGAGAAAAGAATTCATGAAATGCTAGAACCAAAACGCCTTAATCTGGTATATCAGTAGAATTAACTCCGTTTTTAGTAATAGAGGAATTAATCTAAGAGTCATTTAAACCCGTTTTAGCTGACTCAATAATTTCTTTATGGTTTCTTTCGATTATACTATCGCCAAATGGCACGAAAATTAAGGACTATTCATCATAAACAAATTTTTAAAATCTATATTGAAAAATACATTTGTTTTCTAAATTCACAATTTTTTCTATCTAGACATCCTTATCTGGTCCATAAACTACAATTTAAGTAGCTTAATTAATATTAACAAGTTTAAAGAATATTTTAAATTTCCATTCATTATTCCAAGAAAATAATATAAAAAGTAAACCTCCAGATAATATGTAAAGAGTTATTTCTAGTATAAGTAAGCTTAAAGGTTTTTATACAGGATAGACCTTTTCAATCAAGCACTCTTCTTAAGCTTTGTAATACTATTTACATTATAGACCCTACTGAGGAATAGTTTTTAAAGAATTATACTTTTTTTCTTCAATCTATATCTATTGTTGATTTTCTGTATTCATTTTTTTTTATTTCTTTTAAACTTTTATTTTTTTATTAATTTAAGAAAATTATTTGATTTCAGAGCTTATCCTAAAATGCAAAAACAGATAGATTACTTTTAATTTACAAAAATTAAATTTTTGCCTAAATATCAATTATATTAATTTAATCAGTATCTTTACCTCTTATATCTCTCATATATTACTTCGTCATAACTATTTTTAATCTTAAAACTTAAAAGCGAAGCAACCAAACTTTACTAGTTATTTATTCAAGTAAAATCACATACTTTCAAGTAATTACACAATCACTATTTTTAGCTTAAATATATATTTTTTTAAAATATATAATATTCAGCTAAAATATTTCTATTATTGTTTAATTGATTTATAACTAAGTAGGCTTTTATTCCTCTTACTGCATATTTTTTTAATACTTTTATATTTAATTAGTTTTACTGGAAAGCTTTTGAATTCTAAATATTTCAATTTACTTTTAATTATTTTTACCACTAAATTTTTGTTAGAATTTTATAAATTATATTATTGCTTAGAATATTCTAAAAATAGAATTATTCTTTAAATGGATAATTTTAAAATGATCTAAAAATAATTATATTTCTAAAAGAATATTTAAAGAATCTTTGCTTTGTTCTATAAATTTATTATAGAACTATATACTAAAAAAGAAAATATAAAAGATACGAATATAGTTTAGATCATGTGAATCATTAATAATTAATTAAATTTTAGTTATAGCAGCCAAAAAATTTTGAAAGGAAAAGAATTGCTTTTATAGCTTCAATTTCTCAAATTAGCTTATAACACAAAAAGTTTATAAATAAAAATTTTATTTTAAATTTTTTAAGTAATATATATATCTTAAGCAAATTTAATTAAGAAAAATAAACATTTTATTTATTAATTTCAATTACAATTAATATTGATAATAATTAATCACTCTATAGACAATGTTCTATTAATTAAATTACATGACTTTCAATGCTAATTATTTAGTTATTTTCCTAAAATTACAAATTATATTTGCATTCTTCTAATAATAAAAAATGTAAGGTTAATCCTAAATGAATTATTATAATAATCCCAAGTTTGATTTTTTTATCATTCATTATTTTTAAAAATTTGTATTTTTTATAATAATCCATTGTCTTTAATCTTTATATTTTTTACTTTTAATTTACTTTTAGCATAATTTAAAGAATTTAATTTTAGTTTCTTTTAAACAAGTTAATAAATCAATTACAATAAATTAACAAATTTATAATTTCCTAATAAACAAAAATTTTTTTAATCTTGAAAAATAACTCTTTATTAAAATTGGTCAAGTATTTTTATAAAAAAAATTAAATAAAAAGTAGCTTTTTTTAAAAGTTAATCGAATATTATTTACCCTAAATTTTTAATTAATTAAGCAATTTAGAGTATTTGATATATATCTTCCTTATGAGTAATTAATTAGTTAGCTCTAAAAAAAATCTAAATTAATGAATTTAATTAACTTTTTGCATTTATTTTTTACTTTTTATTTTTCAGTAAAAAAATAATTATTTTATAAAACAAAACATAGAAATAACTCTTTAAAATTTTAATAAGATAATTTTAAATAAATTTTTATTTATTTATTTTTTTAAATTTTACCTCAAATGGTAGTTCTAACTTAAATAAAGTATTTGAAATATTAGGCAATTAGCTATTCGTTAGATTTCTAACAAAATTAATTTTTACTACCAACTAAAGTTTTATAAAAAAATACTGCTTCGATTATTAAATGAGAAATTTAAGAGGTAAAATACAAACCTTTTATTCTAAAGAAGGGTTGAAATCTAAAGAGTATAAAACAGGTATTTACTAAGGTGAGTATAAAAACTAAAAAGGTAATTTAAGAGAAGGAAAAGGAGTGTTCTATTGGTATGGAGGTTAGATATACATAGGGCAATGGCAAAATGATTAGATTGAAGGATATGGAAGAGTTTATTTTCCTTATGGAGGATAGTTTATAGGATTCTTTAAATAAAATAAAGCTTGTGGAATTGGTATTATGACCCTTAGAAATTAAAAAATATATGCTGGGAACTGAAATGATGGAAAGTTATATGGAATATGTGCTAAATGGTTACCAGATTAATAAAAATGGGTTTTAGTTGAATATCTAGGAGGAATTCTAATTTAAATGAGTAACAAAGCACAAAACAAAGCCATATAAATATATTAAACTATTCAATCACAATTACCAAAGCCAGAAATGATATTTTTTAATGATCCACACACAACTGACTAATATAAATTTGGTAAAATTTTAAATAAAATCATCCACATTCAATTTGCTAAATAAATTGACATTAAAAAATAGGGGTTGTTAAATTAGATGAAAACTTTTATTATGATGGAGTTGTTAGAGGTAATAGACCAGATGGAATTGGAATTATGACAGATAAAAGACAATTGTTCAGCGTAAGAGGTAGATTTGCAAACACAAAATTATGTGGAGCAGGTCGTGTTGAATTGGAATCAGGAGAAATCTACGATGGTGTATTTAGAAATGGTATTTTTTGTAGTGGAATTTGCTATCATTCTAAAGAAGACAGGTATATTTATTTTAATTTAATGAATT
Source organism: Tetrahymena thermophila SB210 (assembly GCF_000189635.1). Lineage (NCBI taxonomy): Eukaryota > Ciliophora > Oligohymenophorea > Hymenostomatida > Tetrahymenidae > Tetrahymena > Tetrahymena thermophila. The sequence continues at coordinate 85,627 of NW_002476262.1, forward strand.
TATAATAAAGGCCATTTTATTAAAAAAAAGATTTATTTATGGTAATTTTAAGACTCCTGAAATCAAAATTTTGTTAAAGGGAAAGGGTTATCCATATTAGCTCTTTTTGAATAATAAGGAGAAATTATACGATTCAACATTAGTTTATAAAACTACTTGTAGTGAAATAATATTTGCTCCATAAGAGGATCGTCACTTGGTGAGAGAATTTGATAGATTTAAATACAATTTAGATATACCAAGTAGTCGGTCAAGTTATTAAGAATCTATTTTCGAAACATCAGAAAGAGAGAGCAATTATAGCTTAATTTAAGATGAAATGAACGGAATTTAATAAGATGTAAAAATGATTTAAATATGGCAAAAACATTTACTTATTTATTATAATTTTATAGGAATTAAAAAATAAAATAAATCAAGATAATATAGAAGTATTTGATCATGAAACAAAGCAAATGATTGAACAAACTTAATAAAGTATCTTATAAAATGAAGAAATACATTATTAAAATTATTAAGATGAGGAAGATGATAAAGATAGCAATAGTATTAAAAGAACAGCAGATTTTAGTCACTAAGAAATTGACGAATTTGAATAGAATTTAGATCCATTAGTATAAATTTCTAAATAAAGAGAATAACGCATTAAATAAATGTAAGAGTAATAAAATTAGTCATACATTTTAATTGAATCATTAAGAAACTAATTAAATTGCTATGAAGAAATAAAAAGAAACAATCTTTAATAATAATCAAATTACAATTTTGATTATTAGAAAGATTAAGATTTTTCCAACAATTTGAAATACCAAATAATTGAAGATAAAAATAATGAATAAATTAATTATCTCGAATAGATAAAACATGGATAAGATTAGACAGGTTAGCTTGATTAAAAATATTAGTATCCCCTTTCATAAAATTCATTTAACTAGATATAGAATGGTAATAGCTTTATTAATAATTAGTAAGTCTCTACATAATATATAAATCAAATAAATTAAAGTTAACTTAATAATAACTTTCAGTAAAATTTTTAGAACAATTTTAACAAAGAGTATGATATTAATTAGTAATAAAAGTATGTTGGAGCTCAAATTTTACAAGAGTCCACTAACTCTTAAAATTCTTTCGCTACATTTTCAAATAAAAAAAACGGTGTTAAATTATTCTATCAAGATGATGATAATATAGAGCATGATAAAATACCTAGTTCTAATTCCAATTAATGTATGAAAATTTAAATAAATTAATCATTAAATATGAAAGAATTTTAAGAAGAAAATTAATAAAAATAGCATAATAAAGTTCCAAATACATAGTTTTAAAATAACTTAACAAAAATTATAATAACAGATCTCTCGAAAGAAATGCCTGCTTAAAATTAAAAAATAAACAATAGCTAAATATGTTAAAAGGATTTAAATTAATCTATTCTTAATTAAGATTAGCAAAAATTAATCTATAATAATTAAAATGGTAAAGACATAAACAGAGATTTAGATTCCTAAGATTTTTCAAAATTTTCTTAATAATAGATAAAAATAGATAAATTTAAAGAAAAATTGTAGAAACAGCTAAATGATTAGTCACTTAGTAAAAAAAATTAAAACGACAGTATTGAAATTTATTAGAAATCATAAGATGAAGAGTCTAAAGATTTTGATAGAATTAGATAGAGATCTTAATTTTCTGTTGATTTTGATCCCAATTTAATATCAAATAATAAATAATTAGAACAGGAAATGATCGAGAATTATTTTGAAAACCTAAAAGCATAGTTTACAGACAAAAATTAAAATAATAGTACAGGTACCATTTCTGCTTTAAATGAAATTCTTTCAGATTAAAATTATCAGAGCAAAGGTAGGACTGAAGATTATTCTTTAATGTAAATCTTAGATGATAAACTTGCATAAAATAGAAGCTAATCTATTGAAAAAACTAATACAGTTTAAAGAAAATTCTTAGATTCTTCAATTTAGTATTTAGAAAGTGACCATAATATAAACTTCAAAGATAGCCAAAATAACAGTGGTTTTACACATTCTTTTGATAGGAGTGGTAGAAAAACAATTGATAAATCAAATCCTTCTCAATTTTATAGATATACCTAAAATAGCTTATCAGAAAAAAACGATGAAGAAAATGATGAGGATGAAGAATCTTCAAAAGATGAATTTCATATTAAAAATAGTGAAAGAAATGATTCAATTATTGAAAATGATCAAAACTCAATAGACTAAAGGAATTACTCAGCTAATGATCAAGCCTTTATAAATTCTAATTTGAATTTAACAGAGATAGAGTAGTGAAGAAAGTTTTAAGAGAGTAATAAAATTTATAATTCAAAGAAACAATAAATGTATTTTATCTCATTTACAAAAAATAACATAAGCTGACATAAATATTTTTATTTTTTTTAAATGTTATATTTACCTAAATTGTAAGTGAATTATGTCGTCAAATTTAAATAAGGTATTATCTAAATAACCTTTGCAAATTAAAATTATAAAAAATATGATTTTGCTTTAATATTAAAAATTACATATCAATAAAACACCTTTTTCCATAAACAAAAAAATATTTAAATATTATTAAAAACTCAAAGATTTAACTAAAATTTATGAAAGAATGCCAAATAGTCACAGATATTTTTAATTAAAAACCTACATATGCTATTTATAAAATTAATATTTAACTTTAAAAATTTATGGGGGATTGTTTTATGGTAATCCTCAGCCAATAAGGTTTTTGCTATATGGTTACAAATTTTTATTTGTATAAATTAAGAGGATACTTACTTAATTATGTATCCCTTTATGTAATATTGAATAAGATTTATTGAAATGATAAAATATTGATAATTTTAATGAAATTAAAAGAGATTTTGTTAACTAAAGTTAATAGTAATATGAACTTGATGAAATAAATTTTTAACAAATATCACAAAATCATTAAAATAATTTTATCAATTTTAATAAAAATGTTTACAAAAAATTAAAAAAAAAATAAATGAAATGATTTGAATAAATCAAAAAAATAATAAAATTTACTTTTATTTTAAATTACAAAGAGTCCAAAAATTTTGTTGAAGTTTGAATGATAAACTAAAAAATACTTTACTAACATAAAATACTTATAATTAATTTTTTATATTGCAAAAAAACAAATTAAATGCTTATTAGTTTTAATATATATTATTCATTTTTTCTTTTTAGGATTAACAATTTCGTCAAATTACTTATCTAATTCTTCTTATCTTTTTTGAATAGTTTACTAGAATTATTCTTCTATTGATTTTAATTTATTATTAACTATATTCCTTATTTCTTACTCTTCTGAATTTATACGTTTAATAGATCTTTTACTTTAAGAACTGTGTTTTTGTTCATCACTGAAACCATTTTGGTTACTTTCAAATCCTTCTTAATCTTCAAACTGATTACCTTCTTCTTCTACCTCCTCTTATTCGAATCTTATTCTTTAATCTTCAGAATCTATTTTTTACAGGCTTTCTCCTTAGATGCTATTTTTATTTGAAAACTTATCTAATTAAGTACTTCCTTCTCTTTATCTTGATTCTGTATATGAAACTTTCTTTATTAACATTAAGTTCTTTTTTAATAAAATATAAATTTGTAATATACTTTTTATTTCTATCTTTGCTTAGATTGGTGATCATCTTCCTCATCTTCAGGTATTTCAATTTTTGGTTATCCCATGTATAAAGCATCTGAAAGAGGGGGTATATCTAAAGGCTTATCAACAAATAATTATATTTCTATTTCTTCATTTTTATTTTTATTATTTAGGCAGTAATTGTAAAGTGAAAAATTCGAGAAGTAGCTATTTTAAGCAAATTATACAATCATCTATATTTATTGAGCATCAAATATTTTGATGCTATTTGGAACTTCGCTCGTAGAGTGCTTAATTATCCATTTTTTAAAATTCTCAAGATCACTTTATATTGTTTTATAATTTTCTTTTATATTTGATAATGTGCCTATTTTTTATTAGCTGCTTTATGGATTTTATTACACATTTTTAGAAACCTGTCCTAAGGTGTTTGTATTATCTATTTGCTAAACATTTTTAGAATTTAATTCATTCAGAGAATTCATAGTTGCCTACGTATAGCGTCTATGAAGAATTTTATAGTCTGGGTTATCATTTATGAGTAAAGTCCACCTAATGTTCATAATTTAAAATTTTAATTCTAATTGATATGAAATAGTTTAATAAAAGTACATTAAATTTAAAAAGATTGCAGTTTTGTAATCATCTAAAAATAGTGTCTATTTGGCATAGATTATGTTATATAAGTGGAACTCTGCAATAATGTTTAACTCCATACTTTCAAAATTTTTTTATGCATCTAATCTTTTCAATAAGTCATTTAATACTTCTGAAATAACTATTTTAGGTTTATCAAATGACCATATTCTTTTTACTTATTCTTCATTGATAAGCATTTCTAATCCTGTTGATAATGATCTCCAATTAGGTCTATTCGCCTCCTCGCTTTAAAATTTAGAAACTTTTCTTTAGCTTAATCTTCTAATTATTGAATTTCTTTTAGATAAGCTACCTGGATTTGTTGAAGTAGTTTGCTAAGTAGTCTAAGGTAATGCTTATAAATTAGGCACAGGTACACCTTTTTAAGGCTAAGGAGGATTAATTTAGGCATTACTTTTAGGCCTATTATTTTGTTACGGAGGAGGAGTCTATTTTTTCATTTACAAAAATAGTAATAAATTTTTGAAACCTTTTTAAATTAATAATAAATAAATAAATTTTGAGTAAAATTTGACAAATCAATAAATGATAAATTTCAACGATAATAAATAAAATTATATAAAGATATTCTTAAAAATATTATTTTTCAATTAAATAATAAAATAATTTAATTATTTTCTTACAATATTAATTAGTTGACATGAGTAAAAATTAATATATTTACTTCTTGGAGTGATATATTTGAAACATTTATAAAAAATAACAGTGAATTTATAAGATAATATAATACTATTAGATAAATATATAAATATATAAAATCTATATTTATTAAATCAAAAAATTATTTTTTATATAAATATTTTTTTTATTAAGAAAGGAAGATCTATTATTTCTTTTTTTATCTATTTAGCCTGATAGATAAAGCTTAATAAAAAGAAGATATATTTTAGGAAAAAGAGTTGCTATTAATAAATAGCTTTGAAGAACTAAGTCAATCTTTCATTTTTTTTATGAGTAAATTAATTTTAATATAATTTCAACCAAATAATACAATCGTCAGTTTTAAAACTTATTATTTTTTTTGCACTTTCTTTGATTTCATTTCGCATTCCTATATTTTTATGCTAATCCTTTTTTACAGTAAAATAATAAATATGGCTCATGTGAGCCCTTTGTATCGTAATTCTAAGATTTTATATTGATTTCATTCCATTAAGAATCATTAAACTCATTCCAAGTTCCATCATAAGGGTTTCTACATTATCTAATATAAATAATATTTATTTATAATTAATTAATTTATTTATTTATTTAGTATTTTAATTACGCAGTGTAATGACCGCCATAAAGGTTTCCTGAATGATTTACTATGCCAATAAGATCATACAAAAAATCTTAATTATCTATTTTAGTAAGTAGGCATTGAAATATATATGATAATATTTAAAATAATTTTACTTGTTTATCTCTCTAGATATTAGCCCATATCTAAATCTTATATTGGAAAAGTCACATCCAAATTAATCTTTTCTCGTCTAGTACTTCCAAAATGGAATCTTTTTAAATGAATTACTAAAACTTCAGGAAGCTACCAAATATAAAATTAGCGCTTTGATTTTGTGTGCTTTTTACAATTTTTACAATAATAAGTGTCATCTAAATTTTCTTCTTTTAAAAATGCTTTAATTAGTCTATCCAATTCGAATGAAATTAATATTCTGAATGCCGTAAAACTTAGCGACAAGTCCATAAAATTATCAAATGCTATTGACTCTGACTGACAAACTTAACAAGTTACTTTACTCATTAGTTGCCCAGTGAAATAATCAGTAACAATGCTATTATCTCTATCTAAATAATACTAAAACCATTCTTCTCCCTTTTCAAATTTTAAAAGTTAAGGATTAAATAAATAATTTTGTAACATATTAGCTATTTACAATTTTTGTTAGTGGTTTTAATTTAATATTTGCTTCTAATTCTCTATAAGGCTTTTTGCCTTAAACTCTATTTAAATCGTTATGCAACCCATCAAGAAGTGTCCTCAGAAACTCTTAAGAATCTTATTAACCACTTCCTAAAAATTGCTAATTTACTTTTGCTATAATAAATTAAGTTTATATAAATTGCTTAAAAATAAAAAAAGTATATAATTTTTTTTGGAAATAAACTTACAAATAGCAAATTTAAGACCTGATGGACGTAAATAACTATTTTTAGTTGTATTTTCTTCAATGCTTAATGCCAATTCAGCGAATTCATTAGCAATACCTTTATTTGCTTAATTAATCTCTTTCTTAAATTTTCCAGAAGTGAAATAATCCAAGAAACCTGGAATGTTAAATACACACTGTAAAGCTGAATTCCTATTATTTAAATTAAAAAATTAACTTTTATATCTCGCTTGGTCTTAAAAATTGATTTTAATTAATTAATTATTTTATTTAAAAATGTTATTAGAATTTGTTAAAGTAAATTTATGAGAATTTAATATATATTTATAATAAATACATGTAGCATGTATTTCCTATATTTTATAGTCCGCATTTCCTATGAAATACTTTCCTAGTGCTCTAAGTAGAGTTTTGATTATATTATCCATAGTTTTATTGCATTTAAGTACCAGATTAGGAATAATTTTGAGTATTGTATTGATTGGCATAAGGGTAATTTATCTAGTTTTAATCTAATTAACTTTTACTATAGGCTCCTATCTTATCATTACCATAAGAAGAGGAATTTGAAGTTGTTAAACTATTTTTGTTTGAGGATGCCGTAGATGATCCATTTGAATATTAATAAGATTAGTTAGTAATAGGATTATATGACTATGTATTTGGTTAAAGATAAGAGTTATTTGAGGTAGTCATTTAATTTACTGTTTAATTTTATGTTCCTATTCTAGGTTAACTAGTTAATTATTATGTGGATTATTGATTCCTTATTTAAGGATTGTTATTTGCAGTGTTATACTAAGGAAGATGACTTGGAATAACTTTATACTATTATGGATATTGATATTTACTATTATCATAATTTTATTAGCTTCCCTATTAAATATTAGAATATTTTGGATCCCTTTAGGTCATAGTGTTTGGTTTTTACTATACTTAAGTAATATTACTTGTTCTATTACTTATTGTATTTTTGTTTATCTATTGATTGTCATATTATGGCTCATAATATTGATTACTTGGATTTATATTTCGAACTTTGATATGTTATTATGCCTACTATTAAATGCTATTTTTATATGATTAATTGGGATAATTACCTTTTTATTAAAATATATTTTATATGTAAATTAGGGTTGCTACTTGACTAACAGAAATAAAAGTAAATATACATTAACGAGGCTAGGTATTTTTAATACATATTTTAAAATTTATTCTTTATAATTTCAAACTCTTTACTTGTATATGGATATGACATCTAAATAAAGTCCTAAGTGTATATAGTAGCTTTTAAGTTTACTAGTTGCAACAGATAATTTTTTGCTGTAATGCTTAAATATGATGAAGCAATAATTGAAATTTATTTATTTATTACTTATAACTAACTATCTCTATGTGATTTTGAATTAAAAAAGCAAAATTTTTTATAAAGATCGCTCGCTTTTAATTATTATTTATATACAACTTTTACTCATACAAATAAATACATTGCTCAAATTTTATTAATCAAATAGTAAAGAAAAACAATCCACTCAATTTTACTTGTTTGATATTAATTTTTTTATTCATCCAATCAAATTTTTGATACAAAATTCAATGTATATTTAATATTTATTAATTTTAATTATTTTAACAAGTTTTGCAAATTACTTTAATCTCTATGCTGAGCAATTAAAACATGTAATTTTTGACATTTAGTATATAGTAAATTCAAGGTAAAATGCATTCAAAATATTTGATTTAAATTTCCAAAAAAAGAATAATAAATATTTTTAAAATAATATTTTGATTTCATTTTTTTTTATTAAATTTTTTTTAGAGAGATGATATATTATTTATCAATAATGGCTATTTTTCAATGCATCAACATGATAATATATAAAATTAAATTTTAATGTATAATTTGCTGATAAAAATAATTTATTTAATTGTTTTAATAAGAAAAAGAAAGAAGTGCAATATTCTAATTAAATTGATTAAAAAAATATATTTTGTTTTTTTATCTAATATGAATTTGATAATTTTTACTTTTAATAGAGATAAAATAATGCTAAAATATTTCTAATTCATTTCTATTAGAATTTAAGTACATAATTTCAATAAATTGAAATGCAAATGTAAATTTATCTTTATCTTTTTTTTGCAAATAAAAATTACTTTAAAAATTATGCCACCTAATAGTAAGTTGATTTAACTTTAAAATTCTCATGAATTCAAGTAATATTTAAATAATAATAAATATATTTTATTCTTTTATATGCAAAAGAAAAATATTTTAAGAACAATTTTCAAATTGTGATTGAGGTAATTCTTTAAACCAAGAAATTATTTTGTTAAAATAGTAGAAAGGGAAAATTTTGTTAATTTTTAAGTTATAATATAGGCCTATTTGATACATGTATTTTACTCATATGCAATTTGGTTAATTTATTTTAATTTTTTATTCAATTTTACATTTTTTTTATTTATTTGTAAGTAATGCACCATGATTAAAATAAATATTTTTGATACACCATTCATTTCTTACGCTTAGGGAGATCAGTTAACCACTTCATTACTTCATCAATATTGTTAGAATTTTTAGCTGATATGCTATAGCAGGCTACTTTTCTATCTTTAATACTATTTAAATCGAATTAACTTATTAAATCTTAAACAGTTAGAGCATTAGGTATGTCATTTTTGTTGCCTAATACAAGTAAAGGAATTCCATCAAGTGAAGGAAAACTAATTAGTTAATGAAGTTGTGTGCGAGCTATATCAATATTTCCTAGATCTGCAGCATCAGCAACAAATATTATAACATCGGCATCTCTGCAATATTTTTCCCAACTTTCTCTGAAACGAGGCTGACCACCTAAATCCCAAAGCTTCATTTATATTTTTCCTTTTTTAATTTATCTTTAATTGAATCCAATTGTAGGAATTGTATCTTCATCAAATTTTCCTGTTGCTAATGTGTTAACTAAAGTACTTTTTCCTGCATTTTAAAGGCCAACTATGGAAATTTCAAGCTCTTTATTCCAAAAGAGGCTTCTAATCCAATCTAAAACTTTTTTGAACATTTTGACTATTTTTCAACTGACTGATTGATACTTTCTACAAAATTTGTGAATAGCTAACTAATTTAGTTTTTTTTTTGAAAGAAATAATTATTTTTGATTAAAATTTTTAATTTTTCTATCTATACAGCTTTTTAAATAAATGAAAGTGTAATTTAGTTATGGGGTAATAGCATATAAATATAAAATATTAAATTATTTATTTATTTATCTTAGTTTGTAAAAGCATTTTGATAAATTATATTGGTATTATTTTCAAATTTATTGATATTAACTTAATTGACAGAATTATTCTTTCATTTTATGATATTTTTTCACATTTTCAGTATTTTAAAATTAAAAAATATGCAAACTTCTGATAAAAAGTCTGAAAAAGTATCACACAGTCAAAAATAAAAATAATATTTAATCTTTAGATTTTCATAAATAATAAATTTTCTAATACTAATCTGATTATCAGAAAAGCTAAATTCAAAGAAAGGTTAAATTTAACTTTTTTTATTGATTTTAATAAATTAATTTACTAAAATACTAATTTAAGATAAAAGAAAATTTTATTTTTATAATAAAATTTAAAATCTTTTTGAAAATAAAGACAAAAATTTGTTTAATTTACCTACTTAATATTTTATAATAAAAATGAAAAACTTGAATAATTGCTTTATTGAATGTAAAAGAACTAAAAATAGAAATAATTTGAATTAATAAATTTTTGAAGTAGAATAAATAAACGAGACTTAAATTAAATATGAATTTAAATAGAATTTGAAAAGTGAATAAATTGAGAAATAAGATATAAATATATATTAATTTTTTCTATAAATAACATTTATGTTAACTAAAATTAAATTTATAAGATAATAAATCAAATATATTGTTAATATATTTTCATAACTATGATTCTAACTTCTTGTTACTTGCTTGAAAAGATACTTAAAAATAATAAATTTACTCAGTCACTCATATCAAAAACTTATTACCAAATTTTCCTTTTTAAAATATTATTTTGATTAATTGTATCTAGGATTGATCCAAAGATATAATTTATTAAAGGAATTTTTAGTTTTTTCATCTTCCTCAACATATAATTTTCTGATATGGCATTATATTATTCTTATATTAATTAAATTAATGATATATATTTATTTATTTTTTTTATATAGCTTTATTTTATAAATATTGAGGTAAATAAGTTGCTTACTTTCCATCAATTTAATCATTTTATTATTTTTGGTAATATTAAAAATTCAAAAACCATCTCATCACTCTTCCTCACTTTCTAATTATTTTTAAGAAATAAATCAATTTAAATAATTTTATTAAATATTTTAATGTTTTTTAAAATTACCAGAGAGCATTGCTTCAGAACTTTACTCACTGTTATTCTAATTTTAAATATGACCGTTATATTACTAAGCTTAATTACTATTACTGCTGTACTGTGGATTTACATTCATTTATTGTAAATGTTACTAATACTAGCTTGGGTTTGATTGATATTAAGCATTGTAGTAATTTTACGATTGAGGGTATTAGCTGATTCCATTTTACACTTATGTATTAGCTCCATATTGAATTTGTTAATTAGGCACAATATTTCTATTGTGATTGCCATTTGAATTAGCACTAAGAGGCTAATTCATATACATATTTTGCATGTTATTTCCATATCCTTAATATTATGCTTATCCCTATTGATTATACTGCTATCCTGAATAAGGTTGCTAAGTTTAATTAATCATGCTTGGTATTGCCATGCCTTATTAACCTGCATCATACTATTAGCTGGGTCTGTTCTGATAACCACCGATGACAGCGCTTTGCTTTTATATTTGATAAAATTTTTAAAAAGTTTTAAAAAAGTGAACAAGAAAGTACCATAGGTTACTAAATAGGAAAAGCAGAAGGATATTAATTCATCATCATTTAATTTTAGTATGTCGATTGCTAAGCATACTATTATTAATTTAAATGATTGTATCCTTATATAGAAGCCATGTTTTATTATGTAGTTGCTTAAGCAATGGGTAGTTATTACTAAGCTACTGGATTAGCTTGAACATACTATCCCTACTATATCATTTAGCTGTTGTTGACTTTTGCACTTGCAGCATTTTAAGCAGAACCATTATTTTGAATAAGTTAATTTGCTTATGTATAACCTGGATTACTAGCGTAAGCTGTGGCAGGATATTACTAAGCAGCAGTAAAGCTAGTTTATTGTGGGAAGTTGTTTACTGCAGCATCAATTGGAGTTTAATTAGTATTTACTGTAGTACTTGCAGTTGTAGTTGTTGTAGGCGTAGAGTATGGTAACTAAGCTTTAGCTTATTGTTAGCTGTCTGATAAAAGGTTATTTGGTTAATTTTTCTAAACACGTTGTTTTTTTTGTTGAAATGCAGCTCTTTACTTGACATATGCTTCTAATTCTCTAGCTTTTCTTACTGGCAATGTATCAATATCAAATTCTATCACTTCACTATTTTATTAGCTATCTTATACTATACTCCAAATTCCATTTAAATCTTCTGGAGGAAGTCTACGTATATTTATTCCTAGTTGCTTCTTTTCACTGATAGTTAATGGGATGTCTTTCTTTTCCAATTTTCCAATCTTCTTCTTCTTTTTATTGTCTTACTATTCACTTTTGTTAATTAAAATGATAATATTAATGTAAAATTTAAATAAATTATTTTGCGATAATTTTCAATATAAATTTCTTTTTATAATTCAAAATATTTTTTTCATTAACCAATTAATTTATTTTAGTTCAGCAGTTGGAAAAAATTTAAGATTTATGGTTGAGTTGAAGGTTATTTAGCAAAAATTAATGGTGAAGTAAAAAATTAAATAGAATTAATTACTCTTATGACTATTGCTATTTCTATTATTGGATTTATTGCTGCTGTAATTATTATTATTATTACAACTATTATTATTACTACAACTATTATTATTATTATTGTTATTGATTGACTTATTGCTAAGATGGTAAACGTCTTTTGAAAAGAACGAATTCTTGTACTTCTCTTGCAGTTTTAATAGGGAGATTATCTATATTTAATTCAATCTATTCGTTATTTGTTTCACAGTAATCCTTTATTAACTCGTATAATTATTTTGTATCGTCTTCTGTAAGCGATCCGATATTTTAATAAAGTTAGTTGATTTCATCTTAACTTAATTTGGTTTAATATTTATCTTTAGCTTTGGCTTATTATGCAGTTGTATCAGGTTAGTTAGCAGTTTATTTAGTCTTTTTTTATTTTTCAGGTTTTGGAGGATTTGCTGGTATAGCTGAATTTTAAGTTATTGGCACTGAAGCAGAAGATAGCTATTAAATCTAATTCTATTATTAAGTAACATTTTATGCTTATTTATTAGCTCTCTTCTTTAATGACGAAGCGGTATTATTGTTGATAGAGTTGGAAGAAGCGTCTATTGAATCTCTAATTTTGTATGCAAAAAATTATGAGAATGAAAATACAAATTGATAATTAATTAATGAAGGATATTTAATTTTTTATTTATTAAGTTCTACGACTTTGGTAAACTAAAATTAAAAAATTATATTTATATATCCTAATATATGTAAGTAAGTGAAAGCAAAGGATCTTGATGTTGTTTATTTTTTGATCAAAAAGATATATAAGTAAATGTGTAAATTTTAATTAAAAATGTATTTAAATGCTACAACCATCAACCTATTGCTTTTTATTTGAAATTTTTTGTTATTGCTCCTATTTGGAATTTTTTTATCCACTAAAGAAATTTGAAAAATTTTATAAAAAGATGTTCGTTCAAATAATTAATTAATCAATCAATCAATTTTTTTTAATTTGAATGGAATTATTTTTTTATTTTCACTTAATTAACTAATGAAGATTAAGTGCAACAATTTTGAGGAAATTTTATTGAATAAATAGAGGATTTCGTTCAAAAATTATATTTTTTAAATGAATCAACTCAAAACCAATAACTTTTACTGCTGTATTTTTTGTATGTGAAAATAAAATTATTTTTTCCACCTTTCTTTTGTGTTTTACTTCGTTTAAGTTAACAAAAATTCATATTTTTCAGCATTCTGAATGAATTTACATTTATAATTTAAATAAAAAATTATTACTGATACTCCATAGGGTTAGGAAGTGATTAACTTTTTACCTGAGTAAAAATTTTTTCAAATAACCTGCTCATTTCTTCTGTCATTTTATAGATTTAGCTTCCTTTTTAGTTATATGTAAAGGAGTTATTCCATATCTTTCTAACATCATCTGCGAATTGTAAAGTAGTTTAATAATAGCCCTGTTTTAAATTTGACTCCACTTTCGATAAATCCATTGGATCTCTTATTATTTTATAGTAGTCAGGGCATTATTGTGCTAAGGCATCAACTTTTTATAAAAATGGACCTGCATTTTCGCTTTTCTTTAGTTATTACAATATCGAAAAGCACACCCTTATGTCTTCAGAAACAGGAATTGTTCCTTTCTATTGTGTGTCAACACTAATTACTTACTATAAAACTTAATTTTGCTGTTTTAAGCTTTTTGCTGCTTACTTTTCTAAAATTTTTTCCTACTACTTTCTTTTCTTTGTATTTCCGCTTTCTGGAGAATCGGCTATTTATTCTTTTTCAGGTATATTTTCTTTTTTGGATTACAACTTTTTATCTTTATCATTTTTATTTTGTTGGGCTGCTAATGATGCGGCATTTTAAGCATTTGCTGCCTGATTCATCTTGGATCTAGTTTACTTTAACCTCTCTTAGATCAGTGTTTGCTCATATTGCTTTTGTTTGATATTTAAATAAATCAATCTAAAATTTAGGAACTTTATTTTTCATATCTTTCTATGCAACATATTTTGCTATACTAATATATTATAAATTCTATTTCATTTTATTTATTTCCTATGCATTGTATTTGGGTGAAGAGTATATGAATGCCTTCATATCGTTATTTATCTTAATACTTAAGAGTTTTCTTCCAAGTTTAAAATTATGATCTTTAATGTAACATCAAAAATTGTAAACAAAGCTCAAAAGTTTGGTCTAAAAAATTTTAAGTAAATTACATTTAACTTTGTAGCATTTGGATTCATTTGAACACGTCTAGTGTGAGAAGATGAGAATTACAGTGAGTATCCTCTAGGTAGCATACTATTGATGTACTTTGATTACTCTTATGTCAAAAATATTTCTTATACTTACTAATTTTAAAATCATACACAAAGATTAGGTTTGCTGAAATTCAAAAAATTTAGAGAATAAAATGATAGTTAATTCACAAATAATTGAGTATAAATGATTGCTCTTCTGTTTAGGAAGTTATTTAAGATATTACATCACTCATTTTAACGATTAGCTTTAATACTTGCACGAAAAATCACTTTGTTTTCAATGTCCTTGTAGTTCTTTGAATCAATACAATTGAATAAGAACAAAATCTATCAATTTGTTGTAAGAAGTGGAAGAAGACTTTGTTAGATAGATGTAAATTTTCTTTTTTATTAATCACTTAATCAAATATTTCACACAATTTCGCGCCTAGATAAAAAAAGTAAAAAATTAATAAAGTTAATTAATTAATTGAGAGAAGAAGAAAACTCACATTATAAATTTTCCTTCCTGATAGATTATATAATCATAAAAAAAATATATACGTATTTTTATATTTATTTATTAATTTATTTGTAGATATATTCGCATCAAGCTTCTGGTAAATAAATATATTTTAAATTATTAAATGACCATAAATCAATCACCCTTATTCAAATTTAATTACTCAAAATTTTATTTTTATTTTTATAAACTCTCTTATTATTTTGTTAAGGTATTTTTCCATCTTTTCATTTAATTTTCAATAAATTTTGAAAGGAAAGTAAATAATTTTGTCTTAATTAAAATACAAAGAAGTTTAATAGCAAATAATTTTAAATTTTCACATAAATTTGTTGATTATAAGATTTTATTTGAATATAAAATTTAAAAATTGAGGATATTAAATAGATATAAATATTATTAAATTTTTTTAAAATATTACAATTTATAATAAGAAAAACAAGCAAAATAAGATTAAACATTATTTTTAATAAAAAGTTTAACTCTTATCATATCATTTAAATCAATTTAATTCTCTTTTTTTTATTTATTAAAATTAGTTTTAAAGCCTATATTAGGAATTGAGTAAACCTTTTACATTTATTTTTAATCTATTTATTATTTATCTATAAAATAATTGTTTATAGAATTTTTGATCTTTAATATTTTATCAAATAAATATTGGCATCAAATCAAAGATATTCAATTTAAATAAAAAATGAAATACTTTTGCTTTTACTTAATTCTTCAATTTTCATTTTTTTTATATTTATTTTTGTTTCTTTAATCTAGAAATAAATGAATTTCTATTTCTATTGTTAAAAGGTTTATTTTAAATGATAGAAATTATTTATTCCCTCATCAATCAAAGTGTTTGATTAATAGTCATTCCAAAATAATATTTAAATTGAAATCTTTCAAAATATATAAATAAATAAAAGTAGCACTTAAAATATTATTTTAATAATTTAAAAAAAGCTATGAAATTATTAAAATTTTCAGCTTTATTAGTAATGAAAAAAAAAAAATTCTAAGAGCAAAATTTAATTAATAATAGTTGTTCTGATAACAAAATAAATTACTAAAAATAAACATCAAAAAAGATATACTTGTAGAGTAATAATTTTGAATGAGTTATTTTTGCAATAAAAAAAGCTTTTTATAAATGCTTTAAAGTAACTAACATGCGTACATATTTTACTCATAATTTTGCTTTTTATTTGTTCTTAGAAATTTAAGGAGCTAACTTAAATAAAACTTGATGAGTTTTTTATATTTCTGGAAGAGCTTCTATTCTCTACATCCATTCATATAAAATAGGAGTCTTGTTTTTGAAATCATAATCATCAAATTTCATTTAAATAATCTCAGAATAGCATGATAAGTCAGCTATTGTTAACTGTTAGTTATTACCTATATATTTATTCTTTCCTTGATCTAACCAAACCCTCTCAATAAACCTGAAAACACTTTCAACTTCTTTAAATAATGTGTTCACATCAAATTAAGGCTTAATACCTAAAACAGGAGCGAAGTATTGATCAAAAAGATAAGGAGCGCATTTTCTTGTATTTGTATGATGCCAATCTAAGTAAGAATCAACTTTAGCCTTTAGCTAAATATTTCCTCTTGGATAAAGATTAGATTTGTTATATCTGTCTGCTAAGTATCTCATGATTGCATGGCTTTCAAATAAATTAAATTATTCGCCGTTTTCAAGAGTTTCAGACATTCCAGGCAACTTAGCAGTGGGGAACATTTTTTTATATTCTGGAGTTCTGTTTTCTAACTTTTTAATTCTAACTTCTACCAACTCATGAGGAATATTTTCAATTAAGCAAAAAGTTACAATAGCTCTAGATGGCTAACTAAGCCATTCAATATAAAGTTTAGTGCTTGGTTTTGTTGTCATTTAAATTAATATAATATTTGCAATTTAATAAATTATAACAATTGCAAAATAAAACCAAATATTAATACTAACTTTATGATTACAAATTCTGGGTTTAATTACATTTAAAGAAACCTTCTAGAATATAATACAAACTAAAAACATAAATTTTATCTCGAATGATGAAACATTCGTCATTATATTATGAGATTAACCATTTTATGAATTTTCCTATTTATTCAAGTCAGTAGTATATTTGGTTATTTATTAAAAAAATAATTATTATTTAAGTAAAGGACGATAAATACTTTTCTTTAGTTTTTATTTAGAAAAAATAAAAAAATTAATAACTTCTTCATTCATTTGCTTGATATTATTTACACTAAATAAATATATTTATTTATTAAAGATAAAACTAGATTTGTTTTATGATATAATATAAGTGACTTAAGCTAATTTTTTATAATTATACATTTTTAATCAAAGATTAGGTTTTATTTTGTTTTATGACATTTTTGGAGCTAGTTTGAATAAAATTTAATGGGTTTACTAAATTTCTGGTATTTATTCAATTCTTTTCATCCAGTTGTATAAATTAGGTGTTTTATTTTTAAAATCATAAGAATCTATTATCATTTGAGATACTTCGCAATAGCAAGATATGTCAGCTATTGTAAGCTAAATATTATTTCCAATAAACTTATTTTTTCCTTCTTGAAGCCAAATTTAATCAATGAATTTTAAAATAATTTCAATTTCTTTATATAGCGTTTCAATGTTATTCTTTGGTTTTATTCCTAGTACACCTGATGAATATAAGTCAAATAAATAAGCTCCACACTTTCTTGTGTTATTATGGTGCCAGTCTAAATAACTATTTATTAGAGCTCTTAGCTAAATATTATCTTTGGGATAAAGCTTAAACTTATTATATCTATCTGCTAAATATCTCATGATAGCATGGCTTTCAAATAAGTTAAATATTTCTCCATTTTCTAATCTATCTGAAATAGCTGGAACTTTTGCGCTTGGATTTATTTAAATATACTCTGGTTTGCGATGCTCTAAAGCATTTACTCTAACTTGTATAATCTCATGTGGTATATTTTCAATTAAGCAGTAAGTAACTACTGCTCGAGATGGCTAGCTAATCCAATCAATAAAGATTTTCATAATTTATTAGATACTATTAATTTATTTTTTTAAATTTATAAATTATATCACTTCAAAATAGATTTTGAGAGAAATCCTTTTTATATAGAAGCAACCCAACACTTATCCAATTTATTTTTAAATATTTATGAAAAGTAAGCTAAAATTTTTTTCAAATATTATTTTTTATTTTCAAAGTATTTTTAAAATAGAAATGCATTATTTTAAAAAATAATTTAGTAAAGAATTTTGAGTTAATTTGCTTATTAAATAATTAATATTTTCTTTTAAAATAATTAAGTATATTATTTTATAAAATGCAAATCTATTAAAAATTTACAATTTAATATCTGAAATTACATAATTAAATTAAAAAATCATAAAACAAAGAATTTAACAAGAATTTAGAAGTTATATTCATAAAAATTTTAAAACAACATTAAAAGTATTTCTATTTTTAAAGGAATAATAAAACAATAATTAAAAATAAATTAACAATTTTTTTTAATTTTTAATAAAATTGATGTGTTTAACATTTTTCGAAGAAAAAAAAATATAGAGAACTATATTCATGTACTTAGCTTAGTATAAGTGATCTTTTTAAAATTAATACTTTTATAAAAGAGTTTTTAATAAATTTTTTAATTTGAATAAAGAATTTGCTTAGGTTATAAAATATTATCTTAAAAAAAATTTATGTTAATATGATTTTTTAATTAGCTTTTTATTTTCAAAAATAAAAGTTCAGTTATTAGTTAATTAATTAGCTAGTTTGTTAGTTAGACACAAATTAATTTTGAATTATTCCGCCATTTACTTTTCAATTAAATTACAAAGAATTTTATTTATATTTGTTTAAGAATAACACAACATATATGCTTGCATTTAGTGTTTTAAAATAAAACTATAAATTAATCTTTTAATTTTTAACATTTATAATTCCACTGATAGACTGATAGGTGGTATACTATTTTAAAAATGAAGGATGTTTTTAAGGATAAAATAATAGTAAATTTTATGAATAGTTAAGATTGAATAAGGATTAATATAGTTTATACTAAAAAGAGATTGATATAAAAGTGTGCTTAGATTTTTTAGATTAAAATCAAATAAATTAAAGTTGGTTATTATTTAATTTTTCAATAATTTTAAAATTATTACAAACAATTAAAATGAGTATAAAATAAATAGGGAGTCCTATTATTAGCAAATAAGAAGAGGAAAGTTCAAATAAAAACTCTAATATAGAATGTATAGTTGAAGAAGATTCTGCTTTGCTCTAAGTTAAGTAAGAATACGATGATTAGGATGAAAATTAGAATAATAATAGCAGCAATAGCAGCACAATAAATGCAAACAATTAAGGAAACAACGTTGGAGGAGGGAGAAGCAGATCTTCAGGATAAAATTTAGATGGAGGAAGCTTTAATACCAAAAGAAGTGTTCCTGTAGTAAAGATGTATTATGGTAAAAAGTATGTAGTCGGTATGTGCTCTCAACAAGAACAAGAAATAGAAAGTGAAGAGGAAGAAAAACCTATTCATTACTATCCACCCAAACTTATTTTATTGAATTTCCCTCGCCCTCATAACTATGATGCCTAGACTTAACTACTTCTTATAGAGAACTCATAATTCTAAGCAAAATTTTAGGAGATGAATTAAAATTAAGATATAACTACATATTTAGAGCAACTTGTTGTTGGTAATTCTTTAAATTACACAGAAAAATTAGAAGTTCGTCGCTTTTGGTTTTCTAGATTTTTTGAGTACGCTTAGCGCTATCCTCCTTGCTGTAGAAGAGTTAAAAAGTTTTGGGAGTGGGTATTTATGCTCAATCCAGAGTCTAATTTTAGATGGCGTTTTAAAAGCTTTTCTTTACAGTGGATTGAATTGATGACTTCATATGTAGAATTCCGTGAGTTATTTAGCAACTGGTTGGAATCATTTGAATAAGACATTCTGTCTGAATTATAAGATGAGAAAAAAAAATTATTTAAGGCATAACTTTATTCTCGTTATTTCAAAGAATTACTTTAGATGAAAAATAAAAGTAGCTTTGCACCTGATGATTTAGAATCAAGAGAAGATATGCAAAACTAAATTATGGATGAAGGTGTTGTTATCAAGCCAGAAGGATACAAAGAATCATGTATTTGTATGAGAGCTGAACGTGATATGAGAATTGGGATTATACCAAAATTAAATAAAGTCTAGTTCAAATATAATATGAAGATTTTCCATAAAAACGTAGAAATAAATAGTCTATTCACTATGAAGGAGGCTGAGTTACCAGTAAATCCACCTCCTGAAGAAAATTATGATGATGAAGATGAAGATGATGATAATATCGATGATGACGACGATGAAGAGGACATTGATGATGATGACGATGAAAATGATCTTTCAAGCATTGGCAAAGAAGATGATAGCAACTTATCTTCTTAATCAGAAGGAAGTGGTGATTCAAATATGATGATGTCTTAAGACTCATTAGCTAATAATAGTTAGATTTAAAAATTTAAAAATTCAATCAAGCCCTAAATGGAGAGTTTTGCTAATTCTAATAACTATGATAAATAAAATTAAATTCAATCAAAAGAAGAAGAAAATCAACTAAAAAATGAAGAAAAGTAAGACACTTAAGAAAAAATTAATCATGATAAAGTTGTAGATAAAGCAGATTAAAACACTGAAAATTAAAGTGCTTAAAATATATAAAATATAAATAATAGTAGTAATGTCAATGCTTAGGTTGCTGATAATAGTAGTTAAAATGGTGAAGAATTAGACGTAATAGCAACAGACGAGCATATGGACAACAATTAAAGAAATAATATATTAGATTGACGAATTAAGAAAAGATTGAACGAATACAAATTTATTATAAAATAGAAAAATAAGGAAAAATAATTGGTTATTTAGATATAAATAGAATAAACAGATGCTATCTATCAATAATTCAGCAAAATTAAAAAAATATAAATTTATAGGAAAGCGACAAAAAACATTATTATTCATTTATTTCATTTTGTACATACAAGTAGATAAATTTAAAGCTATTTTATAATTAATTTTTACCTGAAATAAATTTTTAAATATTATACATTAAATAACTTTTGCTTTGTTATAAAAAGCAACTTTTATATGTTTTTACAATTTAATATTACTTATATTTTAAATATTTCTTTTAAAATAAAATTTAATTATGTATGTCTTTTAACATAAAATATTCATCAATTAATTTAATTAAAATTTTCAAAAATAGACTAAAAAAAAATCTAAAAATATAAATATAAATAATTTAAATAAGAATTTTTCAATAAATTAAATACTTACTTTATGCAAATAAATTAATTAATATCTTGAAAATAAATTTTTGATAAAAATAAATTAGAAAAATGATAATAAAATATGTTTTTTATGATCTGACTTTCAAATAAATTTCAATTTGATGTATTTTCTTGAATATAAACTAATTTATTTTCAAAAAGATTGAATAGTATTTTTACATATTATACTATTGTTAAAAATTATCTAGATTTTTGATTGGAATCTTTAAAGAAAATGATTTTTATTAATTTTATTTTTATATTAGATTGAATATTTTATTTAATTATTACATTTGTAATAAAAATTTGTTATAATTTAACTTAATCAATTTATTATGATTATTAGTTCAATAAAATTTTGGCTTTAATTTGAAGAAATAAGTTATACATTTAATTTAATCCAATTTAAAAAGTTATTTCGTTAAGTTTTTTATCTAAAATAGTTTTTACTGGTATCATGCAAAATTTAAATTTGTAAAAGTGATGAAAGTAAGTAAAGTGAGTGAGTGAAAGAATTTAAACTTTCCATTTTATAAAAAATAAATTAATATAAAGAAAAGCTGAGATACGAAGAAAGTACTAAGTATATATAATAAATATGAAGTAATTTGTATTAAATCTATAGATTTTTATTTCTATATAATTAGCTTTAAAAACCCTAGTTTATAATTTTTATTTTACATCTATTATTTATTCTCCAAGCCAAATAGATTTAACAATATTTATTTATTTATTACCTCAGCTAAATTTAAAACTAAATGACATTCGAAATAAGTTTTCAGAACATGCAACTTTCATAAGTTGGAATCATATATTTAATATTAATGTAAGCATCTTCTCCACCATACTTTTCAAGTATTTCTAATGTTTCCTAAATTAGATCTGATAAATTCTCATTTTTTCTTTAAGAATAGTCAATATGGTCTCCAATATTCACTATAATTTATAGAAGTTATGTAATTTTAACAATAAAAATTATTTAATTTAATTACATCTCTTATTTTTGAACATATTCATCACTGGTAAAATTTAACCTTAATTTATAACAAAAATAGATTTAATTATTTATTTTTTATTTTTGTTTTAATAATAATATATTTTACGGTAGTAAGGAACTAGAGCTTCACCAATCATATCACTTGAAGTAACTAACTTTTATATTTTCTTTAAAGTGGTGCACATAATTGGATGACTCTTTGTGCTAAGTGCCTCTATATATTGCGAAAAATATTACTCTCTCTTAAATTAAAAATTAATGATTTATTACTCTTAATAGGAATAATTAATTGAGGAAGCACAGCAAATATTTTAGCTCCACCTCTAGCAAGTAATTCTTCACATCCTTGATCAGCCAAGAACTGATTTTAAATCAAATTTTAATTAAAAAATTTCGGGCATTATTATGAAATAATTTACTTTATAGGGTTCTTCAGTTTCTCTAAGTCCTTCAAAAAATATAGGCAAATATAAATGGTAATCTAACAATTCAGGTTCAAGTTTCCATGAAATCTAATTAAGTTAATAAAAAGTTGAATTTTGTTTATTTGTCTAAAAACTAATTATAAAATTCAATGTAATCAATAAGAAATTACCTTGCGGTGAGCTCCGTGGAAGTTGACTGCTATAGGTAAATCACCTCTATCATAATACTTTTTGAAGAGATTAATTTCAACAGCTTCACTGATTTAAATTATTTATAAAAAGGAGAAATTAATAAAAGGATTATTAGCATGTTAATTTGCATATTGAATATAGAATTTATTATCATTTATTCATTTTTGTTTTATGAAACTGTATATATATTATATTTTCACTTAAAACTAAATCTTTTTCACTCTAAAAAATGTTAAATTAAAATATTTACATAGCTTTAGCTTCAAAAATACCAGTTTTTTTTACTTTAGGGATAGGTTATACCTTTTTAGGAGCAAGTGATGAGCAATCTATAGATTAAGATAAGATAATTATTAAAAAAAATGATTAATTAATATCTAGTAGCAAGCAAATAATTCAATAGATCATTTCTTTGGCTTAAATCCAAAGTGAATTGAAATTTTAATTTATATTATGAAGAAATGCTATTTTACTTCCACCAGTTCCAGTGAACTTAGATGAAATATTTAATAAATGAGTTGTGTTATTTGGTTTAACTTTTCTAGATGGGCTTAAGCTTTACATTTTTATACTAACTATTCTAAATAATTATTAAATTTATATGAATTGCTTTTTTATTATTTCTGTTCTTTTGCTTTTTCTATTTTTTGTTTTTTAATTAATATTTATATGAATTCAATAAAAAAATGATAAAATATAAATGAGTTTCTTTTTTTTTTATTTGCTTAATTATAAAAACTATTCGCTATCTTTAATAAATAATAAGTAATAAGTAAAACTTAACAACCATTAATTATTATCATTTAACAGCGAACAAAATTTTGATGTTAAATAATCTTCATCATTTTCATTTGAAAATTAAAACATATTTTTACTTTTATTTATTAAAATGCATTTCATTATAAATTAGAAATTATCAAATTATTTAATGTATATTTATTCAATAATTTTTAAGATAGCTTATATGTCTATTATAGTTATTTATAATTTATTTGATTTAAATAAATCGATTTTTTAAAATAAATATTTATATTGTTTTTTATTATAGATTTATTTTTAAGAGTTATTCTTAAATTTAATTTACTTTTTAAATGAATTTTCAGATTATAAAATAATCCATCCAAATAAAGATTTTATTAGCTTCAAAATTAAGGATAGATATCATTTTTAAGTTATTTATTTTAGCCTTCATAAATAATTTTCACAAAAAAATATATTTAACAATTTTTAAATTAAAAAATTTACAGAATTTTATGTCTTTAAAATAAAGCTGAGCTCTCAAATAATAATTTATTTTAAATAAAATAATTTTTATTCATTTTTTATTTTTTAAATAGAAAAAAATTTAGGTTTTG
The DNA here is from genome assembly GCF_000189635.1 of Tetrahymena thermophila SB210. Lineage (NCBI taxonomy): Eukaryota > Ciliophora > Oligohymenophorea > Hymenostomatida > Tetrahymenidae > Tetrahymena > Tetrahymena thermophila. Next base: position 110,050 of record NW_002476262.1, read on the forward strand.
TAAGGAATGATTTTATTTTATAAATAAAGCTTGCATTCTAGTTTATAGCTAACTTAAGAAATATATTATAAGTAAATTTGAAATTCAATAAAATAGATGAATTAGATAAAATAGATATGCGATTTTATCAAATTAATATTCGACAGATTGTGATAGTCATTCTTTATTTAATCTTTATTTGTTTGCTTATTTAACTCATTTAACATTTTCAAGGTATTTAAATTGTTTACATTCAATACTGCTTTTTTGATCCGTCTTTTAAATAAAAAATTAAGAATTATACAATATAATTAATTTTTCGTTAATAGCATAGATATAAATCAAAATCTCTTCAAAAAGTAAAGATATAATAATAAGCATAGGTTTTAAAAAAGTGAAAGAAGTAGTAGTGATTAGAAACATTTAATAATTTTAACTTCTCTAGATAAATGGCTGACGTATTTTTAATTATTATAACTATTGTCCTAGCTATTTTATTAGTCATAGCAAGTTTTTATCTTCTAGTTTTGTATTGTCATCGTAATTCATTTTAATTAAATTAAATAAGAAATAAAACCAATTAGATTAAGCTAATAGCAACGTTTTAATTAACTTAAAATATTTTATTTAATAGCTGAAGATAGAGGCTGGGGAACGTCACTGTTTTGTAAGATTGTAGTCGTAATTATCAAATTATAATTAAATTTGCATTACATTAATTTAATATTCTATTTATAGATTGCTGGTATGACACTTAGTTGGGCTTAAGTTTTAATCCTGCCTTTAGATGTGTCTAACTCAAGGTAAATAATATAATTATGAAATATAAAAAATTAATTTGAAATATTGAATTTGTTAGGAATGATGCTGGATTAGATATGACAACCTTTTGGTATATAATTTATATGTGCGTTGCTATAATGGTTAGTATAATTATACCATTTGCATCGTTTATGTATGAAACTGACGATGAAAAACCTATTGTTTCCAGAGTATTTACAGCTATTTGTTATGAAATTTGTCTTTTTATAGTTATTAGTATTGCTTACTTTGTATCTTGGGCATATTTAAAATACGCTTAAATACCTGTTACCATTATTACCACAACTTTGAGTCCTAGCTCATTTTTAAATGCAGGAGATTAAATTCCTTCAAACTTTACTCCAAGTTAGGTTTCTAATAATACAACTTTAGAATTAGAAGTTACATTTGTTATTTATGTTATGGCTTTCACTAGTTTTATTGGTAATTGGTTATTTGTGCTTTTTGCAGGTGTAGGACTTTTCTCATTACCACTTGATATGATTCTTGAATTTTGTAACAGACCTAAGCTTAGAAAGAGTAGTGAAGCTAAGGAAATTAAGAATATCTTAATAAGAAAAACAGAAACTTTAATTGAGCAAGGAAAAAATGTTAGAAGTAACAAACATAAACAAAATCAATTAATTTTAATGTTATTGTATATAAAAATAAATAGAAAATGGAGAAAATATATCAGAAGATGAGGGATTTTGGAATAGAAGAAGATAAAAAAAAGATTTTGAAAAGTCTTTTAATGAATTTAGAGTTTCAGTTTTAAGTTTAGAGAGAGATTATGATATTTTTAAGCTAGAATTAAGTATTGTCGATGTGAATCCAGCAGTATGGTTTTTGAAATTAGTTGGTGGAGTTTTATTATTTGGTGTATCTATTGTCTGGTGGCTCCATATGTAATTTGTTAAAATAATATTGAAGCTATTTATTTATAATTTTCTTTCAAAATTTAAAAGTATTATCTATATTTTGGCTCCAGGAATATCAGGTTTTCCATCATCTCCTTTCTTAAATAAAATGCTTACAGATATAGAAGCTTCAGGAGTAAACTTTTTAGCAACAGTTTTCTTCGCTGGTCTAGCTCTTCACTTGCTGTTTTGTGTCTAAAAAGGAAATATCAAGTTTGGACTTAGAATTCCCTTCATATTTACTATTCATCCTATGAAAATAAATGAAACATGGATGAACAGTTTCTTATTTAATATAAACCTAGTTTTAATCTGTAGTGTCTCTATATGCTAGTTTTGCACTAAAGCACTTTCAATTTATACAAGATCAACTACCATTGATAGTAAAAATTAATTTTGCATGAATATACATTAATTAATATTTAAAAATTAGTTTTGTTCAACTAATAAGTTAGATATCTTAAGTTCTTTTAATACTTTTACAAAAACAATGTGTTCGAGTATATTTTAGTAATTTGGTCAGTTTTAACCCTTGCCTACTTACTTTTAAAAAGATCTGACAAACCAAAAGTAAATTGATAATCAATCAAAATTTAAAATTAAAATTATTTTTAATAAAAAAAGGCTTTATAATAAATAGAAGAGTTATAAAAAATAAAAATTAAGTGATTTAAACAAATCTTTATTGAAAGTTCATTTCTAGCAATTTACACAAAAATTTCCTATAAATAAACATGAATTACAAAGTTTTTATAAAATTTCAAATTAAATTATCAATTAAATAATTATTAAATAAATAAAAATTATATTACACTAAAATATTTTGTAATCTTTATCTAAAACATATTTATGTCTACAGTTTTTAAATTATTCGTTTATTTCTTCATCATTAAATAATTAATTTATTAAAATTTATATATAAACCTATAATAGTAATTCATTAGATAGCTTTTACTACACAATTAAATTTTATAAATTATAGATATATGAGTGCTAGCTATTTTTATTTTTTTTTAATTCTTAAAATTGCTCAGATTGTTAATGATTTTTAGTTTGAATTTTTTAGAGAGATTTGCAGAAAATTATTTACTTAGCTCTACTATTAATTAATAATTAAAAGTAAAAATTGATTAGAAAAAATTATTAATATTTTATAAAATTAGTTTAAAATCAAAAGATATTAAAAGATTCATATATTAAAAATACCTAAAAATCATTTAATCTAGATGAAATAATTTATTGACTTGGATTAGAATACCTATTAAACTAGAGTAGATTTATAAATTGATAATTCTATTTTACTTGAAAAGGAACTTTTATATTAACTAAAAAACTATTTTGAAGCTAATTAACAATTAATTACAATCCATTTAAGTATAAATGGTAAACTAAATGAGGACATATTTTTAGGACTATCACTTATGTAAAATGTAGCTAAATTGCATTTAGAATTTTAAGAAACTACAATTAAAGGAGATTTACTATTGTAAATTATTAATTACATCTCAAATCCTAACACTTTAAGAAGCCTATCTATCTAATTTTAAAACTCTTACATAGTCTAGTATTCCCAAAGCTAATCTCAGAAGCAACTATTATAAAGGTTTTCTTAACTGAGCGAGGTAAATATGTTATTCTAAGAGTCTTATTTTGACATATAGACATTTTAGTAAATTGTAAATACTTTAACTGCAAGCCCAAATATAAGGGTATTAGATATTAATTTAATGAATATAGATGAATAGAGCAATTAATTTATTTTAGATGATTAAAGCTACGAAGTAATAGATAATCCTAATACTAATTATGAGTTATTTGAAGAAATCAAACCATCAATTCGTTAGCTTAATTTGAATTTTCATTAAGAAAATATAAATTTCTGTGAAAATGCATATAAATTAGCAAAAGGTTTTTAATACTTACCTTAGTTACAGATCCTTAAGCTTCAAATTACTAACTAACATGTTTCTTTAGATTAATATAAGTAGATATTTTTAGATTTATCAAAATTATAAGAATTGACTTAAATTGATTTATTGATTTGCGATAGTAATATTAATAAGTTACTAATATAATCATTGAGTAATCTGGTAAATTTAGAGTCTATTAATATAGATATGAGTAGCACCCAAATAGTTGGGGATGGGTTCTAAGATTCTGAGATATTGTTTTCAAAATTAAAAAAATTAAAAAGAGTTTAATTAATATTAAATAATAGTGTTTAGGAAATTCAGTTAAATAATCTGGCTAAAAGTATTTCTTTTGCTTAAAGCCTTCAATCCTTTTACTTAGATATAACTAACTTATAAATTTAAGATGAATTTGTTTTAAAATTAGGACAAAGTCTTTCAAAATTAGCTTCTATAAATGAGCTAAGACTACATTTTAGTGAAAATAAAATAACAGACAAAGGTATTTCTAGTATTTGTTTTGCGATTGAACAATTAATGTAGCTCGAATAAATATCAATCAGTTTATAGAATAATTATATTACTGAATCTGGATATCTGCATTTAAAAAATTCTCTTCAAAAGAAGATTACACTGAAAAATTTAGATTAAGATTTTAAGTGGAATAGAGATGAACTTAATATTCCTAATAATTTTGCTGAAATATTAGTTTTTGAGAATAATTCTATTAGAAACCTTGAACTTAACTTAAGAGTTTTTAATTAATTGAACTAAAATATTGTTGATTAGATTGCAAAATCAATATAGTAATCAAAAAATATAGAGACTTTGATTATTGATGCAGAAAAATCGTTTTTCACACTTAGCTCTTCTAAAAAACCATTACCTGTAAGTGATTTAAAATAGCTTAAAAGACTAATTATATTTAGTGACCTATCTCATGATGAAAATAGATAAGTAAAAAAATATATTGTAAGAAAGTCATTAAGATTAATTGAATTAATAATAACCAATTATTTTTGAGATTTATTTTTTAAAAATATATTTTAAAGTAATACTTCTAAAAAAGACACAAGACTAAACTGTTAAATTTTATTTTATGTCAAATAAATTTAATAATATTATATGTGTAATATTTCTTTGTTATAAAAGAAAATTATGAAATTGTTTTAAGTATTTAAAAAAATTTTAAATAATTAGTAAAATAAAATTATTGAAAAAAATTTAAATTAGAAATATTTATTACATAAACATTTAAAAATGTGAATAATATTTCTACTGTATCTAATACTTTTAATTAATAGTGAGTTGAGTGATTGATTGATTGATTTATTTATTATTTGCTATCTTTGAATGATATAAAGATAACTTTTTGTTTAAATCATAATCTTTATAAAAATTGACTGAAACAAAAAAATTGACTTAATAATTTAAAGATTATATAAATTAAAAAATATTTTCATTTGAAAGGATTATTATTTATGAATTCAAGTAAAAGTGTTCCATTTATAACTCCTAATAAAAGGCCAACGACAGCTTTTCCAAGAGTAAGTGAGCATTAATAATTGAATAATCTTAGTATTTTATAGAGATGACATTTATTTAGCAGTTTACAAAACTTTCATAATTAAAAAATAGGCTGATCGTGAAATGACTTCTATCACAACAACTTAATAGGAGTACCAGCAATAATTATAAAAAAATAATTTGCCATTTTTAGATTTTATAGATCCTTTAGTCCTTAAGAAAAAAAAATAGGAAATTGTTAGAAAAAAATATGAATAGCTGCTAGAAAAGATTTAATTTTATGATGCGGATTAACCTGAAGATTAAAGACAATATAGATATTCCAAAGAAACATTAATGCCCTATTTACTTTTCACTAAATATATGGCAAGAAAACCAGATTTACCTGAAGGAGAAGTTAAGTAAAGTAAAAATAATCGCTTGAAAGTTTGGATACCAGATACAATTGTTCTTAATGATGATAACTTCCCACCAATGTGGTTTTATTCTTCACCCGATGGTCATGTTTATCGTACTGATTCATTTACTTCTAAGAGTGTAGCAGCCAAATTATCGAATTATGCATCACCAGACGAATTAGTTGCAGTTGTTAAAAAAGTAATTTAAAATATTAAGAAAATAGGAGAAAATATAATTTATACAGCAACAGATTTAGAATAGAATTAAAATTGTGATAAAAAATAGATAAATAGTTAATATTTTTGAAACGAACGAGCAAATAATTTGATTTAATTATATAACTTTTATAGCAATATATAATAGAGTTTGCTAATATTATATTTTTTAAAGATACAATTTAGGGACTAATTGAATATAGCAGGTAATTAAGTCAAATTAGTTAGCTCCAGAGACCTTCTTACCACTGTTACAAATACTTTTTAAGTCAGAGGTAAGTTATTCCAGTAATATCTTGATTGTATATCAATTCTTAATTTTTATCAAATAATCAAGAGCCAACCGTGATTTAAAAATTCATCAAATCAAATGGTCCTAAGGCATTCATTTGCAGAACAGTATGGAGGAAGGATAGAAATCCATACTGTTGGATTATAACTAATAAAAGTGATTTCTATTCTGAAGAAAAAATACCTGAATAATAAAAATATATAACAAACCCAAATATTATGAATTCTTGCACTATAGTAAATACTTGCAGAGGAAAATATGTTGATGAAACTGTCCCCTATATTAAGAACATTTTAAAATATTTACATAATAATTTGAATATTGGATTTAAAGAATTTATCTGTGACTTCATAAAAGATGAGTCTGGCATTTGGTGGATGGTAAAATTCTTGAAGATATGAAATTTAAAATTTATAAATTTTTTTTATATTAATTAATCACTATAGGTAAATGTAAAGGGCTTTGTATTTGATGATCCTATACCTGAAGAAATAAATACAAAAAAGATTTTAAATTATGGTGATGATATGGGTTTAGAAGTAAAAGAAGATAATTCATAAGTATATTTTAAAATGTCGATAAGATTTTCATTCATTTTAAATATTATTTTTCTAAAAATAGTAAAATAAGAATAAATATTAAAAAGTTAAAATTTGTAAGTATTGTGAAACTGTTTTTCCAGAAAATGAACTTTGTCATAAAATGACTTTAAAAATGATTATTTAGACAGACAAGCATTTGTTAGTAAATTGAAGTTTAATAAAAAGCATGTTTAATTTATTCATTTCTTATAAATATAAAGCACAGAAGCAAAAATTTTCCATGGTTAGCTAGATCTGATATTAAGCATGTAGATACTCCACTTTTGTATCAAGAGCACAAGGTCTGCAAAACATGGTGAATACTTGATTTGTTTATCAAATATTTTATCTAACATTATTTTGAAAATAGCTACACACTTTATACTGAAACAGAAAAACTTATTCAATAAGAATACCAATTTGCTAAATTACTTGGAATTCCTTGTAATGAAGAAACCAAATACAACTTGGTTAGCTTAAATTAAATTGATTAAGCAAATGGAGGAGCAGATAACTCAGATTTAAGTGGCATGTAAAAATAAAAACCAGAGGAATAGGATGATGGAAGTAATATTATAATTTAAAATAGATGATGGATATTTAAAGATTTTTATATTAAAGATTGGGTACTTGATATCGCTCCTAACACTTAATTGGTAGTGAAAAATAATTAACCAAAAATAAATAATAAAGTATAGAAATAACTTGATAGATACAGAATGATGATTTTGTTACATTATATGAGAGACATACCTATAGAAAGAGAAGATTATAATAAAAATTACTTCATAGAATATACAATATTTGATTAAAAAGTTAAATATAAATTAGATTTATAAAATGCTTTAGTAAATCCTAAAGATAATACTTGCATAGTAGGTTTGAATAAAATAAGGATATGCTATTTCTTCACTAATGGAAGAAAAGGAATTAACTCATATATTCATTAGAAATAAGTTTTGACTATGAATTTGTATTGCGATTAATAAAAAATAGGTGTTTTAGATTTGGAATTACAAGATTTCCTAAGTGATAAAGTTAACAAAAGAGAATATTACAAGGTCTTTTCAGGGAAAACTTTACCAATTCTTAAATGGGGTTTAAATGTAATTTAAATTTTTGTTAACTTATAAGTTAAAATATATATATTTTTTTTTATCTTTCAGCTAACTGTCGGCATGTTTAATGCTGGGTTAATAGATGTTTCAAGGATAAAGCTATCTGAGCATGAAGGAGTAAAATAAATTTATTTATTTGACTAATTTTAAAACTGGGTATTAAATTATAATATATTTCATAGATATACTTACCTCATGGTGACTATTATACTTGTGAGCCTCTTCCTGCTGAATGGATTTAAATTATTAACGAAAAAAAGGATTTAAATTCAATAAAAAATAGTAAGTTTTTAGTTATTTTTATTATTGATTTTAACATTTTTTATTTTAAAGAAATGACATATCTGAAAAATACATATGGAGCAAACACTCCATTGGACAGATCAACAGTGAATACGCCTTCATATAATTAAAAGCAAAGAGGATCATAAAGAAGCCATTAGCAAGCATAAAGCTAATTTTCAGCTACATAACCTAATTTTAACTCTGCACTAACTCCATTATAACTTAACTAACAAAATTCACATCAATCTTTATAATATACAAATACTGTGGGATAGAATACAAATAAAAATTCTTCTTCATAGTTTTACTAATAGCATTTATAATAACCTTAATCAACAATTTTATCTGAGCTCTCCCCTTTTGGAAAAGAAGTTAAATTTTATCCATCCTAACATTCATAGTTTGCAAATAATTAAAACTAAGATTAATATGGAACTAATGATAATTCTTCTTATTAAGGATATAACTCTTCTAATCAGCAAGAAAATTTCGTAAATTAAATATTTTATCAAAAAACAATATTTAGTTTGATATTTTTAATTAGTCAAACGAAGAAACTAGACTTTTCGATGAAATTTTAAAGAGTGAGATCAATTAATATTCTAAAGAAGAAACATAAAAAAAGTAAATTGATTGATTGATATTCTTTAACAAAATTAAAAACATATTTTTATTTTTTATTAGGAAAAAACTCAAAAAGAAAATATATTATTGAGTGACAATAAACAAATCCAATCCATAAAAGTTTATTACCAAAAATATTAATTTAATTTAGAATATATAAAATCTATCTTAAAATTTATAATAATAAAACACGCTCTTCTCTTTAATTTACTATGTATTGTTTATAGATTTCCATTATGTTAATTTAATTTCTCCACACCAAACCTTCGTATTCTGCTGGATCTTAATAATATTTATACTTGATTTTTGATTAAAATTTATTTTATTTATTGTAGTTTTTACTCATAGATATATAAACCCTTAATTATTGATATGTATAAATTTTTAATAATTATGAAACTTAGCACTTTCAATGCTACATTTTATAAACAATTTAAGTAATCTATTGTAATCAAAACTCATTAATTTTTTATAATAGACTAAAAAATTTAAGATAATTAAATTGAATTCATTAACAGTAAATTAAAAATAGTAAAACTTTTAGAAAAATGAAATTTATTATTATTATAGATATATAATTGGTTGGTTAAGTTCATATCTAAATTTCAATTTTACTATTTATTTGATTCCTATTATCAATCAATCAACCAAGAAATTAAATTTGTTTTGATTTTCTTTAGATAATATCTATTTAAATTTTTCAAAGTTTTTTCTTAAATTAAAAATTAACAAAAGAATAGCATATTTTGTATATAAAATGGTTGATAAGCGCCCTATAGGTTATATTCCAGGAAAAGGAAATGTAAGCAGTATTTAGGAAAAATAGGTTATTTGATAATATTTATTCTTGTTAATTTAAATAGCCACTAGATAAAAAACCTCCTAAAACTAATAAATATGATTATGTGCAGGGAACATTAAAAACTGGAACTACAATAAAAGATATTAATATTATGAGTAATTTTTTGAGTAAAGAGGTAATTATAAATAAACAGTAAATTTATATAAATTTAGGTGATCAAGCAGTTGCAAAAAGAAAAAATGAGCTATTTAAAAGGATTAAGACTTCAACATTGAGTAATCTTTTGAAAGTAAAACTTAATAGAATTAGAAAATTAAATTTACAACAATCTAATTTTTTCAAAATATAATTCCAGTAAGATAGAAATTTTGAAAGCATTTATCAACTAGGAGAAGAAAACAAGGATTAAGTAATCTTTGGTTGAATAAATTTTAGAAAATATTAAGCATTTTTGTCTAATTAATTAGCAACAATATGTTCATGATAATATGTCATTAGTTAGCAATCCAATAAGCATCAACAGTCAAGCTACTTACATCTCAGCTGTAACATATGCAACTGAAAATCTTGGCATTACAGTAACAAATTTATTTGCACTATTTTATATTTATTGAATAATTTTTAAAAGGATAATACTTGTTTCCTTCTTTTGGACACAAGAGAGCCAGAAGATTTTGAGTTGTATCACATAAAAGAATGTAATTAATTATTTAGTTTTACTAAAATTTTGTAATAAAGATTAAGATATATAAATTAATTTTATTTAGCTATTAACCTTCCTGCACCTAATATTTCAAGAGATAAATTCATTCCTGCAGTTTACAGATTTGTAAGAATTTCACCATATGTATTTACTTTAATATATTAAATTTTATTAAAATTAGAAAAATTAACCAGATAAATTAATAATTATATATCATTCTGATGAAAGAAATGGGATTCCAATTGCTTAAAAGTTAGCTGAAAAGGGATTCGAAAATGTATTTTTATTATCTGGAGGTAATCGAAATTATTTATTTTTTATCACTCACTCAAATAATTTTTATTATTTTATTTAATCTCAAGGTATTGAAAAATTTGTTTAGGAGTATCCTGAAGAACTTGATGGAAAAAAAATACCAGTAATCAAAAAATAAGATGAAGATAATAAATCAAGAGTTTCAGTTGCAAAATCATAAATTTCATAAGTCAGTAACGCTAAATCACAAGTTACTAACAAATCATAAATTTCATAAATGAGTAATGCTAAATCTCAAATTACAGCCAATTCTAAATTACAAGCTAGCATATAGCAAAAAAGTACCATTGGTAAGTCAGATATTTAGTCTACTATTCAAAAAAGATCTGCTTCTGTCTAAAAGCCTGTCGTATCGAAAAGCAATACTCCATCTCACATCGGTGGGTAGAACACAACCCCTAACAAAATTAATAAGAGAAGCAACTATAAAGAATACCCAGAGATGAGTGATGTATTCATAAAAAAAGACTTATAAAACTAGAAAGAAATATAAAATATCATAACAAATTCTTAGTTGAAGCAGAGCTAAGCTCAAATGTCTCCAATCATGCAAAATGATTCTATGTTTTCTAACAACGAATCGATATATAAAAAATGATTATAAGGAGAAAATATTATTTTAAAAGAGTTTTTATATTATTAGTTAAATTATTTTTTTGTTTAAAAATAAATATTTTTGTTTTTAGATTTTATCCATCTTATAATTAAAATTCACTTTATAGATATATAAATAATTCAAATTTAATTTCATCACAATTTATCTGATGCATGATATCGTTTTGGATTTTTTAACATGCTAGGTTTAGTTTATTTGACTTATTATGGGAAAGGTGGGGAGAAATTATTAATTAATTAATTAATTATTTAAGACTTTAATTTTTGTACAATATATAGATAGATAGATATTGATAGCTTCAAATTATATTATAGAGATTATTTGATTTTTAATTTTTTATCAACAATTTTTGAAGGATTTTACCAAATTTCTAAATAAATATCTCTTTTGAAGTACTAACTATACTAAAAGAAATAGGTTCATCAAAAACTTATAACTTCTATATATCTATTTTATTTTTGAACAAATTATTTATAATAGACGAGTTGTTGACTCTTAATATTAACTTTCTAACATCTTTATTATAAAGTTTGGAGAAATGCTCACTTATATTACATAAAAGATACAGAGAGCTTTTCTCAACTTATTAATTTATTATTTTGCATGATTTTTTATTTAAGCGCTAATGCAGAAAACAAGTAGAAAAATATCTAAAACCATTGAAAGCTTTATTTTATTTAAAAAAAATAATTCATATAAAATGATTGTGTTTTATTTAATTTTTCACATTAAAAAAAATATTTTATATTACATAAAATCGATGCAGATCTTAAAACGAACATAATAAGTATGTATCATAAATTAATTACTGATAGAAAACATGATATTTAAGTTAGACTAAATAATATTTTAAGTTACAAGGAAATTTTACATTTTGTTTAGAAGATAAAATATTTATGCTTTAACATTCAATTTATTACTAAATGCATCAATTCTGTTAATAATGACTAAATGTGCTAAAAATTAGTTTATTACAGCTATTTATTAATCCATCATTGAGTCTTGACAAGGTCGTACTTGATTAATTAAGCCTTGACAACTTCTCTAACAGTATCAAGTAAAGAAGAGGTTGTGGTAAGGAATTAGTCATTTAAGTCAGAAATTTTGTTGCCTAAGATCTTATGGATGAAAAGAAGACCGAAAGCGAATGCAAGTCTGACAATGGTATTGACTAAACCAAGATCGAGGAAATTTAAGAAAGGATACAAAGTGAAATTAGCAACAACGACTAAAACCCAATGAATCAACCATCTCTTTTGTATGAGGTTATCAGTAGAAGCACCACCATTCAAAGCTCTTAAGGAAGCAACTAATGGGATAACGTAGACGACAGCTACTTCAATGATCCAAGTTAAGAATTCTATGAACATTTTTTAATACCTTTTTTTATTTTTTTGTTTTCTCCTTTTTTTGAGGTTAATTAATTTTTTGTTTATAAATAGAATATATCTGCAAATAGATTTATGTTTGAATAATAAAGAAGAAAGAAATATGTTTGTTTGCTTGCTTATTGCTTGATTTTTGCTTATCTTAACAAAATAATGTATTAAAATTTAAAAATAATTAAAATTTTATGCGAAAAATAGTATATTTCATATTAATTAATATATACAATTAATTATTCATTAATATTTCTTTCTTTATTTTTTGCTTGCTTGCTTGCATATATGTATGTATGTATTCATATTTTTTATATATTTTTCTTTTAATTTAAATTTTTTAATAAATGTCTTCTATTTATCAAATACTAAAAGCTAATTTCCATTAACTAATTATTTTGATGTATCGTATTTGTTTTTAAAGACTAAGAGTGTGATTTAATTTAAAACAATCCTATTACTTCACGTCCTTCATTTTTTCAAATTATAAAACGAAGAAAATTTAAATTTTTATGAGAAATATAATTTAAAAAATATTTTAATTTAATTTGAAAATAAATGATTTTTTTAATTTTACATGATTTGATTTTATGCATTTTAATCATATTCTGTGTTAATGAAAGAGTTAAAAATATTATTTAATGATTGTTAAAAATTAGTTTCAAAGATCTACTGATACCAATAATTGAATAGCTTTAATTAAAAAATATTTGTTGGTATAAAGCAAGCAAGCAAAACTTAATAAATAACTTAGGCATTAATTGAATGATTAAAAAATTTATAAAAGGACACATTAGCAAGTTTCTAAACTTATGGTAGTAGGAACTAGAATTAAAAAAAGAGTAAGCAAACCCAATAGACTCAATGTTAAGAAACTACCTTAAAGAAAATAAAGCATTAGGCAGTAATGACAGAAAATTATTTACTGATAATGTTTACAAGCTAGTTAGACATAAAGTGTATTTAGATACGATTTCACCCAAACCACTGTCATGGGAAGGCCGTCTTGACACTATTTATACAGAGAAATTTGCTACATAAAGAAAAAATATGTCACTTTTACCGTAAATTAATTCATTATAGATATACTTTTTAGATTAACTTTAAATTTAAAAAAATAAATAGTCATGTGAGAGCAAGCTGTCCAAAAGAGTTAGTAGATTTCATTAACTTTAAAAAAGCATTTATCTATGCCAATAAAATAATTAATGTACATAAAAATGATTATTAATTTATAATATAGTCTATTTGATGTTCTTTGCGATTCTTTTGGTGAAGAAAAAGCAATTGAAATATGCATGGCATAAAATCTAAGGGCTCCTTTAACAGTCAGAGTAAACCCTATAAAAATATCAAGAGAAGAGCTTATTTAAAAGTGGAGAGATGTGAACAAATTTGCAATCAAGCCTACTGAGTTCTCTCCTTACGGAATAACATTTACAACAGACAAAAACGTAAAAATAAAATTAAAAATATATAGATTTGATATAATGGTTTTAATTAAAGAAAACTAGAATCTTCTACTGAAGATTTATATCTACTTTTCAAAACAATTTGATGTTATTTAATTTTTTATTTCTTACAGGAAAACTTGTATGAACTACCAGAATTCAAAAGAGGTTATTTTGAAATTTAGGATGAAGCAAGTCAACTTGCAGCATTTAAAGTGAAATGTCAAATAGGTGACCATGTCTTAGACTATTGCGCTGGTGCTGGAGGAAAATCTTTAGCTTTTGCGCCTTATCTTAAAGGAACAGGTTAAATCTATTTGCATGATACAAGAGACTATATTTTATAAGAAGTAATCAATCAATTAATTAATTTAAAATTGGAATAGTTTTAATTTAAAAATATTTTATTTGTCTATTTAATAAAAAATATACTTTTGACAACTTTATTAATAATATCTTATAAAATGAAAATAGGCTAAAAAAAGATTTAATAAAGCTGGAATTCAAAATGTTCAATTTCACACATAAGAAAGCTTAAATAATAATAAAAATAAATTAGTTAAAAAATTTGATTGGGTAGTATGTGATGTACCTTGCACTGGTACAGGTACATTGAGAAGAAACCCTGATTTGAAATATAAATTTTCGAGAAATAGACTAAAATATTTTGTAGATTTGTAAGCAAGTGTTTTCAAGGAGGCTCTGCCTTTTGTTAAACCTAAGACAGGAAAAATAGTTTACTCAACCTGTTCATTGCTTTAAGAAGTAATATATTTTAATTTTAGTATTTAAATTAACAATTTTTCATTATAATTTAGGAAAACATATTTTAGATCACAAAATTTTGTAAAGAATTTAATTTAGAAGTAGTAGATGGAAAGCATTTCTAAACAACCCCAGGCAAAGATGTAGAAATGGATGGATTTTTTTGTGCTGTTTTGCAATTTAAAAATTGAAAGAATTAGCAATAGTGCTATTTAATGTATGTTACTAAAATATGTATTCATAATTTTAATTATTCAATTTTGTATTTTATCATATCATAAAAGATTTTTATTTCTGATAAAAAGTAAATAAGTTTCTTACAAAATGCTGGTATTATTTGATATTTACAAACGATTTTACTCTTTTTCGATTCTATTTTTACCACACAGTACATCAAAAATTTTTAAGCACATAAGTAAATAAATAACAAAATAGATAGTCTATATATTACTATTTGTTTTGAAATTTTTTAATTATCTGATGATAAATGATAAATAAAAGAATGTGTTAAACAAAATTAGAATGTAAAATCTAATTAATACTATAATGAAAGAATATTCAAAATTAAAACTAGAAAAG
The DNA here is from genome assembly GCF_000189635.1 of Tetrahymena thermophila SB210. Lineage (NCBI taxonomy): Eukaryota > Ciliophora > Oligohymenophorea > Hymenostomatida > Tetrahymenidae > Tetrahymena > Tetrahymena thermophila. Next base: position 125,311 of record NW_002476262.1, read on the forward strand.
TAAAAAATTTTTGTAACTAAGGAAATTGAGGTGAATTTTTTATTAATAAAAATAATAATATAATATAATACTATCTTTACGAGTACTTTAAATGAACAAGAGTATTCCATATTTTTATTATATTTAAATAATATCAAAAAATATAAATTACTTAAAAAAATTTGCACTCTAAAATGGAAAACACATACTAAAATATAACTCAAGCTACTTTGAATGAAGTCTAAGAAGTTAGAGCAAAAATAACTGATTGGAAAGAATTGAAAAAAGGAAAGCATTTAGTTATATATAACACTCAATATAAGGACTACTCTTTGAAGCTTACTAAGGTTATTGGAACTATTCCTACAAATATTCAAAAAGTAGCTACTTACTTTTTTAGTAATATTGATGTTTAAAGAGCTAATAGATCAGAAATGCTAACTCAGTTGAACGTTGTTGAGCAAATTGATGAAAATTCGTATATTATTTTATCAAAAACCAAGTCTAAGATGCTTGTAAGCTCAAGGGAAAATATCAACGTTGTACGTAAAATTTAGCTAAGTGCTAATGAAATAGTAATCGTAAGATCAAATGTTGACACTCATCATAAGGTTGTTATTAGTAAAGACTCTGTATAATCATAAACTAAATTATTTGGTTTATTTTTGACAAAAGTTGACGAAAACAACACAAAAATTGAAGTTTACAATTTAGTTGATCCTAAAGGTAGTATTCCTTCATCTATCACCAATGGATTTGCTGATATGTAACTTAATGCTTTAGAAAAAGATATTGAAGCATTATTGAAGCTTTGATTAGTATTTGTGTAAAATAATAAATTAATGAATTTTATTTTAATATTTGGAAACATGTTAATGAATCTTATGTAATTTTTTATAATTTTTAATGTAAATTAATAATTTATAAACTTAAATATTTTAGAATTAGAATAAAATACATTTTTTAATAAGACCCAGAAATATATTCCTTATTTTATATTTTTATTCATTTAAGAAAACATTTTTTTCTCTTAATTTTATCAAAGCATATTTAAATATGGGTTTTTAATTCCAAAAATTATTTTGAACATATTTATGTATTATTTGTATTAAATTAAACTTAAATATTTTACCATAAAAAATTATATTTTATTTATTCAAAAATATCTTTTTTTAATATAAATACACTCTTTATTATGCTTCTTATTTTTAAGTTTTAAATTAAAATAAAATCTATCAATTTAAAGATGTAATTTGTATTACATATCTTATACTAAAATATAAATTTTTATTTTTTTCAGATGTTAATATATTTTAAAATGAATTTATAAGCAAAATAGATAGCAGCTATAGAAGATATTGCTAAAATAGTGAAAAATAAGTACTAAGAATTTGAATCCACTCTAATGTTTTCGTTAGCTTTTACATGATTTACTGTTGTATTATCAAAATAGTGATTGGAGTGAATGCAACGAGTACTTTCAACTTTATTTAAAAGAGATCTAACATTTTGAATGCATATAGTTGTCAAGTTATAGATCTCTAAAATACCGTATCCAACATAATTTTTAATTTCGATAGCTCTTTCATCAGTTTTACCTAAGAATTATATATCATATTTAATGTTTTCCAAAAATTCTAAAACATGTCCACCGTTTCCTTATATGACTGAAATCATACCTTATGGATTGACTATATTATTGTCATCACCTTGGTAACTTTAGATACAATTATCGTAAAGTGGCTTTAAGAACTAAATATTTGAAAATATAATCATTATTTGTTATTTTAATACTTAAATTTAAACCAAAATATTTCATCTATAAATCAACAAAAATTTAAGAGTTTAATTAAAGCATATAATAAGAATTATCTTATGAAATAAAATACCTAATAACGATGAACATGAGCACCTAAATATAAGTCAACAGAGTATTTATAGAATAGTTCATCAAACTCTTTAAATGATTGAGGAAAGTTTGCGCAATCTGAATCTCCGCTACAATAAATAGGCTTATGACCAAATGCTATAATCCAAGGAGTTTAATTTCTATTTTATGTTGCTCTAATTAAATCCTACTCCACCCATTAAACCATTTTGGATTTTTCCTCAGGTGTTGCCCAAGAGTCGTAAAAATGTAAATTAACACCAATAAAATGAGCAAGCCCTTAATTAAAAGAATAGTAATTATTGCTAGTTTCATTAAAGCTAGGCATGCGAAATTTCTCATTATAAAATTTGAAATTATAATTGTCTTCGTGATTTCCTGCCTGCATTGCTGTAGGCCATTCTGCAACAAACTCTTCAAGAGAATCTAAGTAATGATCGCCTCTCTTACCATTAAACATGTAGAACTCATAAGCATAGTCTCCTAAAAAAAGCATAGAATCAATCTTCTATTACTTATTCTTTAGGCCTTCTTTTTTCAGTTATCTCCATCTATTCATATTTAGTTTTCCATCAGGAGTATTGTCTTAATCTCCGAAGAATAAAATTCTTTAAGGTTATTCATTAAAATCTTCAATATTTTCTAACTTAATATGGGGAAGTTAAGAATTAAATGGACCTTTAGTTTCTGCTTTTGAGTAGAGGTTTCCATAAACAGTATATGTGAAAGGTACACCAAAAGGCAATGGTAGTCTAAAAATATGAACATATTAATTGTAGTACATATTAGTGCAAAGCTTATCATGATGGCAAAATTTTTCACCATTCCACTATGAATGCACTATTTCTGAAAATATATTTCCATCATAAGTAACTACTTAGGAATTTTAGACTGTTACTGATATAGAACTTTACAAGCATTCACCATAAGTTTAAAAAATAATAGTAGCAGAGTTCTTTATTTCTGTTATATTATAGTTTGAATAGTCTTCTCCAATTAAAAGTCTTACCTGTCTAGGTTTACAGTTATTTTTTAAAGTCAGGTCATCATTTCTAAGCATTTACCCAAGGCAATTCGTACTTAGAATCAACAATATTGATAATATTATAAAAATTTTCCTCATACTTTTAAGAAAAAAATTTTTAATTGCTTTTTAGAGAATATAAATTAGATAGATATTCTTAATGTTAGTTTACAATTTACTTTTGGAATTGTGATTCTTAAAGTATGAAATCTAAATAAATAGAATTAAGTTAATGATAATATTTTGATTAATTAATATTGAATGAATAAGCAAAAAGTATTTATATGTTAATTAGAAATAGATAGATACAACACTTTTCAAACCATCTAAAAATGAATGTTCTTTAATTTTCAAAAGTAAAATAAAATTGATTTAAAAATATTTAAACATAATATCAAATTTTTAATTTAATTAAAATAATTCTTTGAAACATTCAGAATAATAAATCATATGATATTTATAAAATTCTCAAAAAATAAATGTCATTTCAAAAAATTAATAGAAAAAATAAATTTTAAAACATTAAGAAATGAAAGTATTTATAATTTCATGGTTTATTTTTATCTTTTATGTAAATATTTTATTTATTTTAAAGAGTTTAAATATTTTTTATAAAAAGATAAATGCAAATAATAATAACATCTACATAGAATTTTTAAAAATTAATTCCAAAAGATTTTTTTTGATTTTACACGAATAGTTTTTTATTTGAATTTTAAAAGTTACAGATTTAAGAACGATATTAATCAATCAATCAATGACAAATAAAAAACTTTGAATTTTTAATATCTTACAATAAATTACATATTTTATCTTATTAGTAAAATATTCTAAATAATAAATGATAAATTTGTTTCATACTAACTATTAGTCTTATTTTTATGAATTAAATATACATTTACTCATATTAAAATTCATTTTATATTTATTTGATTGATATATTTATATTACATATTACTATTTTTGTGATCTCCCTTAAATTTTAAATATTTATAGATAAAAATAAATGATATTACTATTAAAAGAGTTAATAGAAATATTCTCCATATTAATTTTTTATTTTTATTTTGTTAATAATCATCAACAGGTTCTGTGTTTAGTAATTCACGATTAAACTTATGCAAAGAATAAATGCAATATTGGTCTTTTACTTCATTAGTTTAGGAATTTACTGCTTTAATGCATGCCCTATTTTTATCGTGAACTTCAAGTATACCATATCCTACTTAGTATCTAACTTTGAATGAGCGGGGATTCTTCCTATCTTAGAATTTTAGATTTTACTTAAAATCATTTTAGAATTCACTAATTTATCCACCATTTCCTTATATAACTGTTATCATACCTTATGGGTATTTAATATCATTTAGGTTACCCTCATAACCTTGAATGCTCCCTCTATACATTGGCTTTAAAATCTAATAATAAAAATTTTTAAATACAAATATTCTAACTTAAAAACATTTTAAAGGCGAATCTAATTTTGAAACTCTTCAATGAATAAAGCTTATAATTTTACTTCATGATAGTGAACATGCGATCCTAAATACAAGTCAACAGTATAATTGTAAAATAAATCGTCAATTTATCTATAAATAAAAGGTGACATAGAACAATCATCATTTTATACACAATAAATTGGCTTGTGCCCAAATGCAATAATCCAAGGAGTCTGATTTCTATTTTAATTAGCTATTATTAAATCGTTTTCAAGCCATTTTAACATTTTTAGCTTATTTTAGTTGTCAGCCCATTGGCTAAAATAATGTAAATTAACTCCAATAAAATGAACTTACCCTTAATTAAAGGAAAAATAATTATTTTAAGTTTATTTGAAGTTAGGTAATTGAAACTTCTCATTAAAGAATTTAAAATTATATTGTTCTTCATGATTTCCAGGAGTGAATATGGTAGGCCATTCAGCTATAATATCTTAAACAGCATCTAAATATTAGTCTCCTTTTTCTCCATTATTCTAGTAAAATTCATAACCATAGTCTCCTAAGAAGATAAAAGACTCAATTCTCTCATTAAAATTTAGATTTCCTCTCTATTTTAGTTGCATGATACTCTAAATTGTAGAATTTGCTTGAGGAGACACATCTTAATCACCAAAAAACAAAAATTTTTGCACATTACATTCCTCTTAAATTAAATCTGGTAGTTTAGATTTAAAAACCCTACTTTTTGAATCACTATCACCATAAACAACATAAGAAAACTAAACACCCATCATAACAGGAAGACGAAAAATATGGGTATACTGATCATAGTATAACTTTGAACATTTTTTCCCATTATGGCAAAATTATTCTCCATTCCACTTAGAATGAACTATTTCTCTAAAGCCATCACTACCCTAATAAAGAGTTTCATTTTATTTGATGAAGATTTTAATATGCGAGTGGATACATTAATCGTAAGTTTAAAATATAATAGTAGCAGTATTTTATATTTAAATAGGATTTTTATAATCAGTATAATCATCGCCTATAATTAATCTCACCTAACGAGGTTAGCATAACTAATCTTATTAGGAGAAAGACTAAATTATTAGTAAACAAATTAAGAATAATATTTTTATTAGATCACTTGAAAACTGTAGCATTATTTATATCTTAAGCAAATTTAATTTAATATTATTTATTAAAATTGGTTTGTAAATATCAACTTGCTGTAAAGTTTTTCAATTAATTCCTATAATAGTTGTAAGCATTAATTTTGTAAATTTTTTAAAACTATCAACAGATAAAAATATCTTAGTAAAATTAAAGATAAATACAATTCAGTAAATGACTTGATAAAGTCATAAAAAATAAGTATGTGAATAAAATTATTTGACATAACCATTTACTTCAATTACTTTTGATAATTTATCTAATTTTTTATTTTAAAAATCAACTAATCTATTAAAAAAATGATTTTATTAAATTTTCTTCCTAAATTCTATTTTTTGAGCATTTTTTATGTAATTAAATTATTTAAACCTTCTCAAAACTTTTTATCAGAAAAAATATCTAAGATATGTATAAATATATATATCAAATTTTATGCATCTTATGTAAAAATGTTTTTTTAAGATACTAAGAAATATATAAATAAATACATTTCAATAATATGTAAGGAGATATTCGTAAAAGGCCTTGACATATTAAGGCACATTGCTTTTAGCATTCTCCAACTTTTAGTTATATTTTGTTTGAACAAATTAAAAATATTAATTATAATCAATCTCCACATCAGAAATCATGTTAGAATTACCAAAAAGACCTATTTAATCAAGAAAACTCAAGATACTTAAAACAAAAGTTTTGTTATCTTATCCCTTATTTTTAGTAATTACGCTTTCGCATATGCTATAAATATCTTTATCAGTTTAGCTTTTAAAGATTTCAGAAATCACTTCCCTTTCGTTTTTAGTCAGTTATTTTCTGCTGTGTCTGCTAGAATTGTTTTAAGCTATCTATTATTCTTACTTAGAAAGGATCTTATTGGCTTCACTTTCATAATCTGTATTATTTACATTGGCGCCAGAAACGTCTATGTCGAAGTCAAAATCAAAATTTATTCTGTTGTAATCGCTTTTAACTAAATTATTTTCTTCTTTATTTCTGTCCATTTTTTTTATTTAGTTTTAGTATTTTTATTGGTTTTAGATACTTATATCTATATTAATCAATAAATTATAAAAAGAGAAGCTTTTTATGGGATGAGAATCCAACAATAGTTATTAGATATGCCTGCCTTATCTTACTTGAAGAAAAATTAATTAATAATTTGTTTAATTTTTATTTTGAAAAAAAAAATATCCATGTTTAATTTTAATAATAAGAAGAATACCTAAAAATTATTTTATAAAATTTAGATCAAATAAATGAAAAAAAATTTATTATTTTAAAAACTCATACATGCAACATTTATTAGCATAAATAATTTAAATTATATATAAGTTTAATTAATCAAATTTATTAATATTTAATATCAAGATTCACCAGATAAAGCAAATATTAGCACGTCCCCATTTTTTAATTTTTGATTTTACTCAAAATATTTTTTGATATCAATCATATTTTCATTACCCACAGTAATATTCAACAAGTAATTTTAATAAAGAGTGTATAATAAATCTTCTTTTTTTTCAATACTTGAAGCATATCTTGAATATAACTCATCAAGTTTTTCTTATGCTTTTTACTCAAAAAGTTTCTAAGAATTTAAAATTACAATTTTTATTTATTCATGCTAGTCTTGATGCTTTTATAATGAAAGTTAATGCAATTTAGTTTAAAAAATTTAGTCATTAATCATAAATGATATTTCATTCTGATTTTACTTTCTGTAATCTAGTGTAAACTCTTATCCATAATTTTTTATTCCAAATTTTGAATCAATAAACTACTACAAAGTATTATCCAAGTCAAGTTCGGTTACAATATACTTATTGTCTTTATCAGTAGATATTTCCATATGAATTTCTTCAGGAGACTAAAATTTCAATATTTCTGTAGGTTTGAGTTATAGCTTCATCTCAACAAAAATTTTAGCTCTTAAGTTGTATAATGTATCATCTTAATAAACATTAAAGGAAAAACTTTTTCCAAGATACTATTCTGTAAATTGGAAGTTAAGTTATTGCTTTTAGAGCGAATCAATTCCAAATATAAGAGTACTTTTATTTTCTATTTTTATATTATCTTTGTATTGTGCCTGATGTGGTGCTGAAGATAAAGAGTCACTAAAATCTTGATTATTTTATTGCTCATTTTGATCATTTTTAATTATTTTTTATATTTTTAATTCTTTTATCGGGACTAACATTTATTATGAAATTATTTTCTTCACTTGGCTTAAATTTACTTCTCCTTCTACTTAATAATTTTTGCAAACCTGCTTAATGTCCTCTATCCTAAAGCTAATAGTAGTTGTACCTTATTATTATGGGTTAAATTTATGAACTAAACTAATCATTTTTTATTCCTTTAAATATTTATTTTTAATTTGTTTAGATTTTTCTTTTATTTATTTTTTTTCACTCTAATTTCCTATTTTCTATTGAATTTTTTAAATATTCTATCATCTTTTTCAAATAATAAAAGGAAAAACAACTAAAACAAGAAGTTAATAAGGTAAAAATAAATACATATTTAACACAAATTTTACTTTTGCAAAAAATAAATAAAATTTAGGTTTTATATAATTTTTTAAAGAAGTTTGTCATCTTTACAATCATTTCCTTTTTTTTTATTTTATTAAATTTTAATTTTTAGCAGGTGAATTATGAGCTTCAAACACAATTATATTATCTTCTTGAATTTATTTGGCTTTTGAGTCTGCCTTTTACATAATCCATTCATATTTTAATTTGAGAGTTCCTTGTCCATCATAATCAAATAGCAGCTCTGTGCCAGGTATTATTTTTTCATTTGAAAAAAGACCTATAGTGTATCCACCTTTAGCATAGACCATTTTAGCATAAGAATTCTCTTTGCTTTTTGAATGATTCATGAATCTGCTCTTTATTAGTGTAAAGAAAAATAGAAAAAATAAATATTTTTGTAAACAATTTTTTGTTCAATCTTACTTTATTTCCAATATATTTAGAGTCAACTGTTAAATCTCCCAATAAAGAAAAAATATAAAATAAATTGGAAGGTTTCCAAGAATCTCTAATTATAATGTCTAAATCCTAAAGTACTTCTCCATAATAAATAGTTATAAGATCTCCTTTTTACAAAGGATAAACATTGTATATTCCTAGACCTCCACAAATTTCTGAATTAGCTATTACAACTCTCTTAAATTAAATAGAAAAAAAAATCAAAATAATTAAATCAAAATAAAAAATATAATTATTACTTAGACTTTGTTAAGTGTGATCTGATTGTTATTACATTTAGATTTGCATTCAAAACACGATTTACATATCTTAAAAAATAGTTGAATTTTATATTAATGTTATTATAAAAGCTATTTTACATCTGGATCACATTCTACATTTCTCTTAAAACATATGCATGTGTTTTTAGAACAATTGTCTTAACAATTACATCCAAACCTATAAATTTTGCATTTTTTAGGATCACACATGCAATATTAATCACAGAATCCTCTTTTTCTACAACTTTAATTTTAATTAATTATTCACAATCACTATTTTAAAATAAATTGTAAATTAAATTTACCAGCATTTTTTACAGCTTGTGTCCACTGGCTTTCTGTTGTGCCTATAGTGCACACAATGTTAATAGCTATCATCTAATTGTGTTTCGTTTTAGGTATTTGTATACCCATAACACTCATCTTGATCTTCTTTTGATTCCTTATCACCTTTTTTTTGTTAATTATTCTCTTTTTATAATCCTTCATCTTCATCAGATTCTTCTTACATAACTTCAGGTTTAACTAAGAAAGATTGAGATTTTCTAATTAGAGCTTTCAATTTTTCTTATTTTATTTTTTCCTATTTTATATTTACCTCTTAAACAGTGTAGTTGCTAACCACAAACTCTTTTAGTTTATGCATAAAATTCTAATTATTATCTTCTTCAACCTTCAATTTCAATTTTTCTGCCAAATTTAATTATTTTTGAGTATTTTCATATTAACTAGGATTAATTTCATTTTCATTTTCTTCTTCTTCAAGAAGCCATGGGTCTTCATCGTCATCGTTATCATCAAAGTTTTTCTTAACTTAGAATTTCTATTAAGAAGTATTTGGAGTATTAGAAGATTAGTTTAAAATAGAATTACTCATTAAGTTTTATTCTTATTTTAATTATATCTAATCTTATTTTTATTTAAACTAGTCATTTAAAATCTAAAAATTTTCACTTTCATAGCTTTGCATAAACTACTCTACTAAATATATAAATAACAAATCACATCTAAAACTTAATTACAATAGAGACATTTAGCAAATATTAAAATAAAATCTTTATTCCCCTAATTTTATAAATAACTTATCTAAATCTGAAAATTAAATAGGATAATTTAAGCTCTCTTTAATCTAAAAAAAAAATATATATTAAAAATATATTTATTTCATTAAAATTTTACTTATTTTATTTTCTCTTTTGTAAGCCTTTTATAGCAAAATTTACCACAATATGTATCAGCCTACGTTGGCATAAATGAGTAATTAATATCAAAAACCATTTTCTAGTAAATATCAACCAAATATTAAATCATTCTTTCAGAATATTATTAAGTATTTTGAACAAAAGTGCTTGGATGATAAAAATCTTAACCCTATTAAATTACATTTCAATATAAATATGAAATAAATATTATTTTTACTAAATTATAAATTGTAAACATACACACACAATCAAATTAGATTAAAAAGCTATTCAAGTTAAATATTAAAAAAAGTAAAATCATATCCTTATAAAAATTCAAAAAATCTTTAACTATATTTTCTAAGATTATTTAAAAAACTATTCTTAATTTTAAATAGTTTTTTAAAAACTCTCTAAATTTATATAGAAAAATATCAAAGAAAATCTCTAAAAAAATTACAAATAAATTAATTACTTTTTTTCGTTCATAAAAGTGAATCCTGCAATCGTAAATATAGCAAATATTGCAGTAATATTACTTAGACATAGCAGTTAAATCTATGATAGGATCAATGTGTTCGTTATTTTTTTTTTCTATGGTAATTCCATATCTATATTAATTAATTAGGAAGACATAGATGAAAGTTTAATACCAAAAATTAAATACTTACTTGTATTCTTTCTATTCAACCATTCTTTTAATATCTAAATATCTAAATTAATAATTGCATTAAAATTTAAGAATATGCTAAAAATTTACTTTAAAGCAAAATTCTATTATTTAACTTGAGGTTATTAAAAAAAAATTTGCATGAAGCTTGTGCATCCCAACGTTTTTTTATAAGTCTTGTAAATATACCATATCCAAATCTTTTATTCTTTAAAAATTTATAATAAAACTCCAAGCTAATTTTAAATTTAAAGATACCTATGTCAACTAATAAATTCATTTTTTTAATAATTTTGAACCACTTTTTAAATCTCTTTTTTTCAGATAAAGATTCTTTCATTTTAAGCTCATTCACAATTTGGTATAAATCAATTCTTTCAATAACTGGAAAAAGCTACAGTAAAAAATCATCAGTCTAATTTTTTAAATTATGAAAGATAACTATCTAAATTGACTTTATAATTATTTACTTAGACGTTTTGTGAAACAGGCATGTAATTAGAATACATGTTAGATTAAATTACATCATTTGATTTATCAATTATGTGGAGTTATTTCTTTTTAAGATAAGGCTTATTCTTCCAGTTATTAAAGAATTGTTTAGCTATTGATTCTTTCTTTTAAATTTAATACTTTAAACATTTATTTTATCTAACTCTTCTCATTTTATAACTCCAAATACTTAACCTAATAATCTTATAAATAAAATGATTAATTTATTGCGCCAAATAAATCTTAAATTACTTATAAGCAAAGGTCATTGAAAAATTTTTATGTAGCCTTTTATATGATTTCCATAGACTTTAAATACTTTTCATTAGGTTCTTATTACGTTATGCTAATATTTAATACTTTTTCTATAATTTTTTCTTATTTCTAATCTATAAAATCTGATATTGTATCTTTGTTTGGTTACTACATTTCTATACTTTATTTGCTTCACTATAAATTAAATTTAGTAAGAATTAAGAAGATTTAGTAAACAAAATAAATACTAATATTTTTTAATTAATTGTTTGAATTTATATTAAAAATATACTCGTTAAATTATTTTTAAAATATTTTTTTTATTTTATTTAATTTTTGAAATCATTTATAAAATCAATTATTTCTCTCTAAATATTTACTTAAAAATGTTTTTAAAAAGATTTAATTTGTGATTTTAATTTTTATGTAAAAGCATTTTTTTTGAAGTAAAATTAATTCTATTAAATATAAATAAAATGTAAAAGAAATCGTTTTTATTAATTATTTATTTATTTTGTTACAATTATTTTTCAAAATCTAATTGACCATAAAATAATAACTTAAAAAATACAATTATTGGCCCTTTATATTATATTTTTTTTGATTGAAATTATTTATTTGTTTTTGTATACAACAAAATTACATATTTTTATATTTTTGAGAAAAATATGTGATTTTTAATAGCGTTGATTAGTATTAGTTACATTATTGGCTAATCCTGCAATTATTAAATCTTTTTTAGAAATAAATTAATTCAAGTTAAGGCTATGATAATATTCATTATTTTTATTCAATAGGTTATGTAAGTTCTATTTTTGAATATTTTTCTTATGATTACTGATTGTTTAGGTAAAAGTGAAAAATAGTGTAAGATGTTTGGAATGAAATAGTTAATTATTATTCTAAAATTCTAAAATTTTCTTTATAAAAGATTCATAGAATATATTTAGAATTAGATGTCTTTTAAAAATTTATAGATTTATAATGCTAAAGTGTAATACTCATCAATTGAGGGAAATAAATAGAAAAATGTCTTGAAAAATTATGTTTATAGCATTTTAACTAGAATGATTGATTGACTATTTTTTTACTTTTTTTATAATTTAATTTAGACATAAAGAATCAAATTTTATTAAAAATTTTAATATATTATAAGGATCTCTGATTGGAAACAATAAAAACCATAAAAACAAAAAAATAATATTGATATTTATAAATAGTTATTGCATTAAAAACAACCTTTATAAATTACAAATTAGTTCAAAAAATAAATAGCGATGGACTTAGAAATCAATAACAAGTATTAGGGGTAAAGTAACCAGTATTGCTCGCAGTAGAATTACTACTATTCAGATGAGAGTAACTTGAACCATGATGATTATGGAATTGAAAAGGAAGAAGATTTATACAAGAATAATAATCAATAATAAGTTTACTTAAACAAGTCAATAAATTTAGGAAATTATTAGATTTAAAATAATCATTTCTTTTTACCTAATATATTCTAAAATGAAAATGAAAAATGTTAGATTCAGTTATAATAAACAGAGTTAAGAGGATAAAATAGCTCTAATTCAAATTATAATAGCTAGCTAACAAATAATTAAATAACTAATTCGTATAGAAACGAAGAATAAAGTTTAAGCTGCTTTTCATAAATTAGCACTTCAAACCTCAGCTAAAACAATTATGAAAATATACTTTCGATAAATAATGCAAATATAGACAATCTATCAAATTAAAACAGTTCACAGCTTTCATAAACTATTTTAAATGAAGCCTAAAAGAATTTTGAGTAACAAAATTCAAATTCAGGTTCATAATTAAATAACTCTTCGTAGACTTAAGATAAGTAAATATCTCAAAAATAATTGAAGTAAGTAGATCTAGTGGCTGTACCGCTTCTAAAAAATTTAAGATAAAGAGAATTGTTTCTGATATATGGAGAGATATTAATTGAGCTTGATAACATTTTTGAAGTAAAAAATTCTTAAATTATCTTTCTAAAATTATATTTAGATTTGTAAACCGAATTTTGATCAAATAAATTGATCACTTAAAATCTTGAAGTAAATCAATAATTAAAGATAGATCAAATTCATTATTACTATCTAAAAATTAATTAATTATTTGTTTATTTTAGATTACATTTGATCATAAAATACCAAAATAGATTTTTAATACGTTTAAAATACCTCAAATAATAATTCAAGCTCATTTGCTATTTATTTTTATTTTTTTTACAAGCACTTAAATTAATTTATTAAATTTATTTTAATTTAATTTATCATAAAAATAGATGAATATTTTAGAGAGAAATTCTGGATACAATTTTTTTAAGTAAGTTGAAAGTGTTAAAATAAGACAAGATAATTCTTATGTAGAGATTATTTTTGATACTTTTGCTGAACCTCTGAGAGATTTTAGGTTTTTAATTGACCGTATTAGGACAATACCTGACTAAAAAGCATATGATTTATCAAAGATTATTGAATAATATTAGAATTTAGTTGAAAAATAATTAGCTGAAGATGAGGTAAATAAATCAAAATATACATAGGAATTAATACACTAAAGGAATTTATACTGCTAATAAAAAAGTGAAGAATTAATCTCTATGCTAGATGAAAATGCTAATGTATTTTATTATCAATGTAAAATTAATACCAAAACCTTTGAGCCAATTAATTTTAAGTAAGGATATAGCAGAAAATTGGCTTGGGTGTTTGGATGTAGTCCTGAAGTACTCTAAATGCTTTACATGCGCTACGGTTAACTCGATTTTACTAAATGTGCAAGCAAAATAGAAATGACTATGTAGAAAGTCTTATCCAACTTTAGCGATATGTTTAAAGAGAGATTTATGAGAGAAAACAATTATCAATAAAAAGAAAAAAGTATTAATAATTTAGTTTCATAAAATATAATGGAATTCGAAATGTAGACAATAGATGATTTATTCATCCCTCTAACATCTATAATTTCAAGAATAAGCTTGAGTTAAGAGTTCGATGAACTTCATGGAATTAAAGGATTAATGCCCGAATGTTTACTTATAGCAGATATAAAAATAGATATTCGATATATGCATATGTTAATAAAACACAGATGTGAACAGCTACCTACTGTAGATCATTACATTAAATCCTTTGTAAATTCACACAAAATTTGTGAAAATGAAGAATATTATGAATAAAGTAAATAATTCTTAGAAAAATACTATCCTAAAGATGATGATTAAGGAAAGATGATGATAAAACCTAAATTTAAAAAAAATAATATCAATTCATTTAATAATTAAAATAAAGTAAGCGAAGAAACTTTAAATCAAATATACTAAATATTAACAAATCGTATGTGAAGAAGCAAGCGAAGGATTTTATTTTCAATATAATGTAAAAAATTACTTATTTATTTGTTTGAATTAATGTTATCAAAAATGCTCACTAATATTATTTTATTAATTTCAACAATTAAAAAATAAATAAATCATAAATTCATTATTAAAATATCGAAATATCTATATAAATAAATACTAATTAAACTATTTTTTTATGTTATATATTCATTTTAACTTTAAAATAATGTAAAAATAAAATACCTTTCCATATATAATAGGTAGTAGAGCTAATAAATAATTAGCTATTCTTCAAATTTTAGAAAAAAATAATTTACTTTAAATTTATATTTTTTTTTTTGAGTTCTATTTCAAATTTTTGATTTAAAAAAATGAATAGAATTTATATAATAATTTTTTTATATAAAAATATTCCGTTCATATTAAACAATAATTTAGAAAAGTATTTAAATAAATATAAAATAAAGATTATTTTCTATAGTTTTTTTGATTTAGTTAACAAATAAAAGAATTTTACAATTATTGAGTTTTCTGAGATTAGATTTTACCTATAATTTAACTATAAAGTTAAATTAAATGTAATACAAAGCAGGAAGTTACTTATTAAAGGAGTAAATCATTTCTTATAAATGGTTATAGAAAACACTTTTTTTAAAGAAACACATGAACTGAAATTCTTTAATTTTTTTATTACTCTTCTTAAAAACACCACAAAATCAACTATTCCTATTTATTTTTAGAAATTAGTAGTACATTTTTACTCATGAAAGGCATTTAATTATCATAGAGATAAATCCTATTAAATTCTGAATTGATAAAATTCACAAATCAAATGAAATATTAAAAAAATAGACTCTTTGAGTTTTTAATTTTTAATCATCAAAATCTCTAAATTTCTAATATTAAATTGAATAAAGGAAATTAAGGTCTAACATTTTAATTCAAGTTTTTCAGTAAAAAGATCTCAAAATTTTTTAAAATGTTGGCAGTTTAAATCTTTGATGAAATAGATTTTCATATTAAAATAATGAAAATAAAATTTCTGTTTTTTAACTAAATTCGTTTGCTCACTTTTAAATATTAGTTTGAATAACTTCTTACTAACTAAGAATTTTCCGTATTAAATATTATTTAAAAGTGCATATTTTAAAATAATCGAACTTAGAAATTAATAGTTTTTCTTACAAAAGAATTAATGATAAAAAGTATATTTTAGTAATTGTAATATTCATTTGATAAAAATATTGTTTTGTTCATATAGAAATCCTTTATATTAGCTTATTCAATTATTATTATGGTAATAACTTTGCTAATTAAATACATTTAAGAGTAATATTATTTGATAGGTTATACCCAGTTAATTCGTGATTGTAAATAGCTCTATATCAAATCAAAATAAAAGAAGTAAACCAAAAAGAAATTACACAATCAAAAATGATTAAAAAAACTATAGTTAAGCAATTACTAGATTAAATATTTGTATGGCTTTTATTTAAACATTAAAATATTACTCATATACCTGATAAAAAAATAGATGAGCTATACTTAAATTAGTATTTTGGTGAAAATAGGGTCAGTTTATCATTTATTTATGAGAAAAATTATTTTTGTATTAGTTTATTTATTGATGATTTAAGAAATTCTATTTAATATTTCTCAAAACTGCAATTTTATTTAGCTCTTAAGCAAATAAATAGTTAAAGTAAACTGATAATTAAATTTTTTTGATAGCCAGCTTAATTTAATCGGCTTTTTAATGAAGTAACAAGAAAGGAAGGCAATTTCAATTTAAATATTTTATTTTAAATATTTTTTCTTAGGAATTGTAAATTGATGAATTGTTTAATGAGTCAAAAAGTAATCAATTTATTATAGATTTTATTTAATTAACACATTTCATTTCAGAAACTGTATTTTAATTATAATGTTTACTTCTAAAAATTATGAATTCTGATTAATATTTTTTTATTGAATCTTGAATTAATTTAAGTAAGTATTCTTTCGTTGATTTTGTACAATATGAAGAAAGAGTGTAATTTTTCCCTTTACGATTATTTTTCTTAAATTATTAAATCTTTTTTTCTTAATAATATTCAGCTAAGAAGTCTTTTGAGTTTTGTAAGCTATATGAACAAATTAATTATTAGACGGTGATTAAATCTTTTAATGAACAATTTCTTTCACTTATTCATCACAACCTCAACAGAATTTCTGATTAAAAATTAACATTTTTTACTTACATTCTTACATGTTCAATTTAATACGCTTTGAAATTTAAAATAAAAAAGGGTATAAAATGTAAATTAAATACTAACAAATTCAAGTTTTTCCTATGTTGGTTATTCGAGTTAAGCAATTTGATAGAAATTTTAAAATAAAAAGCTAATTTGCATTTATTAACGTCATTAGTATGAATTGTTTATTTTATTTCTAATGTATTTTGATAAGAATCCTATTAGGAATTTATAAAATGAAGTTAAGCTTAATTGAATTATCTTTTATACTTCAAGCAAATAAGAAAAAAGGTTTTTTATGAAAATTTTGAAACAATTTTATTTCAAAAATTTTTGATATGAAAGAGAGCAGCTTCCTTACCATTTTACTATTTTTTTGCTTATGCTTAAGCAAAAACAGAAAATGGAATAAAATTGAGAAGGGGTCTTTCAATGGAGTAAAAATGATCAAAAGTTTATTTTTTTTATTATAATTTCTTTTACATTTATTCAAAATCTTTATTGGTTAATTGAGCATAAAGGCGCAGTTGCATACTAATTTTGACGAATATCTATCTATCTATTAATTCTTTTTAAAAAAACTCAAGGAATATTTCACACTTCAGGTTTTTAAACTGTCACAATATTTATAACAAATAACTTTGCTTATGTAAAAAAATAAATAGGACCTCTATCATTTATTTATTTTATAAATTCAATGAATATTAATGAAAACTTAATTTATTTAATAATTTTCTTTCTTTCTGCTTTTATTATTTTGCTTATCCTAATTAAATTTGTATTAATGTATTTATAATTACAATCAGTCACTTGCGTTCCCCCTTTTGTAAATTGTATTGAGAATTAATTATGTGAATGTATAGATAAATAGATAGTTAGACCACTTAAATTTCTTCTTGCAATATTTTTTTTAATGTTTATTAATTGAGAAGCAGCAAGCAATATATGATCACCTTTAAAAACAAAATAAAAAATTTGCGTACGCATTTAATTAATAAAAAACTAAAAAATTAGTGCAAAGGTTAAGAAAGGTTCTATTATATTGAAAAAAGAGAGTCTTACAGTCACTTATAAATTATTAATTAATAAAAAAATTAGTATTATTGAAATCGGATTCGTAGTGCAATATTTGCATTTTTTATCAACAAAAATATTAAGTGAGCAGAAACAAGGGTTGATTTATTAAACGAAAATAGCATATTTTATAAGTAGTTGTGGGAATATTTCAAAAAAATAGAATGAGCTAATAAGCTTTAAGAAAAGTATAATCCTTCAATGACATGCCTCCCTCTTCAAGTGATAGGAAATCTACACGCAACTCCAAAAGCGATTCTGTAAAAAGTCATGAAGATAAAAATAGCTCCTCTAACAGCTCTACAGATTAAGAAGCTGAGAAGAAATTGGAGTTCTATACAAATATATACGCAAGGAAAACTATCTTAAAAGTTAATATAGATAACACAGAGCTAGTTATTTTGGATAATGAATAATATACAGTAATTGAGACATTCATTTTCTCTAACTTACTCACTCAAATATTTTTCTCTATTTTATTCATTATTTATCTTGATAATTTTCATATAAATCAATTAGAGATTACTTTTAGCGCAAAAAACAAACAATACATATTTGATTTATAAATTTTTCATTAAAAAAACAATGATTTCTTGTGAAATCATATAATTTCCATACCAAAAAAAAAAGTGTTTTTTTGTTTTTCAAAATATCACAAAGTATTACAAATATTAAGATAATTTATATGTTTTAGTGAAACATTTTACTTGTATTTAATTTATCATATTTATGCTATTATCATTTAATAAAAGGCATACTAAATTAAAGTAGAGACTGATATGGGTACTTATCATATAAATAAGAGATATAGTGAATTCAGACTATTCAGAAAAGAGGTAATTAGAATCTTTTAATCATTAAAATTAATTTAGTTTCATTATACCTCACTTTTAAGAAGCTAACAAAATTTAATCAAATTGCATTTATGATTATTCTTTGTCCATCATTTAAATAAAAATAGATATTTTATAGTCTTTTTGCTTTGAATTTTTCTGTTGAGAAGTCGAATTTAACTATTACAAAGTTATTATCTAATCTAAACTACTCTTCTCAATATATTTATTTGTTTAATAATTTATGCTAATTTGAATATAAAAAAATTATGTTTTCATTGAAAGAATAATTTTAAAAATATAAATTGAAATTCTGAAATTCTTTTTTAACAACTTCAAACATTTTTTTTATTTTTAAAGTTGAAGCAATAGTACTCTGACTTAGTAATAGCAAAATTCCCTAGAAAAAAGATATTCAGTTCATTTAAATAAAAAACAATTGAAAATCGCACTAAAGCACTTAATGGTAAAAATCCTTCAATATTATTATTATTCTTCCCATTAAAATCACTTTATTCGAATTTAATTATATAATGCTTTGAATATTTAAATGATTTTTTATAATGTAAAAAAATAAACTTTATCATAAAATAATAGATTTTCTCGCTGCTATGTTTGAGGCATATTAGAAAAAATAGATCTTTATGTTTTTAGATTTTATCGAAATATAAGGTAATAGTTTTTTAATTTGGAGTTTTAAACAATTAAGTTACTAGAACTTGTTTAACAGTGATTTGGCAATTATAACAAGTATTACAAAGAGTATCAGGAAACTTACATTACGATATCTAATTTAAGATTCGATACTTAAAAATAAGTTTTAAGAGATTCACCTACAACAACAATAACTTGTTAATGTTTATAATAATAAATTGAATGATTCATTTAATTTTAACAAGATATAAGAAATGAAAAAATAAGAAATTCATTTATTATTGTATAAGGGTAATTAGAATTCATAAGAAATATGTGCTAACAACACAAATTGATCAGGCAAGTTACTTATTTATTAGAGAAATATAATTTAAATATAAACAAAATCAAAGAACAAAAATTTTACATACTAATTATACTATGAATAATAATCCTTATTTTGTTTTAAATGTAAAAGCTATGCAATGATTATACGCGTATATTACTTAATTAAAATGCCCCCCTAAAAATTAAGTACTATTAAGCTTTAATTAACTATTTAACGTTGATGCCTGCCTAGTCACTTCTTACATTATTACAATAATTGCCCCCCTTTTTTTTAAATTGTAAGATTTCTGATAACATTTTTTACAAATAAAAATCCATTATTGCAGATATCACAAATTTATTACTATAAAGACACTGGCAATTTAATAGATTAGAGAGATAAAATTTTAAATTTTTTATTTATTAAAAGAGCAATTCATCAAGAAAGGAATTCATGATTTCTTCAGAGTATAAGCCAACAGTGCTTTCCAAATCCCACCCTAAATTATCAATAGCATTCCTATTAAACCTACTAATGAATAAGAAAGGATGATGTTAGAGATTATACAAAAACTTAATGCTTTCACAGATAGTATAACCTGCAGCTTAGAGTAATAATTAAATTCAATTTATTTTATTTTTTCAAATGCAACATATTTTTTAGATTACATTATTGCATAATATGATTCTTATAAGAAAATATTGGTTTTAAATGAACTGAAAATGATATTTACTTTTTAATAAAAGACTTATCAATTTCAAATATTTTCTTTATATGAAAATTCATGCTTGCTTGCATATATTGTTCTATTTTTATTTTAATATTTCTTAGAAGAAAATTAATTGCAAATTAAGAAATTTAGAAATGCTCTAATGATGTAATCTGATAAATCAGATATTAAATAAAATAAAAAAATCTTATTTAGCTTACTTTCGTTTATCAAATTTTAAACTTTAATTAATAAATATTCTTGTTTATTACTTTTAGGAAAATAAGGAACTTCTATTTCAAATAGTAGCCAACTTTAAATAGAAACTTTATTCCTTTAATCCTTATAGGATAAGACAATTTAAAAGGAATTATTGAATTATCACTTTAAGTTACTAAAGAAAATCCTGATAGTCACTTAATATGCTGCTAAGGTCTCAAATTAGTATTAGAGTTAATGGATATACAAAAAAATCCAAGTAATTATCTATTATTTAAATTTATAATATCATTTTTTTAATTATTTTAATATTTATAAATAGATGCTTAGCAATTTATTGATGTTTACACAAAAATAACTTTTTAAGACATGAAAAAATTCAATTTTAGTAATTTGTTAATCACTTTTAAACAAAACTTTAACATAAATATCTTTTAAAAAAACAGAAGCACATATTGCAAACAAAAATGCTAAAGAATGTAAAATTTCTGCTTTAAAACTAATGAAGATTTTCGTTGATGCCAACTCAAAAACTTTAACTAAGAGCACTAGATAATTACTTGTAAACTAAAATTCTGGAATTTCTAGATTATATTTAAATTATTACTTTGCTCTCATTCAAAATTTAAAATATTTTTAAAATAAAAATATTCAAAATCTTTTATTTAAATAACTTGCTGACTGACTTATTTTGCTTTAAAAATAGATGGATGAAAAAACTTTTGAAGAATATGTCAAATATTTTAAAACTTAAAATGTACCAAGACAACTTATCACTAAAGCTATGGAATTAGCTGAATAAGATTAAAATCCAGAATATGCTTCCAGCAACTATTAGAGTATCAACTCAATGAGAATATCTACTCAAAAAAATAGCAAAAACTGGAAAGACATACTTTTTTTTAACAGAAACTCTGTTATTGATTAAAATAGTAAAACATTTACTGAACCCAGCTATTCTTAAAACTGTTAAGATGAAACTTGCGATTTGGAAGATTTAAAAGAAGCTATTGATGAACCAAGTATTTAATGGACAAAGGTATATAATGCAGAAGATAGCTTCTCACTTCAGTATTGTAAATAACCAGACTAATATATCTTGATCACTTTTTTCCTTCCTTTAAGTCTATCTGGAGCATAAGCAGCTGTTATAGATAACAGAAAAGATTGGGATACTCTAGTAAGCATTTAATTAACTTTCAAATTCATATATTTCTTTTATAGTTTCTTACTTTTTGATTTGATTAATAAAATTTCTAATTTAAAAATTCTTTTATTATTTTAACTAGTTTATGGAGAATAAAAAAGTAAATCTTAACAACTATACCAACGAAGATACATACAAAGAAAGTTTATTTATCTAAAGATATAATGGTAATAGATTGCTAACCTTTATTTACAAGAGAACAGTCATAGAAGAAAATGATTCAGTATATATTTATAAAGAACCAACATAAAATGTAGAATACAAGCCTCAGCATTATGAAGATTTAGGTAAATCATTCATTTATTTATTTATATATAAAAAGTATAATTTAAAAATTTTAATTATAAAGGTAAATGGTACTAATTGGTTAAGTTTAGTCCTTACAAGCATGAACACAAACTAAAAAGATTTGATAATACAACAGATTCTTGTACTACTTTCTCGATTGAGGATGATGAAGATGATTCTAAGTCATTTGAGACTCTTTCATAGAATGAATCACCAATTACTAAAGTAGATATAATCATAAAATGCTGTGATAAAAATTCAATAGTATATACTACTCCTTTCCTCGTCAAAGATAATAAACAAGTGGTCGATAATATACTTAACTTAATAGAAAGCACAAATAAATAAAACTCAGGAAAAAGCACATTCGATCAGTCATTGAATGAATCAATAACTCCTACTACACCAAAGAGAAGTGATTCATGAATATAATATGCTACAAAATAAAATACTTTATATAAATGAAGACTTATATTAATCTTAAAATATTTCTTTCAATAAATTTCGTTATCACCTATAATAACAACTGAACTTATATAGCAATTGTAATATTATTAATAAATAATATAATAATCTAATCAAAGTGAGTATTAAAAATCAATATTTAAACTTAATGATACAAACAATTTAAAATGCAAAATAAAAAGGCAATTAAGTGTTGATACAAATATTTACTTTGTTGTTCTAATAGAAATTGCTAAACAGTAATTGTACCATTCAACCAGCAGTGATAATAATAACAATTTAATTAACTATATTTTATCAAATAATAATAAATTTTATAAATATTAATGCATAATAAAATAAATACAAAAATATTAAAAAATTTAACAGAAGAAGATTCAGAAATTCAGCCTAGAGTTTACATAATAAAAATCTTAGTGATATACAGATAGAGTAATAAATTAATGTACGAGTTTAATGCAAATTGCTTACTAAATAAAACTAATTAATAATATTAAGATTATTTTTCATAAATCAATATAATTAATAATTAATAAATAAAAAAATACACAAACAATATTTTGTATATTCAGTTTACTTTATTTTTATTTGTATACATAAAATAAATTGTATAATCTACAAATCTACTAAACTAACTAACTAAATCTTAAAAATATATTTTTTCAGAAAAATAATTAAATTATGCAATAATAATGAAATAAAAATTTTTCAAATGTTAATTAGTAAAATTCTTTGGGATATTTATATAAATATTTAATTGTTTATTATAATTTAAAATAAATCAATAAAATAGAATTAAAAATTTTTCAAATATAAATTAGTAAAATTCTTATTGATATTTAAAAAAATATTTAATTGTTTACTATAATTTAAAATAAATCAATAAAATAATGAATGAATAAAAATTTTAGTAAAACGATTTATCAGAAATTATAATTTAAAATAATTTAAGAATTTTAATATTATTTTAGGTAGTTTGTCAGAGCTTTTTTACAAATAATCTGAGTATTTTTTAAATCCTCTAAAGTAAAATAAATCAAAAACAAAAATCTTTTAAGGCTAAACCAGATTATAATACTTCTTATATTCAAGCAATATAGAAGAATAATTTTCCAATTAATAAATTATTAATTAAATTAATAATAGTAAATAATTTTAGGCTAAAGTTATATTTTAGAAATTTTACATGCTGTATTTATATATTTACATAGGTAAAATATGGAAATAAATTAATTTTTTATATAATTCTAACTATTTACAATAACAATTTAATTACTTATAAAAATTTCAATTTTTAAGTTGCTGATTTAACCAATCAAAGCCTTCAAACATTCCTTCTCCTGTAATAGCACAGCATTATTATAAGTGAATTTTTCTATTTTATAATTCATGCAATCCTAATTGACCAGACAAATCGTTAAATGCAATTTAGCAAACATCGATTTTATTAGCAAATATAAGTACTGGAATTCCAAATGTTTCTTGTTCGTTTAAAACTTAGAAAAGAGTATATTTAGCAACAGAGAGCCTTTCTACATCAGAAGAATCAACAACAAATATTATAGCAGATGCACAAGGATAGTAGTGTTTCCAAAGTATTCTTATTTTATCCTATCCACCAATATCCCATACATTAAATTTAACATTCTTATACTATAATGTTTCCATATTAAAACCTATAGTAGGTACAGTCATAACATTTTAATTAAGTTTCATTTTGTAAAGAAGAGAAGTTTTTCCAGCTCCATCAAGTCCTAGCATTAGAATCTTGAATTTTTTATTAGATGAAGAGAATAAATTTCCTAGTAGTTTTGAAATTGACATACCCATATTATATTAAGAAAATACTCAATTATATTTTTTTTAGTTTTATTTATTTGTTTATTAATTTGATTATATTTTATTTTAATATTCACTTTTTACTAATATATAAGCTTATTTTTTAATTTATTAAACTGACTACATAAATAAACCCAATTAATCTGACAAGGATTTAGTGAGGATTTGATAAATTATTTAAAATAGACAAATATATTTTGTCTATTTAAGTATTAATCTTAGTTATGATATCTTAATATATTTTCAATTCTAAAATTCAATTTTGTAAACTAATAAATGACCTCTCATATTTTATCACAAAAATAAATAATTTTATCAAAATAAATTTTAAAAAAGATATTAAAATATATAATATAAATTTTTCATTTTACTGATAAATTATAATCCTATCTAAATTAATTAAGAAATTTTAACTAATTTTATAAAAATGAATCATTCTTTAAGTACATTGTGGTAAATAGAGATTGTTTATGGATCTTGGATAACTGTCTTTCCAAGGCATTCTGAAGGTCCAAAACTATTATACCATTCTGGTAAAGCAGTAGTTCCATCAGAAAGGGTAACATTCATTTATGAATATGTCATTCTTCCTTTTGGATAATCAGTGCAATTAGTTATTTAGTAAGTTTCCAAAGTAGCGTCTATCCAATTAAAATTTCTACCAATTCTATCAACTGTGAGGGTTGATTATTCCCCTAATTTATTTTGAGAAATAATAGTTACTTGAGAGTCTTTTACTTCAACTGAGCCATAAACCTCATCATGAGGAGTGATATTAAAAATAGATGGACTATTATAAGCCTATCCATCAGGGCAGCAATTCCATGATTAGAAATACCATCCTCTGAAATAAGATAAAACTGGCTAAAGAATAGTTATTTCAGGGCCACTACCATCATTATTTTAAGATCCAATAAAATAATATATCCATTAATTGTTTGTAGTACGAGGAGTATTGGGAACAAAATAGTTAGCTTCAAACTTACTTAATGTGGTATTAGCAGGAAGATACCATCCACCATTGTCTATCCATTATTCTAATTTTATTCTTGGATTTGCTTTTTGACATTTCTCACTTTTTTGGATTCTTTATGCAAAATTTTTTTCATTATTAGTGAGGAATACACTTCCATCTTCAGATTCTTAGATATAAGTACCTGATGGAACATTATGGACACATTCTCTTAACATCAACCCAAAAGGAGTTTAAACATGTTCTTCACCATTAATGATTTAGATTTCTTCATCATGAGGATATAGAGACTAAGCTGTAACAGCTGAGGCAATTAGCAATAATCCTAAAAACCAAGTGATTTTCATTTTTTATTTAATTTTAGTATTTTTTTTAATTTAATTTAATATTATTATCAATTTACTAAATATCAATCATCACTTAAAGCCATAAAATTTCAACACCCTAATATAATGTATAACTTTTGTAATACTAATCAGAATCTAATAAATTTTCATTACATAAAATTATAAATATTTATCAGAATTAATTAGAATTAATTGATAAAATTATTTGAATTTAATGGAAATCAATAAGTTATTTCCTTATTAACAAAATAACAAGAGGTTAAAATGATATTTATAACAGAATAAAATAAACAAGATCTTTTCAACCAATTTTAAATTGATACATTATTTGATTATTTGGATTAGTATCATATTATCAACAAAAATTAATTTTAATATACTTATTATTTGATAGATAGAAAACATATTTTAACATTTTAAGTATATCTTTTTATTTGGTAACTAGGTTTAACAAACAAAGTAAGGTTTGTTAACATAAAATTTGTAAGGGTTAATTAATCATACTTGTTATTCAATCTTAATTTAATTATTATAAAGATGACGATTATATTGCAATAAAGTAAGCAAGAAATGTTCTATTCTTAATATATTACATTTTATTTACCAATTAAAAATAGAAATATCTTTTTTAAACCTCTCTTAATCACTTTATCAGTTGAATGGCTAAATAAAAAATAATTAAAAAAGAGATTAAAATAGCAATATCTTTGAATGGAATTAAAATAATTAAATAGTTTGTTACATTTTGTCTTTAATTTTTTTTGATTAATTTTACTTTTTTCATAAATTTATATATATACTGATTTTAACCTTATAATTTCTTCAAAATTCAATTGGAGATAGATATTTATTTGAATTTCAAAAATAATATTTTATATAATTATCAATAAAAGAGCAATAAAACAGAGAGAATTTTCATTCTTTAAGAAATATTATTACAGTTTTCAAAGTATTAATACATAATTTAATATGATTGAATTTATATACAACCTAACATAAAAAATATATCAATTTTTAAGTTCTATAAATAAGTTAATCTAATTTAAGTTGTTTTTTTAAAATAATTGATGATAATTATTAGGGATCAAATATTCTTTTTTAAATTCACTATTAAAATCTACATAGATAATTCTTAGTATTATTTTACCATAAATCAAGAATGAATGAATAAATAAATATAATAAAAGAAAGAATAAATAAAAAGGCATATCTTTATCATACTTAACTAAAGTAAAATGCAAGCAAAATTAAATAAAATGTTGAAAAAAACCTTTAGTTAAAGAAATATATATTTCTTGTTAAACCATCTTTTATAATAGTTAAATACTATATTATGTTTATGATATACATTATTATTATTTAGGTCAAAAAGCTTTTTTAATTATAAAATTCTCTTTCTAATCGTAATTTTTAATCACTCAAACTGTAAAATTAAATATGAGAGTCAAATAGTCATCTTTATTTAAATAAGTATTAATTTATTAATGTAATTAATCATTCATTACATTTTATAAATCAATATGAGTTAATCAAATTAAAGTGATGGTTTTAATGAATATAGTTTATGAATAATGATTGCTATGTTTTTCATATTTCATAGATTAATTTTAGAAATAAATAAAATTTGAAAATTTACCACAAAAATTTAATTTTAAAAGTAAATGATTCATATTACATTTTTTATCATAATTTTCATTTTTAGACAATTAATTGTGTTGCTTCATGTGCTCCTGAAAAATTAATCAAGCAAGTATCTAAATCATAATAAAAAATTCTATTTAAGAATATAAATATATAGATAGACAAGTCAAGTTATAAATAAAAAAGCTACAAATAAATAATAATTTTTTTGATAATTTGTTTCAAATATTATCAAAAATATTTTTTAATGTTTAAAATAGACTTTTATATTTGTTTTAGATAAATTTTACTTAGCAATTACTATAATTTATGTTTTATTGATTTTGATTTAACAAATTTTGAGTAAACTTAGCTTGTTTAAATCTGAGAGATCATTTTCAAATTTTCATATTAAATTAATGGATAAAAAAGTTTATTCTTAATTTATTATTTTTAATAGGAAATAAATAGAATCAAAAATAATTGTCTGACTTACAAAATTAAGAAATTAATTAATTGTAATTCTAAGATGAATTATTTTATATTTAAACTAACTTTTTATTTACAAATTAATACTTTTACTTTAGAGTTTAAAACCATATTTATTTTTTTATTAATTTTATTAATCACTTTTTAACTTTTTTTTGTAATTTTAACTATTTCATAAACATGACTTTTATTTTGCTCTATTATCCAATTTAAAAAGTATTAAAATTTTATTTATATTTGTTTCTTTGCATTTCTTGAATTCTTGATACGAGCTATTAATTTCGTTATAAGGAATAAAATATATTTTTATCTTTTTTAAATATGGTATGTAAATTTCAAAACTAATAGGAAATTTGTACTCTTCATTTAATTAAAATTGATATATCAAAAGTATTAATTCCTAGTTGTTATATTGATATTTTAGATATTTAAAATTCAAACATTTTTTAGTATTTTTTATTAATTTTATTTATTCGTTTATAAAATGATTATAAATATTATCTTAATATCACATTATTAAAAGAACTTTAACAAAAATTTTTAATTTACTAAAATATCTATTTTTTACATTATTTTTATAAAAATATATTATATTTTTTGTAGGTAAATAATTATTTCTTTAGAAATAGAAAACTAAGTTCTGATTTGTTCATATATATTTGAAATGTTAACAATCAAATTTGTTAAAGAATGAATGAGCTCTCATATAATAAAAAAAAATTGATTAAAATAAATTTCTAAAAATATATTAAAATATAAAAATAATATAAACGTTTTGTTTACTTATAAATTATAATTCTTTCTAAATTATTTAAGAAAATTTAGCTAATTTTAAAAATATAAATCATTCTGGAATAACATTGTGGTAAATAGAAATAGTTTTTGGACCTTAGATAAATGTCTGTCCATTACATTCTGAAGCTCCAAATGTATTATCCCATTCTGGTAATGCAATTGTTCCATCAGAAAGGGTAACATTCATTTATGAATATGTCATTCTTCCTTTTGGATAATCAGTACAATTAGATATTCCGTAAATTTCCAAAGTAGCATCTATCCAAGTAAAATTTCTACCATTTCTATCAACTGTGAGGGTTGATTATTCTCCTAATTTATTTTGAGAAATAATAGTTACTTGAGAGTCTTTTACTTAAACTGAGCCATAAACCTAATCATGAGGAGTGATATTAAAAATAGATGGACTATTAAAAGCCTATCCATCAGGACAACAATTCCATGATTAGAAATACCATCCTTTGAAATAAGATAAAACTGGTTGAATAATGGAAACTCCTGGTCCACTACCATCATTATTTTAAGATCCAATAAAATAATATAGCCATTAATTATTTGTAGTTTAGGGGGTATTGGGTACATAATAGTAAGCTTCAAACTTGCTTAATGGGGTTTTAGCAGGAAGATCCCATCCACCATTGTCTATCCATTATTCTAATTTTATGCTTGGATTTGCTTTTTGACATTTCTCACTTTTTTGGACTCTTTTTGCAAAGTTTTTTTCATCATTAGTGAGGAATATAGATCCATCTTCAGATTCTTAGATATAAGTACCTGATGGAACATTATGGACACATTCTCTTAACATCAACCCAAAAGGAGTTTAAACATGTTCTTCACCATTAATGATTTAGACTTCTTCATCATGAGGATATAGAGACTAAGCTGTAACAGCTGAGGCAATTAGCAATAATCCTAAAAACCAAGTGATTTTCATTTTTTATTTAATTTTAGTATTTTTTTTAATTTAATTTAATATTATTATCAATTTACTAAATATCAAACATCACTTAAAGCCATAAAATTTCAACACCCTAAATAAATAAAGTATAACTTTTGTAATACTAATCAGAATCTAATAAATTTTCATTACATAAAATTATAAATATTTATCAGAATTGATTGATAAAATTATTTGAATTTAATGGAAATCATTAAGTTAATTCCTTTTGATAAAAAAACAAGAGGTTAAAACGATATTTATCACAGAATAAAATAAACAAGATATTTTCAACCAATTTTAAGTTGATACATTATTTGGATTAGTAAAATAGTATCAACAAAAATTAATTTTATTTTTTAATTTTTTTATCCATAGTAAATTATAATATTTATTAAAATTTTGAGTATATACTTTTAATGGGTTACTATGCTTTTCAAATAAAGTAAGGTTTTTCAACATAAAACTTGTAAGGGTTAATTAATCATATTTGTTATTCAAGCTTAAGTTATATATTATAAAGATGACGATTATATTGCAATATAGTAAGCAAGAAATGTTCTATTCTTAATCTATTACATTTTATTTACCAATAAAACATAGTAATATCTTTCTTAAATCACACTTAATCGCTTTATCATTTGAATGGTTATATACAAAATAGTTAAGAAAGAGATTAAAATAGCAATATTTATTTATGGGATTAAAATAAGAATTTCTATTAATAAAATGAAAGTAGAAATATCTTTTAATGGAATTAAAATAACAAAAAATATTGTTACAATTTTTCTTTAAATTTATTTGATTAAATTGACTTTGATTTGAGATTACACATTGATTTGATACAAATTCTCTTTTCAAATTTCAGTTGAAAGAGAATATTTACATTTCAAATAAAATAAATTTTTAATAATAATAATATATTTTTCGAAAATATTTTCTATTGTTATCTTTAAAGAAAGTACATAAGAAAGAATATTCATTCATGAAATAATATTAGTTTTTATTTGAAAAATATTTTTTAGTTTATTTTATTTTGATTGATTTTATAATACAAACTTAGATAAAAAATTTATTTATTTTTAAGTTCTATAAATAAGTTAATTTAAGTAAACTTGTTATTGTGGAGTGATTTTTGAGAATTCTATGGGACTAAATCATAGTTTATATTTTAAGCATTTAAAATTCATTATAAAAATATACAAAATAATTCTTAGTAATATCATACCAGAAATAAAAAATAAATAAATACAATTGAGAAAAAAGAAAAAAAATAAAAATGTCTCTATCTTATTAAACTAAATTAAGGTACTAAAAAAATTAAATAACCTTTAGCCAAACTAATTCTAACTAACTTCTTTATTAAACCATTTTTTGAATTAGTAAAATACAAATTTCATATTTATGATAAAAGATATGATTATTTAATGCCAATCAGCTTTTTTAATTATAAAACTCTCTTTCAAATCCTTTTTTTTAACCACTCAAAATACTCAAATTGTGAATTACAAATGAGTGTTAAACAGTTTATCTTTATTTAAAATTAAATCAATTATTCATTACATTTTATAAATCTTAATCAAATTAAATTAATGGTTTTAATGAATTTAGTTTACAAACACGAATTACTTATTTTCAATATTCTTAATTAATTTAAGAAAAAATAAAATTTGAAAAATTAATTTACGAAAAAAAGTTAATTTTAAAAATACACAATTGTTATTACATTTTTTATCACAATTTTCAAATTTATGCAATTAATTATATTGATTCTAGGACTCGAAAAAGTAAGTAAGTATCTAAATCAAAATAAAAAATTGTATGAAAGTATAATAAAATCAAAATATAATACAAATAAAAAATAGTATTTTTGATAATTTGTTCAAACATTATCTGAAAAATCATTTAAAATTTTTAAACAATTGATAATTGAAATGATAAAGATAAGAAAATCAGACATTATTTTCTAAATAAATTTTATTTTTAATATTTGCAACCTTTACCACAACTTATTTTTATTGGTTTAGATTTACCAAATTTTGAGTAAACTTAATTTGATTAAAACTGAGATTTAATTCAAATTTCCTTTTTAAATTAATGGCTTTAAATAGTATATTCATAATTTCTTATTATTAATACAAAGCTAACAAAATAGAAAATAATTATCTTACTAATCAATTGATTAATTAATTTATTCTATTAAAAAAATCAAATATTTTATTTTTAAACTTATTTTTTTAGTAAGGAAATGCTTTTACCTTATAAGTTTGAAGCAGAAATTTTAAAAATATATCAGTAAGCAGCTGTAATTATTTTTAATTATTTCTACCTTAAATATTCTTCATTATTAACTTCCAAAATAGTAAATATTTATATATAAATTTAGGGGATAATATGATCCATTTTCAAATTTTTTTGAGGATTAATAAATTTCAGTTATTTTTTTTTAAACTTTGAATCTCATTAAAAATCATCGAATTTAATTCATGTTTAATTAAAAAAAGAAAAATAGAAAAAATTAAATTATAACAGAAAATTGATTAAAATTTTAGCTGTATTTTGAAATTTTTATAAAAAATTATTGTTTACAACATTTAATTTATAAATAGCTATATTTATTTACGAGGATAGTTATTAATTTAATACTTATAAAATAAGAAATTTAAATAAATCTTTCATACGAGTATTATATTTTATACTTACTATTTCTAGAATAATATATTTGTTAAATATTAGATCATTTTATTCGTGACAATAAACTTCAACTAATTAATTTAAACACATTAATTTCTTCTAAAATAAAATAAAATTTAAAATAAGTATTTTGTATGCTCTTTTTAATTAGTATTATTGCTTTTACTTTTTATATGCATTTTAACTCATATAGACAAAGAGTCGAATATCTCTAATTATTATTATAAATTGAGCTTTAGTTTCTTAAAAAAATCTTAAGTGTAAATAAAATTATAGATTATTAATTGATCATAAATATATTTATCATTCATATTTTTTTATTTTTATTTGTGCAATAAAATAATTAATTATTTTATATTAAATCCAATAATAAAATATATTGATTGAATTTCTTTAATATAAATAAATGTAAAATTAACTAAATTTTATTATTATTTATTTTACTTAAGATAGATTTTGTTTAAAAGCTTTAAAAAGATAAAAGTATATTTATATATATATATCAAATTGCCTTTAATATGTATTTATATTTTTAAATAATTAATGGTAAAAACAAATTTAAAACACAATTTATTATAAGCTGATTAATTGAAACCTGACCATTCAATTTTATCAGCCTAACAATAAATACAGATTAATAAAATTTAATCAATATCTTTTCTTCAACACAAAAATAAAAGGAGCAATAATTTTTTGATAAATCAATTAATTATTTATAGCTTAGTTTAGAAACATAGTGAAATATTTAATTAAAGAATTTGACTAAAATAAATTAATTAATTTGTGTTAAATCTGCCAATTTTTAATTATTATAGACCATATTTTGTATAAACACATATATAGCTGATAAAATAAAAAAGGTGTTAAAGGAATAAATAATGCATTTAAGACAGAAATCTGTGCCAGTTACTAGCAAGACTCTTTTTTACTAAACTGACGGTACAGGAAGAGATTCATATATAAAAGTTATCAATGGTGGGCTACTTCCACAGGATAGGCTTCATGAACTTAAACCTAAACCTGTATCATCAGTAGAGAGAATGGAATTTCAAAAAAAAAAATATCATCGTACTTTACCTCCTAAAAGTGAAAATAAAGTAGTTAATTACTACAGCGATGGAAGCGGAAGAGATTATTATATATGTATAAATAATGGAGGAAGAATGGATACTTCATATCATTGGAGAAACTAAGTAGATTTTAAATTCAACTCTTCATTACGCTAGTATGAAAAGATTCCTCACTCATTTTAAAGGTAAAAAATTAATAAATTCAATATTTGTTTAAAAAATGTTATGATGAACATCTAAACAATTAAAATTGGTAAAATAAAAATAGAGATTTATGGAGAGATTCTATGCAAGGTTTCAGAAATTAAAAAAATCCAAGGTAATTATCATCTGAAAAGACTATTGCAACAGAATAAATGAATTTGACAATGAGGCTATCTTAACCTAAGCCAAATAAAAGGGGAAGATGCCAATCGTTCTAAGAAAGAAGTTAATCATTTAAAGAAAGAAGTTAGTCTAGAGATAAAGTAGAAAGCTCTAACTTGAATAAAATAGCAGAAAATTAGAATGGTAACACAATGGATATATTAAGAAATGATAAAGAATTTATAAGAAAAAAATTAAGCTCAACAGTTAATAATTTTAATGCAATTAATAAGTCCTTAAATAAAACTTTTAATGCTTCTACTCATCGTTAAATTGATAATAACCTTTCATTTTACAAATGAAAAAATGGTGTTTTAAAATTTGAAGTCTTTTGTGAAGTATTTATTTTGGATAAAATTATGAAAGCTAATAGGTTTTTCTTAATTGGTACCTATTTGCATAAATCCATAAATTATAATGAAGAGAGTAATAAAAATTTAAATAAAATATTTATTTATCTCCCTAGTAATAAAAAATGTAATCATCCAAATATGTGGAATCAAAAACTATTAAAAATGTATAAATTTATTTTGTAATTGAAATTATTAAAATTTTATTAATAATTAATTTTAAAGTAAAAATAAATTAATTTATTGATTAATTTAAATTAATTTTCTAAGTAGATTTTAAATTTCTTAAAATTAATAAATACACTTAAATTAATTTATATTGCATAATTCATATTTCAATGAAATAAAATATTTATTTATTTATCTCCCAAGTAATAAAAAATGTAATCATCCATATATAATGTGGAGTCATAAACTATTAAAAATGTATAAATTTATTTTTAATTGAAATTATTAAAATTTTATTAATTAATTTAAATTAATTTTTTAAGTAGATTTTAAATTTCTTAAAATAAATAAATACACTTAAATTAATTTAAATATCAAAATTCATATTTCAATGAAATAAAATATTTATTTATTTATCTCCCAAGTAATAAAAAATATAATCATCCATATATAATGTGGAATCATTAACTATTAAAATGTATAAATTTATTCTGTAATTGAAATTATTAAAATTTTATTAATAATTAATTTTGAAAAAAATAAATTAATTTAAATTAATTTTTTAAGTAGATTTTAAATTTCTTAAAATAAATAAATATACTTAAATTATAAATTAAAATTCAAATTTCAATATCTTTTATTTCTGGTTTCTTATAGTGTCTTAATTAATTAACTAAAGTGGAAGGTTTAAATGGTGCATGTGCTCCGTATGGTTTAGGGATACCAATTTCGTCGGGCACATATGCATTAACTCTATGCTCTGCTGTAGTTTTTGTTGCAAAAGCAGGGAAATTCTTTTCCAATTATTCTCTTTATAATCTTAACTTTCTCTCTTCTTAGTAGCTTAATTTGTCTCTAAGCATCTTTTAATATTCTAATTCTGATTCTAAAGTTGGAGGTTTTCCATCTTATACCCTTAGTTTAGAGATTTCATGCTATTCTTGCAACTCTTCTCTTTCTTTCTATAATTTGATCACGATGGCTTAATACATAGATAACTCCGATATTGTAGCCATCATCTATCTTGTTATCTTTTTTAGTCTAAATTAAAATTCGTTCAACCTTTCTGTCACTTCTAATGTTACTTAACGTCCATCTAAAGCTTCTGAACGAAGTTTATCACTTAAATTATTTATTTCTTCAAGTATAAGTTCTTTTTCAAGTAATTCCTCTTTCTTTTTATTCAATCTCTCTTCAAACACTTTAATCCTTGCATCTAAAGACTCTTTATCAGGGTCTTCACCTCCTAACTCTCTGTATATATTTTTATTTAAAACATAAAATTAATACTAAAGCTTTCAAATCGGATAATATAAAATAATATAATACATTTTCCTCTAAAAAGAGAAACCACAAATCAAATCAAATCAAATAAATTAACAAAACTTAATTTATTTAATATTTTACCTCCACCTATCTTTATTGGTTGGGTCTTCTAGTTTATCCGATAGCTCATAATACCTTTCTTTTTACATATTTAATTCTTGCTTTAAAGATAATACATCTGATGCTAATCTTGGAACGGTATCTATTTGTTTTAGTGAGATCTCTATTTACCTTTTTTTTTCATCTATTTCTATTTAAAGCATTCTTTACTAGTCTTCAATGTCTTTAATTTCGAACTCTCCTTATTTAAGAATTTTTTCTTAAATGTTAGATTTTTCGTACAAAACGCATAGCTCATCGTTCTTATCTATAAGCTATACTCCTGTATAATTTCTACTCTCTTAAGCAGATTCATACTTCTTTCTTAGTTAAGTCATATCTTTTTCCAAAATTTGAATTGTGACATTTAGTTTTTCTATTTCATTAACATTTTAATCTACTATTTTTTTTTTTTACTTAATAAATAATATTCTAAAATGAGTAAGTATGAGTAGAAGTAAAGCTTACCACTCTTTGAAACTCTAGTTTATTCAAGTGAGTATTTTCTCTATCTCTTAAGTTTATCTGCAGCTGTAGAGTATGACTATACTATATTAGACTCTAACTCTTTTCAAAAGCTTCATTCTTTAATATTTCTAATTCATTTTAGGAAATTTTAATTTTTTCTTTTAACTCTGCAAGATCCTAAGAGCTATTTTAAATCATATTAACATATTTATTTCTTGCAGATTTAGCTTCCTCATAAAGTGCCTTAACTGCATTTAAATTGAATTCTGTTTCTTAATGTCTTTTTATTAAATCTAAAATGCTTAGCTCTTTTATTTTAAGTTCTTCTCTTGTTTCCCTCACCTCTATAGAAATAAAATAAAAATATTTAATATCTAATTAAATTAATATTTTTTTAATTAATTTAATTTATAATCACTTACCTGACATAGCTTAAGAAGCTTTTCTAGCCATAGATTCTCTCATATTTGTCAAGGTTTTAATTTTTTTATTTGCTGCCATTTCAAATTACTATTATTATGTTAATTACTATTCCAATTCTACAATCTATTTCGCAATTTGTTCTTTTTATGAATCTTTTTCATTTGTTTTACCCATAATCTATCTGGCCTTAAATTCTGTTAGTTTATTTTCATCTATAAGTTCTCCATTAACTGATTCTTAATTCTTAATTTCAGTGAGTATAAACTAGGCCTATTTAACGTATTTATCTATAGACATTTCTTATTCAAATATGGAGTCTTTTAACTTCTTTTTAATATGTTCTTGCTTTTTGAGTAGTTTTTTTGATAATTCTATTTAATTTTTCAAAGTATCTATCAAATCTTCTCTGTTCTATTTTTCTTTCTTTTTAACCTTTATTTCCATCGATAATTTATACCTCTCAGAAAGCTTCTCTTCTAATACTAGTCTATTTTCTTTCACTTAATCCATAAGTGTCTTAATAGATTTTTTATCTTCTTAAATTTTCTACTGATCTTCTTGATTTTTTTATATTATTTCATTATATTTTTCTTAGTATTTTTGTATCCTCTCTTACAACTCTTATATAGTCTATCAATTAAAATATAATTAGATATTTAAGTTAATTAATAAAATAAAATATAAAAAATCATTAACTAAATTACTTTATTCCTTTTGCTTATCTCCTCCATTATTTCAGCTAAATCATGCTCCATTAAATTACAAGCTGAAAGTAGCATATCTGCTTTTTTTTAAAATCGATCTGGTTCATCTTTAATCTATTTACAACAAATTAATAATATATTTAATAAAAGTTACACTTAGTTAGTTAGTTATTTTTAAAAAATAAACAAAGTTATAAACTAACTTATAAATAACTTAGCATAAAAGCTTAAAAAGGTTTACCTGTAAAATAATATTTTATTTATTAGAAATTTCATTTAAAATCTCTTCATTTTCTTTCTTCAAAACTTCTATACGCAATTTTTGTTCATTCAAATGTTTTGTTTCAAATTCTATTGTATTCTACCTCTTATTTAGTTCCTCCTTAAGCCTATCAATTTAAGTTTTTAGGGAATCTTCTTCTCCCTGAATTTTAGACCTAATGTATTTTTCTTCTTCTTATATACTCATTTCCTTAGTTTTTAGAAAATATATAATTTAACTTAACTCGCCATTTGACAATCAGCAACTTATATTTTTTTTTGTTGCGTGCATTGTAATATTAATTATAACTTGTTTAATAATATGCTAGTAATATATTTAATTCTAACCGAAATCACTTACTAAAAACTTTAAAAACTAAATTCTTAACAAAAAAATAGAATTACCTTTTCAAAAAGACTTGACTAAATTTTATCTTGCTCATTTTACATTGAATCAATAACCTTTATATGCATCTCAACTTCAGCTTCAAATTTTTTTAATTCTGCTTAAATTGCTTTCACTTATTACTCTAGTTCTTCTTAACGCCTTTATTATTCATCTAATTATTCTTTCTTTCCTTTCAACTCTACTTAGAGTTTCTTTTATCTTACAGGAAGCTGCTTTTAATTTTTAAACGAATTAACCACAGAGTTATGCAAAAATTCAAACTTTTCTTTCATAGCATCATGAACTTCTTTAGTAATCTTTCCCCTCTCAAGGAAATTTTATAAAAGTAAGATAGCCATATGGCCTTTAAGATCTCCTAAATCATTCAAGTCCGCCATAAACTTCTATTGATAAAATCAATTTTATTTGTATTGTTTCTTGTAGAAATAACTATCGCAATTTAAAAACTACCAAACTATACTTGCTTTGTCTTAATTCCAATTAATAATTAAAATAGATGTATTTATGTTTATTAAAAAAAAAAAACAACAACAATAAATACTATATCAAGTATATCAATCAAGGTTATATATAGATTTCTAATTATTTTCAATGAATTTAAAAATAAAACAATTTGATAAAATATAATAATCCTAGGTTATTTAAAACAAATTTTATATTATATAAATTATCTTGATTAAAAAAAACATAACTTAAATATAAATAATAATTGTTAAATCAAGTAAAAAAAAATCAGATAAGTATTTATTTTTTGTAAATTCTATATAAATGTTAAAAGTATGAAAATATTATTGGTGTTTCATATGAAAAATAAATTCATAATTAAATATTTAAAGTATTATTAAAACAACCACTTATAAAGCCAGTCCAATTTATCAAATATATGTCCAAGTTTAAGTTAAAATAATTTTTCTTTAATAATGTGTCTAAAATTATTATGTTATAATAAAAATTTTTATGAATGTAATTCGCCAAAAAATTTTGAAAAAAAATTAATTAAAAATAAAAATATTTATTTTAGTTTAAAAAAATAAAAATTTAATAAACAATCCTAAATAATTTTTTTATCATTAAAAGTTAAAGTAAAAAACGACATAGAAAAAAAAAATAGTTATTTTAAAATTAATAGTTAATTTCAAATATTTTCTTTGTAGAGTTCACTCTTGAAGCTATCAAGGCAAAATTTAATTATATCTCCAAGTTATTAGTGCTCATAGTCAAAACCTTCTCCGTCTTTAATCATTTTATCTATGTAATTTTCTTAAGTGTCTAGAGAATCTACAAATTTGTGAAATAACTCGATTTCTTCTAGGTTGAGACTAATAGAGTCTATGCATTTATGGAAGTATTCTTAAATACTTTAAAGTACTTTTTAATTGTGTAGATATTCCTCTTTAGGTGGTACCTCTACAAAGTCTCCAAGGGTGATTTTCAGTAAAATTAAAATAAGATTAAGTCTATTGTAAGGTGTTGTCTTGATATTTAGAATTTAATCTGTAACAGTCTTTTTTTAGTCCTCAAAAACTTTTGCCATAATATCTTTTAAAAAATCACTCATCTTTTGTTTATTTTGTATTCTTTATCTGATAGAATTTTTTTTTAGGTATTTTTGTTTTTTTTTGTTTGTTTATTTATTTATTATTAAAAAATATTTAAATGGTTAAGTTTTTATTTAAAGAAATATTTTTAAGCATTAAAGTGGATACTTAAAATTTACCTCCAAAATGTATTGGTTAATCAAAAAAAAGAATTTAATAGGTTCAATTATAATTATTCTTTCAAGTAATGATTAAATTTAAAATGTTTAGCAAATTTATCTTCTAGAAATCTAATAAATACCTCTTGATTATTATTTTTCTATATACTTTTCATTTTTTTAATTAAATAAGTGATACTTTTTAAAGTACTCTTAAATAAGAATACTAGCTTCAAAAATTTCATTTTCCTATTTTTTTTATTAATCATATTTAATAATAAAAGAGTAAATAGGATACTAAATTTTGGATTAGTTAATTTTAAGTAAATTTAGATGGAAAAAATAATATATTTTTATAAATATTTCTCCATTATTCACATATATAAATAGAATATATTTCGAACTGTTATGATTTAAATAAATTTATAAATTGCAAAAATTATGACATATCTTTTATCCCTTTTATTTTAAGAATTAAATGAAATAAGAATTGCTTAACATTTACATTATTATAACTAGCTCTAAAGACCAGCCTTTAATTCATATAAAAATATTAATAATTTTCTTTTCATTAGAATTTGATTATATTTTAAAAAATCTAATTAGGTATACTGCTACTTCTTTATTTCCTCATAAAATTTATATTTTTAACTTGAATTTACTTTATTTTTAAGATAAACAGGATATTGAAATTTCAATTAATTTTAATAATTTTGCCCATACATAAGTATATTACTTGCTATTTAAAATTATTTTTAGATTTGATTCTTAAAAAACGAATACTAAAGTAATTAATTAAAATCCTAATTATTAAGTACATATTTATTAACTTAAAATTTTTAATAAATTGTTTTTGATTTTAATTAAGAATAATTTTATTTAACCTTAAAAAATAACATCTTAAAACTTTAAAATAAAACATTTTAAATATCTAATAAGTCAATTTCAAAAGTTTAGAGAATTCATGAACACTTTTTACTTTTTTATTTTAATAAAAATCGATTAAGAAAAAATTATCCTTCAAAAATAATAGAAAAAAATTTTATACTTTTATATTTTTTTAAAAATTATACTTTGCTTCATTTACTCAAATAATATATTTTTTAATTACTTAAATTATATAATTAAATTTATATCAATAATCTTTAAAATATAAGCAAAAAAGTAGTAAGGCAATTAACTTTGAATTACATTAAACTTATTTTCAAAGATATTAAAAAGTAAATTATGGAAAATTTATTTTTAAATTATAATTTATTTATTTATTTACAATCAAATAAAAATAGCTTTGTTAATTTTATAGATTTATTCTTTTATATCATTTGTTAATACAATAATTAATGAATAAATTTATATTTTATTCAATTTTTAAAAGATTATCTTTTTATTAACATTTTCTTTAGAAAATTAAATGCTTATTTTTAAGATACTACAATTCTTTTTAAATAATATTTTATTTTTTTATGTAGAGTATTATAATAAATTTACTTTAGATAAAAATGTTTTAAATATAATTAATATAAATAATATTTGAGTTATCTATCTATTCTTTTATCTTAATTTGTACTGTTTTATTTTTTAGTTTATATTTTCTTTGAACTATTTTACTATTTTCTTCTATTATATTTTTAAAAATAAATTTCATCTTTATTATTTAGCTTAGCTTATATTTATTTGCTTTATATTAACTAAAAATTGCTTTTATGAGTTTATAACTTACTAATTTAGAGTTTTATTTAATTTTTTATACAAAATATTTAATTCATTTATGGTGTTTATGAACAATTACCTTAACGCATAAACATATTTTAAATATACTCACTTCGTTTTATTTCAATCTTAAGCTTTAAATATAGCTCATTTTTTTGAAATGTTAAAAAATAGAAAAAATAGTTGTAAAAAACGTATAAAAAAGTAATTAATTTATTTATAGTAATGAATATAACAAAATAGAAAATTTTCTTAAAAATAGAAAATAACTTTTAATATGTTTTTAACAATAAATAATGATGAAATTGAATTATATTTTCAAAATAATGTTAAAATTTTTAGTCAAACTCAAAGAGAGTTTTAATATTATTTCTTTTTTAAAGTTTAAGGTTTGGTCCAGTAAGAAATTAGGCAGTTCGGGAAAAAAGAGCAAAATTTATTAATTCAGTACTTTCTTATTAAAAATACTTAAATTAGGTATTTATATACATTTTTAGGTAGATCATTTGTATTAATAAATTTTATCTTAATATATAAGCATATTTCCTTCTATTTTTCTTTTGAATAGGTAAATTTTTTATAATATTTCTAATATTTATTATATTACAAAACTAAGATAGAAAAAAATTAAGCAAAAAAAATCTACTCATTTATAAAAATATTATAGATATTTTCATAATTTTATTCTTTGCTAAGGTACTTTCATTATTTAATATAATCTTATTAATAAATGCGTTGAAAATTATAGGCATTTAATTTACTTCAGTTGAGCATTTTTACTCAAATCGCTTTATGTAATTTAAGGTGTTGTAAATACAATGATCAAATAAATATATTTGGCTATTATATAAATAGCTTTTGAATTTTTTTTTTTTATTAATCATAGCAAATGGATAAGATAAAAATCAATATTATAATGTTATTTATGAAATGTTCTAAAAAGTTAGACCCAATAAATCATAATAGGCCAAATTACAAATATTTTTTATTTTTACATAAACTTAATTGAATAAATTTATCAGTAAATTTATGTCTAGAACTTATTAATTTAATGAAGTTATTTTGCTGCTTCAAATTATTACAATCTCATCAATTATCTTTTAGAATTCAATTATTGAAAATAAAATGAAAGTACAAGCAAGAATAGATTTATATTTATTTAATTTAAAATCCTAAAATGAACATTTATCTTCAATTTTAGGAAATTTCATAATTTCCATCCAGCACATTGGTAAGTTTTAAATAAATAGTCAGTTGTTAAAAAGTACTTTTGTATATGTTTATGGTGTATAAAAATTAGCTTTCAGTAATATAAATGGAATAAAATTTATTGTTAAGATAATTTAACAATAGAAAACAAGCCATCATCATCATCAATCAATTAAACTCATAAGTATGCAATTTTATGTTAATGAATCAATTTTTATGACAAATGATACCGCCTAAAGATAGATAGATAACTTACTTGAGATATAATTAATATATTAATTACTATTCTAATCTTAGCTTTTTTGATAAAATCACATACTTTAATAAGCTAAGTATTTTTTTTATAAATTGTTTTGAATTACAGTTTACAATTCAAAACAATTTAAAACAAAAGTAAATAAACGGATTTTCTTTATATATTCTGATAGAGTTTGTTTATAAAAATACAAAAGTGTAATTAAATTTTACTGAAAAAATGAGAGAGTAATAATATAAATATACAAAGGAGATTGTTGTATAATGTATATATTATTTTTATTATTTGAACATGTTTGTAAAGAAAATTTCATGGATTTTACTTGATATGTTTCTAAATTTTTGACTACATTAAATCATTTTAACTCTTAATGCTTGAATTTACTATCCCGTATTTCGGACTATTTTTTCGTTTGCAGTTATGGACAAAAAACAAATACATTTAAATTTCTTCAATAATTTAAAATTTTGTGTACTGTATTGTTTTTCATTTTGTAGAAAAGAGTTGATTTAATATTAAGCTTGAATTTTTAATTTTTGCACAAGCTTGAAGAAAGGATGGGAAGTTATTTTAAAAAGAAATTATTGTTGCAATAATTAATTAATCGATGTCCAGTATTGTAACACATATCTATAACATAAAAAGGTAAATATCTTATAATCAAAAATTTGAAATAACTGAAAAGTATAAGTTTCATAAGAATTTAGCACTTTAACTCGTCATTTACTATTTATAAAATAGTAAAAGTATTTAGTAATAGCACAATATTTTAAATAAGTAGTCTTTCTTTGGACTGACTAGTTTTGTAAAAATATGTACAACAATGTAATACTAGTTTTGGAATTGAATTTTTTTTTATAATGTGATTTTTTTCTTCGATTTTTCTCCAATTTTTTATGTTGCATATTGATGGAAAAAATAAAACGCAATTTTTTTTTGAATTAAGCGTAATTGATCAATAGATTTTAAACAATAAAATTATTAAATCATGGGCAATAATGTAAAATTTCTATCATTTTTAAGATTATTTTTGGATCCTCAATTATTTGATTCCATTATTCATTTCTAAATTTTTCTCATGAAAGTTCTTTTTTTTATAGTTTGTTTAATTTGACAGACAGCTATTTAATTGTAGACAGTGCTTCAAGATTATTTTTATGGTGATTGAATTGAGTTAGTTTGATTATTTTTCTTAATAATATTACTAAAGAGTATATTAGTTTATTATAAAATTCATTAGCTTGAAAAGGAGTCAGCAAAAATAGTGTAGTAAAATACTATATTATAATTTGAATATTTTTTCGAAAATATATTGCATATGAAAATATGTATGTATGTAATCGTCATAGTTTAATTATAATGATGCGTGATATAAATAAAGATCAAAAAATAAAAATTATTTATTATATAATGCAAATAAATAGAATGAAAAATTAAAAATAGAACATGAAACGGATTAATTCTCTTTTAAACCTATTAAAAATAGTATTTATTTTATTTAAAGATTTTTAGAATAAATATTATATTTAAATTATATATTCTAGTGTTTGCTAAGTTTTTTAAAGGTTTTTTTAAAAAAGCTTTTAAACAGCAAATAAAATTTTCAGTAA
This sequence comes from Tetrahymena thermophila SB210, assembly GCF_000189635.1. NCBI lineage: Eukaryota > Ciliophora > Oligohymenophorea > Hymenostomatida > Tetrahymenidae > Tetrahymena > Tetrahymena thermophila. The sequence continues at coordinate 169,847 of NW_002476262.1, forward strand.
AACTGCAACATCCTCAAAATAAATACTTCTATAAATTTGAATGAAAAAAAAAGTCATGACTTAAAAAAAAGACTAAATCCGATGAAAATTTTAACACAATTTACAACATAGAGTTGAATAAATATTGTTATTTATTTTGCATTTAAAATATTGGTTAAAATCTAGATTAGAAAAATGAATGAAATCAAATTTTGTTTATTAATGTAAAGAGCTGATTTCTGTTTTCTTCATACAAAAACGAAATTTTGTATCTAAGATTGTTTGCCTCGAATATTAATTATAATTATTTGGTATTATTGTATTCATTTGTTTTTAAATTAATTTATCGAATTATTCGGGGATCGATACTACGTATATATATGAAAATTATTCGGGTATTTTAAAATAAAAACAATATAGATTCATATATTCTATTGATAGACGTAAATTAGCTAAAAGTATACAATTTTCAAAAATCAAATTTAGGAAACGCAAATTAAAAAAAACAACAAACAATTGCTCATCTAGTGGATAAGTAAACAAACATTTTGTATCTGATATAATTAAATTACAATTAAGAGCAAATATATCGACTAATAACTGAATCGAGGGCTAGGACTATTTTAATTAACTAAAAAATGGACATACCCCTAAAATTGATTATGCTCTATTACTTTTATTAATATTAAAATCTCTCTATTTAAGGTAAATTACTTTGAACAAAAATAAATGTGACAATAGAATTTATTAGTTTAATATCAAAAAAATTGCGTCAATATATGTGGGAGATCGTTAAATTAATATTTCTTTTTATTATTAGGCAATTAATTTAATTAAGAGTGAAAGTCTTATGGAATTTAAAAAAGGCAAAAGAAAAATTTGATTCATCTTATAATTGTTTTATAAAAAAAAAAAAATCAAAGAAGCAAATTTGCTTTTAATAAATTGTTGCCACTTTATAGTTTTACTCACAAACACAGAAAAAAAAAATATTACAAAAAAAAATGTTCTTGAGAGCCGCTTAACACAAATCCTGGGAAAACACTCACACTGTCTAATAGTACTCCATCTACAACGACCCTAACATAGCTCATCGTGACTAAATGGAAGATGGTAATTCATTTTTCTTACCTTAACTTTAAAAACCTTTCAAAATGAGATTAATAAGTTGCACGTTACCTATTTTAATTCTAATTTTATGCCTTTATTTATCATGTATACAAATATACAAGATTTTTTGATTGAGCCCATTTATTTTATTTATTTTCTGCATAGTTTTAAGATTAAATCCACTCAAATAATCTAAAATAAATTAATAAAAATTTTAAGATTTTTTGGTTGGTAATAGATCTAATTTTCTTAAAATTCAATCATATCAGTGCAAATAAAAAAGAATTTTATTTATATAAATTCAAAACTCCTAGTATCTATCTCATAATTTAATTAATTTAATTATTTAAACTGTGTTCTAAATTTTCTTTATTTATTAATAGCCTACTTCTATGAAGAATCTGATAATGGTGAATGCGTCTTTGGTGTCCTCGATGGTCACAATGGCTAAACCGTCGTTGAATATGTAACTAAGTCTCTCCCAGCTCTCATCTTCGCTAACTTGAAGAAGATGGATTCAAAGGGTCTTGTTGAAGAAGCTTTAAAGTCTGCTTTCTTGGAAATGGATGAAAAAATTAGCAACGAAATGACCGCTAAGGCTTAAGAAACTGGTAGCACCTGCACTATTTGCCTTGTCCGTATTGAAAACGGTTAGAAGGTTATATACACTGCTAACATTGGTGATACCTGTGCTTTCCTTTACGAATAAAACACTGCTAACCCTGCCACTGAGTTAACTATTACCCACAGAGCTGCTAATAATGAAGAAAAGGAGCGTGTTAAGGCAACCGGAGCTTTCATCAGCATGGACAGAATCGATGGTAAACTCGAAGTCTTCCGTGCTTTTGGTGACCTCAAGTTAAAAAAGAAGGGAGTCATTGCTGAACCTTCTGTTTCACGTGTTGTCCTTAATACCTCTAACGAAAGTCCCGTCTACAATATTGTCCTCGCCTGCGATGGACTCTGGGATTTCGCTAAAATGAACGATATTGATGCAGTTGTCAAGAAAAACTTTAACCATGCTGGCAACGTTGCTATGGAATTAAGAAACCTTGCTAAATCTTCTCGCTCTAGAGACAATATAACTGTTATGACAGTCTAAATTGATGCCTCTATCTTAGAATCAAATATTTTGGGTTGAAATCTATGCTTCGATTGATAGCTTTAAACAAGTAGAGCTAATAAAACACTTTTATAATGAAAGCAATATCTATCTATCTATCATCGAGTATAATAACTTCAAAATTATACATATAATTAATTGTAAGTGCATTGTCCCTTCATTTATTTATAATGATAATAAAAAAAATATGATAATGGAATAATGCTCTCTAACTCTAATAAATAAATACTTCTATAAATAAAGATGTACTTAGAAATTCATTAAGTCTGCAAATACCAACAGCTTATTATATAAAATTATCTTAAAATTAAAAACAAACTCCTCTAAAAAATTCCTTCTCAACAATATCTTATTCTAAAATTATAAAACTAATATTTAAAAACCCCTATTTCAATAGTATTTTTATTTTCAATATCCTTTGCTATTATCATAAATAATTATTTGAATTCAATTAGTTCTTTTCACTTTTCCATTCATTTTATGTGATTTATTTTTTTTATATAAAAAGTAAAAGAGTAAATTTGATTGATTGATTGTCTTAGTTAGTTAGTTAGTGTAAAGATTTTGAGAAGATTTCAATTAAAGGATTAGTTAATTTGTTTGTTAAAATATGAATACTTTCCTTTTACAAGGCATATCTATATATTAAATATACTTTATACTATACTATTTTATAAATACTTTAATCTTTTAAACAATCTACAACAATATAATCAATATATATGCAAATTTATTATTTGTTCATTAATCAATCAATTCATGCCTTCATTTCATTTTGGTCATTGTGTCTTAATTTAGTTCCCTTTTTTTCATCAAAAACCTTCATTAATGTATTTTTCTATCAGGGACTATATTACAAGTTAATTCTTTTTTTATGTGCAATCTTAGCTAATTTAGCTTTGCTTAGCTGATCAGAAAATATATTGCTTTATCTATTACGAAAACTTTAATGAATCTCCAAAAATTTATTGTGAGAATTAGTATTTTAACTTTTTGTTTTACCACTCAAATTAAATGAATGATTAATTTTAAAGTGTCTCGTAATCTATGTTTAATTAATGTGAAATTTACCTAATTTATGGAGAAATTATTATATATTTTTTATAAAAGATTACATTCTCACAATTAGAAAATAAATTTAGATCATAATTTAAAAATAGCTTTTTTATATAGAAAAGTAATTACTCTTAATTTGCCAAAACAAATTTGATAATAGTGAATATTATGTTTCCAAATCTATTCCCAAAAGTGAAAAAAATTAATTTGGAGTAGTTTAAATTTAGATTCATAATACGGCATATTTTGTTTGATATTGTTTCAGCTAAATCTGTTTTTTAAATCTACCCAATCAAACTTTATTATTTTGTTTGAGATAATTTTCTCATTAAATATAAACTTTCTCTCATATGGTTTATTCGCTTAAATATATTATTTTAATCATAATTGCTTCCTTTACAGGTATAATTCTTTTGAGTTTCTTACATATAATAATTTTCAGAGTAAATTTCAAAAATGTTTAACTTATATTTTGATGGTTATCAGATAAATTAAGATATATTTAATTTGTAAGGCTTACAAATTTAAAATAATAATTTTTGGTGATAATAATTGGTAAAATTAAGCTGCTTGGTTGATAGTAACTTAACCCACCAAGCAATTTTTAATTGACTAGTAATTAAAATATTGATTATTAGTTTAGAATTTGAAATGTTAGTCATTAAAATTCGAAATATCAATTATTAGCATAGAAATTTGAACCTTCTATTAGAGTTTCTTATAAATTAATTTAACCTCTTTAAAATCACCAATAATTCAGAATATTAAAAAAATTTTTTTTTTTTTTAGTATTAAATATAATAAATAAAATTGATTTCATAAATTAGCTATTTTATTTTTTTATAAATATTTTAAGAAATTTTATTTAAGCTATTAAAAAAAATATTTATTTTATTTTTAAAAATTTATTCTATGTTATAAATAATTAATAATATTTTTACTAATAAATAAAAAATAATAAAACCATTTTACAGATAAAAAAGCCATTTTTAAAATTTAGAAAAAAAGTAAATTAATTAAAATTTTAAAAATTAATTTATTAATTTATGATAAAAAGCAAATTTGTTTAGTAGATTTTATTTATTTAAAATTATTAAATAATATTATAATTTATATTAAATATTAACTTATAAAAAATAATTTATTAATTCAAATTGTATCAAAAATTTAGAATTTATTGATTATTTTAAACTAATAGAAATGTTTGAATTGTTTTTGTTTATTAATTTTTTTGAAAAATTAAACATTTTTAATTTTCAATATTTTATTACTTAATTTTCAGAATTATATTTTCACTTAATTAATAGTAAAAAAATTAAAAAGTAAAGAAAAAATAACGAAGTATACTATATATTTAATATATTCAATTTATCAAAAGATTTATTAGTTCTTAACTAATTAAGAATACAATCAAGCTGTGAAGTCATAGCGATTCAATCAATTAGTCAAAAGGGATAGCCTATTCAAATATTTAGAGTGCAAGCGAACATTAAAATAATAAATTTTATTAGTTAAACCAAAATAGAACTTCAAAAATGGATAATAAATAGCCTTCTGAGCCTCTATCTCCGCTCAAAAAAAAATAGTAGAATTCAGAAAATCAAAAGAGACTAGATTTAATAGTAATAAATTAGCATTTTTAAATGAATTTTTTCAATTTATTTTAGATTTATTTTAAGAAATTAATATAAAATTGCTAATTATTGTAAAGACATTTTTATTTGCATTTAAATTAGAAAACTATGAATGGGTTTAGCGATAAGATTATGAATAATCCAGGAAAGGTTGAATCAGTTGAATTAGTATTAGAAGAATTAGATAGGATGAATTGCATTTCACATTTTAAAAATCTTAAAACCTTAACATTAATTAATGTGAACCTTTATTAAATTGAAGTAAAAAATATATCTTAAAATATAAAGCGAATTCAATTTCAGTAAGCTATTTACTATGATTCTAATTTTCTTTTTTCTATGTATTTAGGGATTAGAAGAATTGCAATTATTAGAAAATTTGTGGCTTGACGAGAACCATATTTCAAAAATAGATGGACTTTAGAATAATGTCAATTTGGTTAGACTTCATTTATCTAACAATAATATAAAATAGATATAAGGTTTAGATAATCTTGTAAATTTAGAGATATTATGGCTTTGTAATAATAGAATAGATGTAATTCATTATATCAATTAGATTCATTAAAATAAATTTGAAATTATTCAAAAAAATAAAATATTATCATATTTGCAATTTCAATTTTGGTTATAAATAAAATAAATCATCATAAATGTATATAATAAAACTAGTCTTTGCAAAATTTACAATCTCTAGAAAAGCTAAAACAGTTATGGATTGCAGGAAATCAAATTGAAGAAATCAGAATATCTTTAGATAAATTGCAAAATTTGAATGACTTGAATATATCAGGAAATAAAATATGTTCTTTCAAGGAAGCATTAAATTTAAATAGATTGCCTAATTTAAAAATTTTAAGCTTTTACGATCCTCATTTTGGAGAGAATCCAATATGTAATCTCTGTAACTATTAGGTATATTTATTATAAATACTTGCTTCATTATATATCTAATTAACTAAACTAAATTATTTTTTGATAATCTATTTAGACTTATGTTCTTTATCATCTAAGAAACATTACAAAGCTTGATACTTTGTTTATATCTGATGAAGCAAAGAGCTTTGCTGAAGCAACCTTCATGAAAAAAAAAATGTATTATAATATGCGTATTAAAACAATGTAGAGAAGCTTTTCTACTCTAGGAAAACTTATTCGTAAAGCAAGAAAAATTAAGCTTGACTCTCTTAATGAAGATATTGCAAATCTTTAATTAAAAATTAACTAAATGTAAAGTTTAAATTCTAAAGGGTCTGAATTTTAAGATTACAAAACAATGTATACAGATAAAATTGAAGAAATTACTCATGTCGAGGAAGTATACGAGTCAATGAAAAAAAAATTATACGAAAATTCTTCAATTTGTATTCATAAACTTATTACAGAGCTCGAAACTGGTGGAAATATCAGGTATTCCAATAACTTACTTTCTTTATGAGATTAACAAATTATTTAAATTATTTTTTAACATAAAGATTGGAAGAAGGTAAAAGTAATGAAAAGTGGTATATTAGTTGTGAGGATTTGATAAAATCAAGATTCCACAAGGAAGACATGATTGGGTATGGAATTTAGGATTTACAAATAAAAAGAGTTGTGAGAATTCATAATAGATTCCTCAGAAATAAGTTTGAAGAAAAAATGGAAAGTTTAGTTGATGTTAGCAACTCAAACTACAAAAAGAGTTTGGAGTACTTATTTTATGGAGTAGATCCAAATACTCCATAGGAGATATACCACGTTTTAGAAGAGGGCTTTCGTCCTTATAATGAATGCAAGCAATTAGGTTTATGTGGATACACACCACTTGTAAATAGTATACTAGGTGCCGATAGTGCTCGTCTAATGAGTTTCCTTAAGAATAAGCGTAATCACGAAAAATTCAAAAAAGCATTCATTAAACGTCGCTTTTAAGATAGTCTTACCATATATCCTCCTGGAATGCTATTGATTTGCAAAGTTTTAATGATTAAAAGTGTTTCTGATAATAAAACTCCATTTTTTGACCCAGATGTTGCTCCAAGCGATATTTTTAGAAATGCTCCTATTGATTCTAAACTTTTTTCTGAAGAAAATACTATCTATAGAGTAAAAGAAAACGACCCAAAGCATAAGTTATGGTTTGTGATCGATAACAATCTTGTATTGCCAGAGTATCTTGTAGAGTTCAATTATATTCTTGCAAATGAAAATTAAAATAAGATTTCTGATTTTGGAGATCAAATAGGTATCCTAGATAATCCTGAAGATGAATTTATTTCTCCTAAAAACATTCATATTTACAAAGGAGAATTAAATAATATATATAATACACTCTGTGAAGAGATAAATAATTACCAATTTGAAAATATAGAAGACTTAAAACATCCTAATTTGGAAATAAAAGCTTAAGATCTAGATAGAGCAGATATATCATTAATAAAGATAACTTTACTGAATTATTTTAAATATTGTCTTTCAAGATCTTTCTTATACGAACTTAACCCTAACTTATTATAGGAAGCAGTCGAATAAGAAATTACTTAGGATGTAAATTATTTTTTTATTTTATCATTGATTTATTTTTTTTCATATTATTTAAGATGGTTCTTGAACAATATCAAAAAAATCCTGAAGAAATTCTATTCGTTAACTTATCTAACATGAAAATAAGTGAAATATGCATTTTCCCACAACTGAAAAATCTTTAAACTCTCATCCTTTCATATAATAAAATACTTGAGATCAAAAACTTAGATTACTACCCTCATCTCTCAACTTTAGATTTAAATCATAATTAAATTACTTCATTGAGTGGACTTAGTAGCTTAGAAAAATTAGAAATATTTGATGTTTCTCATAACGATATTGCTGATATCAAAGAAATTACATAGCTTTAAAGCAACATCAATTTGGTAGATTTAAAGGTTATATTTAATCCATTTAGTGAGAAAAAAGATATTGTGAACGATATCGTTTAAATACTTCCTTAACTTGTTTACTTAGATAACAAATTAATTAAGTAATATAATTTCACTATTCAGCAATTTTTTCTTTAAAAAAAGAAGAATCCAATTAAGATTTTGAATTTTATAATAATTTATTTTCACGATATAAAAATCATTAAACTTAAATTTTTAGAAAATTAAAAATTCTTTTAATTAACAAAAATTTTCAAAGCTAAATTAAATTAAACCTTATTTGTATATGTTTATAGTAAGGAGAGTATATAAAGAAATAAAGAAAAGATTATAACAGAAATAAGTGATGATATGATAAAAGAATATGGAAAGATTATACAAAGCAGATCGTTATCTTAACTCGAACCAAACTGGAAAGAAACTATAGAAATAATAAACTTATCTCATTTGAAATTAAGAGGAATAAAAGGTTTAGATTAACTGGTTAATTTGAGATAAGCAAATTTTAGTCATAATCTCATTGAAAAAATAGAAGGTTTGAGTAACTGCAAGCTTTTAGAAGAATTAAGCTTCGAAAAAAATAAAATTACTAAAATTACTGGGTTAGAAAACTTAATTTATCTCAAAAAAATGGAGCTTGGAAAGAATAAAATCAATTAAATTTCAGGATTAGGTATTTTTTTATTTATTGAGCTTTAAAATTTATTTCATTTTTGTTAAATTTCATTAATAGAATCTAATATTTTATTTTATTTAACTAAAAATATTAGCTCATCTCTCAAATTTAATGCAACTATCGTTGGAAGACAATATGATAGAATCTTTAGAGGATTTCCCTGAATTAAAAAATTTGATGGAATTATATTTAGGTAATAACTCAATAACTGAGTCTAAAGAAATTACTAATCTTAAAGGATTGCAAAAGTTAATTATATTAGATTTATCTGGAAACCCTTTCTCCAGAGACCCCAATTATCGTATATACACTCTATTCATTATCAAAAAGCTTAAGGTAAACAAGCACTTTACACATTTATTTTATTAAGAAACAATTTTTTTATTAGGTCCTTGATGGTATATCAATAGAAGCTAGTGAGTAATAGCTTGCAAAAGATTTGTTTACTGGTAGGTTGACAGAAGAAATATTAATGTCTCGTTTGTATGGATAATCAGCTTAGGAAATAACTGAGTTAGATCTTTCCAACTGCAAATTAAGAGATTTTGATGAAGTATTTACTCATCATAGCTTCCCTAATTTAACAGAGCTTAATTTATCTGCAAACCTATTTTAATCAACTCGTATGCTTGGATATCTGCCTAATTTGAAAATACTTATTTTAAATTCTAATAAAATTGAGACTCTAGCCTCTGTAACAGATGCTAATGTAAAAAAAGCTCTGAATGGTTGTTAAGTAAATAATCAACAAATTTTAAATTAATGAAAATTTATTTTTAAAATTTATAGAATTTAGAAATCTTAGATATAAGTAATAACAACCTTAAAGAGTTTCATGGTTTGTAATTTTGTTTGCTCAGAGAGTTGAAGATATTAAAGGCATATAGAAATGAAATTTATAAAATAGATTGCCTTGAGCAATTAAAGTCACTTCGTGAATTAGATGTAAATCATAATAAAGTTCGTCAATTTGATCCGTAATTTTGATACATTTAATGCCTTTATTTAATAATTTTTATAAAATTAAAAATAAGAATGTCGTTTATAGGATCTAATCCGATCAAATGCTTGAAGATAGATGATAACGGTCTTAAAAATTTTAACAATATATAAAGACTTTATAAGTTGTAGCATCTTTTTGCTAATTCAAATAGAATCAATGATATTCCTGACATTGAAAAATTATCAGAATTGACATATTTAAAAGAACTTGAATTAAATGGTAATGCCTTTTCTAGAAGACCTGGATATAGAGCTGCTGTCTTAAAGAAACTACCTACTTTACTTTATCTAGATGGAAGAGTATTTTAATATTTTGTTTTAAATGTAAATAATTAAGTTTTTTTATTACATGTAATAAAAATTAGGAGGTAACAATAGAAGAAAGAGAGAGATTAGATGGAATCCCTTAGTAAATAGATAAAGGATAAAATCTACCAAATATTCATATGCCTTCTATGAATAATTAAAAAGGATTTGTAAGCTAAATTTTAATTTATTAAAAATGCTAAAAAAATATTTTCAATAAACAAACAGGTTTAAGTTAAATTGAATTCTATAAACTTTGATGGAGTATTTAGTAAAAAATTAAATCAAGCAAATTGGCCAAACTAGTAGTAATTTTGAATGATGAAAATAATCATCATTATCATAATTATGAACATAAAAAAATATTTTAAATAAATAGTTTTTTCTTTTTCTAATTAACAACTTTAAATCTTTCACAAAAATATTTAGGAATAAATAAATGTTTATTTAGTTAAAAATAAGATAATTAATTAATTAAATTAATAAAAAATCTCTCAAATAAATTCAAACAATTTTGTACAATTAAATTATTTAAATAAATTCTAGAGATATATGTTGTAAATGTAAGCCAACAAACAAAATGTAATTATTTATTTATTTTTCTATCAATATTTCAATTTGATATATAGCATAGCGTATATGCTCTTAATTTTATGTAGAATTAGTTTATTTTTGTTTTTTTGTAAAAATATTACACAAAGAAATGACATTAATTCTGATGTTGTATTATAAATTCTACAAGTGTAGTTTATTTTGTTGGTTGATTGGTTGCGTAATAATAATATAAGCTTTCCAATAAGGGATAAATATCAGTAAAATTTTCTAATCAGCAAATTGATCAAAAAGCTATTAAAATTTATTCACAATAATTTAGAAACATATCTTTCTTTTTGAAAAATAAAAGTAATTGAGAAATGTCATAATAAGAAAGTGGAGAAACGTAATCTCAAAAAATAACAAATACGCGTTTAATGAGAGGTAACTAAAAACTATTTAATAGCTATCTTAGTTTTATTAATTTTTATAAGAACGCAAAGAAATAGACACCGTTTTATAAGAGTATGATGTACAATGGAAAGAATCTTAAAAAGGAGTAGAAGTCTAGGTAATATTATGCTTAAAAAATAAATATTAACAAAAAATAAATAAAATCTAACAACAGTTTAGCTTCTAAATAAATTCTGAAAACAAGAAAGATAGCGTCGCTCATGCAGAAATAAAATTAGAATAAAGTTACCCATTTTCATAGCCTCTAATAAAGTTCAATCTTACTGTAATTGCAGCATTAATTTTGTTTTTGAAAAAAATTTAAAATTAATTTATGAAAAGCCTGGATAACTTGCTCTTTTTAACCATGACAGCTATAAAGAAATTGATTATTATACTAACAAAACTTATACACCTAAGATGACAGTCGCTGATATCATTAAATTGTAAAATTATTATCAATAAGACTTTTATTTAGATTAAATATATTTGAATAGGATTGCTGAATATGGAAAGAAAAATATATAAATAGGAGATAAGAGTAAAAAAGAAACAATTTTTAGTTTGGTCCATACTCTCTATTCAATTTTAGGATCAACTTCTACAATTATTTTTATAATTCTATTTGCATCTTTCATTAGAATTTTAGCAGGAATTGGACCATACTCAGGATACAAAGATGGTAACAACAAAGAATTTTTAATAAGACTTATTTATCTGAGAGAAATTTAATTTTAAGATCAATTAATTATGAATAAGCTCCCACATATGGTGACTATGAAGCTTAGAGACACTGGATGGAATTAACTCTTCATACTCCTCCAAGCTAATGGTATGTTGAAACATTAAACAATGATTTGACTTATTGGAGAATAGATTATCCTCCTCTCAGTGCATATGTCAGCTACATTTTTGGATATATCAGTCATTAATTTGACCCAAAATCTGTAGAATTATATCACAGTAGAGGTTATGAAGAACCCAACCATAAAGTATAAAAGAATACATTTTAAAATAAATTTAATATAATTATCTTAAATAATATTTTTTAGATCTACATGAGAATGACAGTCTTGATTAGTGACATATTATTTTTCTTCACAAGTTTATACTATGTTACTAAAATTGAATTCAATAAGTATAGCTTTACTCTTCGCTCTCTTTTTTACCTTCTAGCCTTGCTTTGCCCTCCATTCATTCTTATTGATCATGCTCACTTCCAATATAATAGCTTCATGCATGGGCTTGTATTGTGGTCTGTTTATTTCTGCTCCTAAGGAAGTGTAGTGATCGGAGGAATATTATTTACCCTTGCTCTTAATTTCAAACAGATGGGTTTGTATTATTCCTTAGGTTTCTTTTTTTATATTCTCGGATATCTAGCTGTAGATTCTGGTTTTAGAAGCATTAAAACAAACAAAGTAATTTTATTTTTTTAATGCAAAATAAGTTCTATTTTAATCATTTTTATATAAAAGTACAATTTTGGAGCTTCTTTATTTTTTATCTTACGAATTGCTTTAGTAGGATTTGGAGTTATTGCTACTTTTGTATTAATGATACTTCCATGGATAACTGATAAGTACTTGCTCACTTCTCTGGTCTCTGCTATATTCCCTGTTCATAGAGGGCTCTATTAATTAAAAGTAAATATTTAAATTTGAAAGGTTAATTCCTAATTTGATATTTAAAAATATTAATCTAAGGTAGCAAACTTTTGGTGTTTTTCTAATATTTTTATTAAATGGACTCAGATATTTGATCAAAAAGTGATAATTCTAATGTCAATAGCCTTCACATTGGTTGCTTGTCTCCCTAGCATTTATGTTGTATTTTTGAGACCAAAATATAAATATTTAAAATTAGCTCTTTTCAATATTTCTATGAGTTTCTTTTTCTTCTCATATCATGTACATGAAAAGACTATTTTGATTCCATTAGTCTTATATGTTTTGTGCATCAGATATATGAATATCTATTATTTAGATTTTGTAACAATTAGCTGCTTAACTCTTTATCCCTTGCTAAGAGAAGATAAATAAACTCTCTGCTGGTTTGTTTTAACAATAGGTAAATTACAAATTAACTAAGAAACTTATCAAACATTTATTTATTATTTATTTATTTAGTTCACCACTTTTTTGTTAGAAAAACTTTGAAGTACTTAGAAATATAAGGAGTTATAAAAAAGAACTTAACTGATTAGTGCACACTTATATCAGACAGCAAAGTTACTGATTAAACAACATAGAAAAAAATCTTGGAATAAGAAAAGGATATTCCTTTAATAGTTAAATTGATATCTTTGACTGATTTATTTTACAAATCTATTTTCCGTAAAGCAATCTATATTTTATCTATCATAGCAATTATAGCTGAAAAATATGTTAAGCCTCCTACCAATTACCCATATCTTTTTTCTCTGATCTATGCTGTATTAGGGTTTGGTCTATTTGCTTATGTCTTCATTTAAACTAATTTGTTAATGCTACACTCTTACTAGCGTAGTTAAAAAAAGAAATAAAAATTAGATTGATAGAAATTATCTCAATAAAAAATTAATATGGTATTAAATATTTTATGTTTAATTACTAAATAAAGCTATCATTATTGAAATAGTATTTAAGCTTTTATGTTTAAGGTATATGAAAATGTCTCTCTCTTTATATTTTTTTGTACGTAACTTTAAAATAGAATTTAATAGATTACCTAAATATATCTAGCTTTTATATAAGCGAAGTTTGAAGAGCTGATTTAAATATAAATCAAGAAATTTCGATTTGATAATTACATAACAATTTAATAGTAAAAAATAGGAGAATTTCCAAAGATATATCAAATATCAAAGCAAATAAACTTATTTAAGGGAATAATCTAAATGGACCAAAACTTTTTGACTCAATTTGAAAAGCAGGTTGAAAGTGATGTATAAAAGCTAGGGGGCCAGCTTTATGAATTAACCTAAAATTTTGTAGATATATGTAATTAAAAGCATCCATAACAAATAGATGATTATGTGTAATGTAGAAATTAGAGAGATGTTTTTTTGAGATAAGAATTGACTAATCTCTCTTTAAGAGTCAAGTATGTTAAATACAAAACCGAAGAATGCTGCGATATTAAAGGCTACAATGGAATTGTCGAATGCTCTGACTTATTTAAATAAAAACTTAATGAATAATATTTATTGACCTTCAAAAACCTTAATAACTATAACTGAATGTTCACCATAAATTAGAAATTAATTGCCTAAATTATATCAATAATGTTTATGACAGCTAAAATAATAACCAAAATAAATCTATTCATATAAATTTATTTTAAAAAGACTATCAAACAATTAAAAAATAATTGATTAATCATAGGTATTTCTTAGTTAGTTACGAATCACTTTTCTTTGAAGCAGAATATAAGTTTATTTAAAATTTGTAAAACCTAAACAAACAAACATATTAAATAATAATTAATTCCTTCACTCATATGCATATATTAAATTTAATTTTTAAATATAATATATTAATTAATTTTATGATAGCAGATATTTAATCAAAAAAGATATTTTAATTCAAAACTTAATTAATCTCATCTACTTATCTATCTTAATCATCTACCTACCAATTTTTTAACCTTAATTAAAATTTAATTTTTTAAACTAAAAAATATTCGAATCACTTAGCAGTTAATTATGGAATAGATTATTATGATTTTATTAATAATTAAATTAACCAAAAGAAAATTAATTAAACATTCTTAATCTTTTAGATTAGCCAATTTAATTCTAAATCAATTAATAAAAATGTGAAGGTAAGATTTTTATTCATTATAAAATGGAAATTTAAATAAAAATATTTTAAGTGAAGCTAGTATAAAATTAAAAAAATATATTAAATTTAAAAATAAGCAATTTCAAATAAAAATACATTAAAAAAATGTAAAATTTAGCACATTAATTCAATTAAAAATAGCTTTTAGTTATAAATTTCATTGATATTTTAGATTGAAATTTAAAAAATTATTTTAAATTTATCATTGAGAAAAATTTTGAAATAAATCTTTACTGCAAAAATTTTACAATAATCTAAATTAAGAAATCATTCAAGTAGTAAGTATTTTATTAAACTAATGGTTAATAATGATTTAGAAGTTTTAAATAGAAGTTCGTCATAAAGTGGAAAGAAAATAAATAAATAAAAAATATACAAAAACAAACTAATTGTTTAATTGGATAATATAATAAGTTAATAAAAAATAAATAAACATTATTAAAGTATCTTATTGATTAATTTATATTTAACTATATATAGAAAGGATATTTAAAAGACCAAAAAAATTTAATTTATTAAATATTAATGAGACATAGTAGTCTCTATAAAGTTTAAAACGAAGACTTAAATGATAAAACAAAAATTAAAAATCCTGTTGAAGAACAGAATTTGAATGAAGAAATAAATGCTAACACTCTGATGCTCTTTTATCATCCTCTTTTTTAAGAAACTACTAAAAAATTCTTAGCAGCCATTTATTAAAAGCAATCAAATGATATTTAGATAAAGTTTTTTTAATTTATAGAACTTAATCTTAGGATACAAAAGGCTTTAATAGAGACATTTTAAATTGAAAAAGCAATAGTTTCTGCACTAAATGATTGGAATAGAGAATTAACTTTATTAAATGTCTAATAACACTAACTTGATTAAAATGGCATGAAGCCATTCGATTTAAAATATCACTATGATAGCATAAACGAACTATAAATGGGCGCTTCTTTTTCTATTACTAATTTTGCTAAATTATTAGAGAATTTAAAAGAACATAAATCCTTTTTTTACAGTGAATATTCGATAAGCATTGAAGTATTCTAAAAATTTTTATTTGACATCAGCTGTAATTGGTGCTAATTTTATGATATTGAAATATTTTGCTTCTTTATAAATGCAATTTTCTTACAAATTACAAAAGGTTAAGATTTTAAATTTTGTCAAGTTAAATCCCTCAACTAAATTTCTTATCTCCCTCAGTTATTCTTTAAAGAATTCAACTAAGTTAAATATGTATACAGTAGGTATATTAAGAAAAACCTCAAAACTAATTTTAAGATGTGGTGTGAGTGGAATTTTTAGAGACTGAATGATATTTGTCAGAGTTTGGTTACTAAACTAGGGCGTATCTTTGCTCAAGATTAAAGGACTGAGGAGTATTCTGTTATGTTCAAAGATGCTTTAGATAATTTCAATAGAGAAATAATATAATCTGCTTCCAAAAATTAAGTAACAGAATCTATTGAAAATATGATTTAACAAACAAATATAGAAAACAATGAAGCATATGCAACATATATGAAAGGAGGAAAAGTAAGAATAAAATTTACTAAGTAATAAAGATCTATGAGCGAATCATAAAAAATAGAAGAGAATTAAATTGATGAAGATGAGAAAGGAAGTGCTGATAATTTAGAATAGCTTTACCATAGTAAATAATTTATGGAAGAAGGCTCTAAATAGCTGAATAATAGCAGCAGTCATTCTCCTGATTCTAAAAAATAATAAATTTCTAATGGATAAATCTGTTTAAACGAGATTGAGAATAAAATTATTTAAAAAAAACTCAAATAAATGAATAAACTTCTCGAAAGATAAAATAATGAAATAGATTAAGACTCTTCTTCTCTAAAAGCTGCTTACCGATAAGCAGAGAAATCTAATTCTAATGCCTTTAAATATTTTCAAAAGCTACTTCGATACAAAAAAGAGTAATAAAAAAAATTCATAAAAAACTAACCTTACGGTATAACTAGCAAGTCTGTTGTTTAATAACAGTAAGAATAGCAAATTAGCGAGGCAGAAAAAAATATTTCTTATAAATAAGATCAGCAGAATGAAATTAAAAACAAGTAAATTATAGAAGATTTTTATATGTGCAACTAAGGAAAATTTAATGCTAATCAAAAATTTTAATTATAAGATGAGTTGCTTTAATAATAAGGAGAGTTTGAGAGTAATTTAAAGAAATAAAGCTAATCAAACTTTTATGAGGATAATTTTTCTTTTTATGAAGGAAAATAAAGATTTTTGCACAGTTAACTGAAAAAGAAAAGCGAATAAAAAGTACTTTAATCATAAAATTAAAACTCTAATCAAAGCTAAAATTTATAAATTACAAACCACAATAAGTAATAAAGCTAAAATACTTCAAGGAGTGTGGTTTATTCTAGTTAAACCCCTCCTATAAAAAACTAATCTTCCAGAGAATTCTCAGCAGAAAAATAAAATAAATAAAATTTAAATCTTGATCATAACATTTAAACTCCTCATGTTTTAGATTTGCATCAAATTGCACTTTCAAAAGCTCATCAGATATCTCCTTCTAGATAAAATGAAAGTGTCTATGACAAGAATTCTTCAGTAACTCCATATAGAATGATTGGGTACAATACTTCTTAAATTTAGTAATAAAAGAATAGCTAAAATAATAAGTTACAATCAATAAATATAAATTCTAATAAAGTTAATGAGAGTTAACTGAACTCATCAAAAGTTTCATAGTATAGTAATAATTAGAATCCATCAAATTTTTATGCAAATATTAACAATACTGAGACTCCAAAATAAAATAATGAATCAATTTTAAATTACGAAGCTGATAAAAAATAGTTAACAGAGAGTAAATTATACACAACGAATTCAGAATTAGACTATTCATATATCCAACAACCTAGAAACAACGGTAGAATCAATTCTGAGTAAGATTATATATTTAGAAATACAAGTCTCGACTAAAAGCAGCCTTACAATTTATTTAATAAGAGTTTGTTTAACTCCTCTAAAAATAAAAAGAAAATCAGTTTAGGAGATATAATTAATCTAAATTACCTATATAAGCCTAATTTGACTTTTAGCGGAACTCAAACAAACAAAAACAAATAAAATGATCATCATGATTTATAAATAGATATCAAATCTTTAAAACCTGAAAACAAATTTAATCAAAATACATTATTAACAGAAAGAAAGGGTTAAGGCTAAAAGATAAGATCTTAGACAGTTGGTTTAGGTGAGATTCTACCCTAAACAGTTCCAACTAATTATAATAACGATTCAAAGGAAAGATAATCTGAAGAAAAGCTAAATAACAGTAAAGTATACTTGAAACCTATATAAGCATAATTTACATAGAAATACAGAAAATTAGTTAGCTAAAGTAGATATCTTTGGTAAAAATTTTTAGTAGAAGACGATTTATACAAAATAAATGATTACAACAAGTTAAACAGCTTTTTGGATGAACTAAAAAATACAAAAAATATTGATAACATTAAATAAATTATTTTAAAATATACATAAAACACTAAATAACCTATAAAAATTGAAACATCTTTGTATTAGTTTAAGATACCATATAATAGAAAAGCTGAGTTGCCTTTAATGTAGGGCAAAAATATGAAATTAACAAACAAAATATGATTTATATTTTTACTATCATAAATTAAGAGTAGATAAATAAATGTAAAAAAAAAACTGCCTTATATATCTTAAAATATTAACATAATTCCTACATATATATAGTTTTAAAATATCAAATATCTTTATGAGTTGCGTTTAATCAATATTGTGTTTATTTTCTTTTTTTACCTATAAGTATTTTATTAATTTATATATTTTACTACTTCTTTTGAGAAATTAAAAGTTCAACTAATTAATAAATTATTTAATTTATCATATATTTAAAATTGTATAGATTGTGATTGTTTATTGAAAAATTAGGGCAGTTAGTGATTTCTATTAACTTCTGCATTGCCTTTAAATACAAAAATATATTTTAACTCTATTTTGATAATTAGAAATTTTTATGTGAGCTTATAGTAAGGTCATTCATTACATTTTTATTTCTACAAATGTATTCTACTTAATTTAAAAATGTCAAATTGCTTTCATTATAGATTCATAGCATAGACATGCATTTATTATGCCATTTATAAAAATTATTATTTCTCATAAACTATTAAACTGCTGTCTTTTTAGATATTGTATTATGATAGCAAATTCATAAACCACACTGGTAAGCTGTTTCTCTTAATAGTTGATTTTCTTGAAAAAATTTTTTTCTCTAGGCATAACTTTGCAAAATCTTTTATTTTGACCTTTAAATCCTAATCTAAGTATGGATTGATTTCAATTTCTTCCCATAAATCATATGAGTACTAAAACAGCTTATCACTATTTATAAAATGTATTAGACTAACTAAGCAATGAAGAGTGTTTAAGATTTTTCTGCATTCAACATCTTGTTAATTAATTCTTCTAGTAATAAATGTTTCTAAATCAGAATAGAAAGCCTTTTTAGGTGTTTCAAGAGTATGATAAACAAATTAGTCAAACATTTACTTTTCAAAAAGATTTATATATTAAACCTTACTAGTAAATACAGTATTTAGCTTTTCATATCCCTAGCATAATCTTTACTCAATATAATATCTAAACTCAATAAATGAAAAATCTACTTCTATTTCTTTTCCCTAAACATTAATTAAAAATTTTTCACTCAAGTACGATTCTGGTAAGTCTGCTACCCCTAAGTATTGTGCTTAAGAATAAGTGTAAAAGCCCTTGATATCACAATCAGATTATGATGTGTGAAATCCTTAACCTCTACTTCCAGTTTCTGATGCAAATACTACCTTAAGCTATTTTTGATTTTCAAATTTATTCAGTAACTCAATTACTGCTCTATGTAGGTCTCGATCAAATAATTATTATTACTCTTAATTATCTTGGACACTTTGATTATTCTCTGACATTTTTAAATATTTTAA
This sequence comes from Tetrahymena thermophila SB210, assembly GCF_000189635.1. Classification (NCBI taxonomy): domain Eukaryota; phylum Ciliophora; class Oligohymenophorea; order Hymenostomatida; family Tetrahymenidae; genus Tetrahymena; species Tetrahymena thermophila. The sequence goes on from NW_002476262.1 coordinate 189,429, forward strand.
CTTAGTAGTATCTATATTTTTATTTTTTATGATTCAATTTTGCTATCAAAAAAAAATTAAAAAAAATATCAAAATTTTTGATATGAGACTCTCTATCATATAAAAGCCTCTAGTTAGTTTCAACATAATCTATAAATTAAATACAATAGTCTAATTAATCTAAATTAGCCACTTTACAATATTATTTTTTTATATAAAATATATTTGAATATTTATCAAAATTTATTTTTTGAAATAGTTTTTAAAAACAAATAAGAATAATTTTACAATCTTATTATTTAATTATTTTTGTAAATAATTTTCAGCTAATTACATTTGATTAATTTATTTTAAGACTTATTATTTTCAAAAAATTATTTTGGAATTATTGATAAAATGGATTTAAAAGTACTTGTAAACAGTTGCAATTTTAAGGTTATGGGTAATTTTGAAAGTCCTTTACTATTAAAATATATTTTATTAGCTTTAGTTAAAGTTTCCTAATTAAACAATTTAAAATTATAGGCAATTATTTCATAGTTGCTCAATTAGATGAATTAACATTTCCAGAGCAAAACAAAAAAGTTCAAAAAGCAAGAACAGAAATATAACTGAGAACATAAACTCCTACATTTTAAAAAAATATGCTAACATTTAAAGATCTTTCTTTTGGTACAAATAATTTGTTTTGATCTTGTTTGTAATTGTTTTTGCATATTAAAATAATTTAATAAAATGTAGGCAGTAGATTAACTCTTAAATTAGGAGTATTTTTAACTAGATTACAATCAGACCCTGGTGATAATGAGACTTTAATTGTATGATTTTATAAAATAAATTTTTTAAAAAGATTTTAATGCTAAAATAAGGCTAACTCTAAAGTTTTAGGATCAAATGCATTCACATTTACTACAAGAATGCTTTCAGTATTAAGAGAATAAAAAAATTTAGAGCAAGATATTAAAGTATGAAGTATCTATATTAATTTTGCAATAAATGAATTTTTTATTAAATAAAATAAAGATTCTAGCAGTTGATGGCAAAGATGAAGAAGTTGGAAGAATTTAAATGTCAATTAAATATAAATCAACAACTTTTGAAGATAAAATTGAAGATGATATTCATCTTGTAGAACAACTTTATTATGACCCATTTGAAACCAACTTAGAAAAAATTAAAGAAGTAATCAAATCTATTCTATAAAATTGAAGATTTATCAGTCAATTATTTTATTTTGTTATTTTAGAATTGTGCAAAAATAGAAAAAATTCTTGCAATCAAATAAGAAGAAGCTGAAAAAGTTTAACAAAAAGTAAATTATATGAGGAATGCTCACAAAAGCGTTTCATATGATCTAGGAAAGTTGAGAGAAGAAAGAGATAAATTAGAAGTAAGTAAACTTACTTACACAAAAAAAATGATGAGTTTTTCCATAATTATTAAAATTTAGAAAGACAATAACAATTTGAGGGATACTATTAAAAAAAAGAATGATGTAAATGAAATTCATATTCATGTAGATGTTCTTAAAAATACAGATTAAGGTTTAGATGTGCTCAGATAAAAATTAGGTATTCTATTTTGTCAATTTGTATTAACAAATTAATTCTTTTTGATATTATTAAAAGCACTTCTAATGAATAAATTGTAATTCGAACAAAGTGTATACAAAGAATTGACTGAAAACTATTTTTCAATAGAATAATAGCTAAAAGTAGCAAAAAGTAACTTATTTATGCTTCATAACTTAAATAAAAATTATTTCTGTGATAAAAAGATGTGAAAACAGATATAGAAACTGTTAAACTTGCTATTGAGTAATAAGATTTTCATATATAAAGAGCTAAAGATTAATTACCATTAGTATAAGACTTAGTTTAAACAATAAAATCCCAAGAAAGTATTATTAATAATTTAAGGGAAATAATTTAAGTAATTTGCTATTATCAATAATCTGAAACTTGAAGTAAACTTTTAAATATTTTTTGAAGGATAAAATGAAAGAAAATGATAAGATGACTTCTAAGGAATTAGAGTTAAAAGTAAAATATTTGAAACACGAAAGAGAAATTTTATAAGAGAAGGAGAAATAAATTGATGCAATATATCATTTATCAGAAGGTGGTTAAATTCCATTTTAACACTTTGAAAAGCTCAAGAAAGATGAATATATTAGAGAGAATCCTTTAGAAATTAAAAAATACAGAGAGAGATGTGAAGTATTACTTTAGCAGATTGAAAAGAATACACTAGAGTATTAATTAGTTTTGCAAATTATTAATTTTAATTTTCTATTTTTTATTTAATAAAAGATTAGATAAATTAAATATGAAAGAGGACATACTTTAACGTTAGAACTAGCTTTTTTATAAAGATGATTAAACACAAAGAAATAGAGAACTTTTACTTTTAGAAATAGAGTCTAAGTAGAATCAGGCTAATATACTATAAGAGGAGGTATTATTTAAATATATTTTTAGTTTTAATTTACTATTAATTTTATAAAATTAGATTGTAAGAATGACAAGAACATATGCCTAAGAAGTAGCAGAGTTAAAAGCTAAAATAACTCTATTAGATAACTTAATAAGATCAAGTGGTATTGATATGAGAGATAATTATTACTGAAACCTCTTTAAATTATTATAAACCTTAACCATATTACTAAACAAATAAATTTTTATTGAGATTTGATTTAATCTATAAATTGAGAAAAAGTTTTATTTTTTTTTTATAGAAGTAAACTTAAAGTTGCTGTTATTTTTGTTAGTTAAATTAATAATATTTATACTTGTTTAACAAATAACGAACTAATGTTTTTAAAATGAATAAAGAAATTTTTATCATAGCTCTATATTTAGTAAATATAATATGTAATTTAATTTTTTAACAAAAATATTTATTTAATTTATAAGTTGTGTATTTTAAATAAAATAATTAAAGTAATATATGTAATTTTATAATTTTAAATTAATATATTAGAGAAATGTTTCTAAATTATGACAGCATTTGATGTTTGAGTTATATAAAATAAGCTTAGATTTGCTTTAATATATATTTATTTAACCAAAGATAAAAAAATATAAATTAATAAAAATGTGAAATATTTTTAAATTATATAAGCTACATCATTTTAATTTGAGATCAAAAATTAATTAATTATTTTATCATTATTTTATTTAAAATGTAACTTTTAGCAAAGTAATCAGAATAAAATTATAAATAAATTGCTGACATTTGTGTATAATATTTAAACATTATTTATTAAGTAATAATAAAAATATACATATATAGTTTTAATAAATATTATAATTAGTATAAAATAAACTTGATTATAAAAAGATAACAATTCTTTCTTTCTTTTTGGTTATTTCAAAAGTTTTGCTTAAAATTTCAAATTATTTATTTAGTTGGCTTTTTATATAAATTATGAATTGGTGGTTATGTGAGGGAAGGAGTAATTAAATGGTAATTTGTTATTAATTTTTTTTCAGTAAATATTTTTTAGCGGTTAGTTCATTAAAGTATTTTTTTGTAGGTTTCAATCAATTTTTACTAACTTTTTGATGTTTGCTTTAAAATTATGTTTGTTTGTTTGTTTGTCATTTTCTAAATTAAAACAGAATATATTTCATTTTATTTCTTGAATTTCTTGATGTTGATTATTTGGTAAATCTAGATTTAATTTTTCTAAATGTTGCTTTTTATCCTATTCATCTAAATCTAAACTACGGTCAATTTCTTGACTTTCATTTTATTCAGATACTTTGATGTCACTCTCTTTCTAGTTTTTATTTTATTAGCTATTAAGTTTTGACAGCTTCAATATGGAATCTAATTCTTTCTCAACTTCAACGATAGTGTCACTCTGTTGTTTTTCTAAATGCTGTAATATTCCTATTTTGAAATCTTTTGGTACCAGCTTCATCTTTTTTCTAATATTAGGAGATTCGGTATCCTCTTCTTCCTCTTAGACTTTATTAAGCTAAATTTCTATTTTTTTAAGAATTTTATATAAATATATGTTTTGTTTTTTTTAAATTATTCTTACATTTTTTTTAGTCACTACTGCTCACCATTTCAGGATTCATAGGTTGCATGTAGGGACTTGAACCTAATTCTATAGATAATTTTGCTGATTCCATTATATTAGATTTGCCATCAGACTATTAGTTATTTCCTTTTGCAACACTATTAGTCATGTTACTTTAGAACATATTATAAATATTATGATGGAAAGATGTGCTTATCTACTCTTAGCTCAAAGCATTATTAAAAGAATTAATTGCAGCTTCATTGTTTTAAGTTTACCCAGACCCTAAACTTGGAATATTCAAAAGATTATTTTTCAGCTGTTACTATATTTGTGATGTGCAAGCTCTTTTTCTTAAACTTCCAGCTTATTTGTTGTTATTATTATTTAAACCAGGGCTCTGTTATTCAGTTTGCTAAACGTTTACAACGATTTCATCTTATTCTAATTTTGGTGCAGAAATGTTCCATGAACCAGCTTTTTTACGGATCTATTAAGTTTCATCTTCATCTATATCATAAAAGAATTCATGGTTTAAGGCCTATTAAGCAGATAAACGTTTAATTGGATCTTTCTCAAGTAGTCCTTTCATAAAATTCATAGTTCTTTCTGAAGTATTTTCATAGAGTTTTGAATTAAAATCGATTTTGCATTCTTTATTTTTTAGCAATACATCATTAAATTTCTTTCCATAAAATACAGAAGAGTGATAAAGCCTTTTGGTAATAAAAATTAAGTAAGTAAAATTTATTTTTAATTTTTGTTCATTCATTATAAAAATCTATTTATTTATTTATCTTCCAAAATATTATTAACACACATTTTTTTGAAATTAATAAGAAAATAAAAAGTTTGCTTACAATGTATGCAGAATAACACCAACACTGAACATGTCACATTTGGTAGTGTAACGATTTTAGAGTTCTTCTTTATAATTAGCAACTTCAGGTGCCACATAACCAGGAGTACCACATTTGCTAAAAAGATATTATGGTTCATTTTCAAATTCAGCTAAACCAAAATCTACAATTACCAGCTCATCTAAGTTTTCTTTTCTTTTAAACATAATATTCTCAGGTTTTAAATCTCTATGCATGACTCCATATTTTTAAAAATGCAAGACTCCACTAATAATCTACTGAATGAAACTTTTTATTTTTTAAATAGGAAACTTTTCATCTTTTCTTTTCTTGATTTCATTATATAAAGAATTTCCTTCTATCAGACCCATAGCAACATAATATGTATTTTCGCCCTCATAAGATCCAATGAATTCTAGTAAGTTAGGATGACTGCCAACAGTTTACATAATTTTTATTTCCTTTTCTAGTGATTTCTGTTTATTTAAATAATAAAAAAACGTAAACAATAATGAAATTTTACTCACTAAAAGAATTTTATAAATAATTTTTCTCGAATCAAAAGAGTAAAAAAACTCAAAAATTTATAGTCACAAAAAATCTAAGTAATATTAAAGTGGAAAAATGTGAAATCTATCTATTTTGATTGATTTAAAATAAATATGAGTTGAGGCAAAAAAAATTATATAGAAATTTTTGATAGCTTTTATTTTATTAACTTTACTAATTAACTAACTAACTAACTAACTCCTTTTAATTTTTTGTCTAATAAAATCTTAATATTTGCTAATTCTTTTCTTCAATTTTTTAAAAAAAGGAAGAGTTTTTAGCAGTCGATTTATAATATTTTTTTATTTGGTTGAACAATTTTTAAACATAAAAAAAAGCCTATCGTAATAATTAAATAAAATAAAATAAAATTACATATCCATTTTCTGTTTTTCTTAATTTTTCTTTTTCAAAACATTTTAGAGCAATCTTAGAACCTGTCTAGCGATGTCTTGCTGAAAAAACCTTTTAATTAAAATTGATAAGTATTAGATGATAAATATATAAGATATTAAAATTACTCTTGCATAATTTCCTTTTCCTATTTAAGCTTATATTATATACTCATCTTGTATCCTAGTTTAAAATATGTATCTACGAAGGTAATCTTTAACCTGTTCAAGGATGATTGAGTCTCCTATAAATTCAAAATCTTCTATCTTTTCAAAAGTTTTATCTTCTTTTTCTTTTCTAATAGTCAAAATCATTCCTGTGTAGGTTAGCTAAGTATCAGATTTCTAAACTACCCACTTCACTATGTCATAAAAACCTAACTATATAATTCTTTTAGGTTTCTTTGCATATGCTTCCTTTATATTTTTTGCAAAAATTAATAAGAATATAGGAATTACTTAAAAAGTTATTTTATTTGTAAATTAAGTGGTATGAGTGATATTTTTAATGAAATAAAGTTCAAATAATATTTACGTTTGATAAAATAATTTAATTTTGGTGGAAATACATGTTCACTTTCTTTTTAGTCATTAATCCTTTGATATATAACTAACAGTGCATTTGGCAACCAGAATAGTCAAAACTATAATTCTTATTGCTAGTATCAGATATACTTTTAGAAGACCTAGTTTCTATACTATCAGTTAAACTGCTCTACATTTGCTAACTTTGCATAGAGTTTGGACTTTATATAACATCTTTATTCATCTTTAGACAAGGGATGTACTTATTATGTATTTACAAATTATTTATTAGATTTATATAATGGATTTATGTATCTATTCTCTTTTGTTTTAAATCAATTATATTTATGCGAAGTTAACAATACTAATATTATTAATTAATTAATTATTTATAGTTATAGATCATTACTAAAAAAACAAAAATCAGTGCTACTATCTATTACATCGTAAAAAAAAATTTAGGTAAAAAATAGAACTAAATTTTTCAACCTTTTTAAATGGGATTATTGAAATTTAATAATATGTATTAATTTTAGAAACACATACAAATCCTATTTGGTATTTTTTTATTCATAAATTTTTGATATCCTACTTGATTTCATAGCTTCTTTTGGTATATAGTTAATTCAATCTATAAAGCAGGTAATATTCCTCATTAGATCTTAAACTGAATTACAATCAAATCTAAATATAAAATTAAAAAAAAAGAGAGAAGAAAATACATCTAATTATTACTAAAAAGAAATACAAAAAATTAGCTCATTCTTCATTATTATCATAATTAATAACGAATCTACAAATAAAGTTAAATACTTTCTAAATTAATTTAAATACCAACTAAATTTGTAAGATAGAAAACAAATAATTTCATAGACTATTTCAATTATTACAAAAAATGTTATTATAATAATACAACAATAAATTTAAGAAGAAAAAAGTATTTAAGGTTAAAAAATTTAAGCAAAATGTAAAACAAATCTTTTTATAAATTTAATTATAAGGTATTTTTAGTTCTAAAAATTGTTTACTTTATATCGTAATAGAGCAATTAATATTACAAATCTGAATTATAGTTATCGTATATTCTCTAAAAGAAAGTAAGTGAATTTAAAAATTATTATATATTTTTTATAAACTTTTGAAATTTATAAACAAACCCTAAAATAATTTTTTTTTTTAATTTTACTTTATTAAAAATTACCATATATTAAATATTTGAATAGGAAATTTAACAAAACAAATCTTTTTATAAACTTAATTGCAGGATATTTTTATCTAAAAAATGCTAATTTGATATCTTAATAGCACAATTACAGAATTAATATTTTAGTTTTAATAAAAAAGTCATCTATATTTTGTTAATAAAAACTCAGGTATAACGCAAAAAAATCTTTTATGAATTTAATTGCAAAGTATTTTAAAAGTTTAAAAAATATTATTTTGATATTTTAATTTTACAATTAATATTTGAAATTAGAAACTCTATTTTAATTATAATAATAAAATACCACCTAATTTGCAATAATAAGTATTTTAAGTGTATAATAGTAATATGCAGGAATATTTATTTATCTCAATAATATTTAGGATAAATTATTTATCATGGGTTCTATCTATTTCAACATTATGCAAATTTATAAAAATATAATTATGTATTGCTTTTTCGTTATTTAAATTAGTATATTACATTATTATATAGACTGATGGATGGCGTAATTTAATTAATATTGGTAAAGATTGAATACAACTCAAAAATCTTAAGTTTTTTTAAGATAATTAAGATTCTATCCAATTCACTAATAGATTAAATAAGAGCTATGAGCAAAGAATTAGTAAATTAGCATCCCTCTAGTACATAAGGGCAAAACCAAATTAAAGCTTCATTAAGTAATAACTTTTTGAAATAGAGAGCTTAAGCAAGCGGATAAAAAGACTTTAACCTAGATATGATGAAGTTGATGTAATATGATAAGTAGTAATCTTATTTAAATAAGCTGGAATCCTTAGCAACAATCCATTCTTAAGATAAGCATTAAGGAAGTAAGAAAAATACTTAGACAATTGCACAAAGTTAACAGAGTTAAGTAAATGAAACTTAAAGCAATATAGACAGAAATCTCTATCTAAAAGCCTAGCAAAAAATTTTTTCATAAAATCTCCGTATCCCTTCTAAAATAATTAGTTTTAATGATGCTAAAGAGTCTAATACAAATTAGTAAGATAATTCAAAGGAATAACCTTCTGAGAATTAAAAGAATATAAAGATAATAAATATAGAAAGTATGAATTCAGAGATTGAAACGTAAAAGCTAAATGCAAATACAGATTCTCATATTAAATCAGTTGACTCCCCTTTTAACAAAACTAAACAAAATCAAGTTCAAATAAGAAATGCTAATAACCAAAAGTACTTCCCTCAATCTCTTGTTAATTCTAAATTTAGAGATAGCCAGTTTTAGTGCGAAATAAAGGATTAAACTTCGAAAATTCAAATATTTAAGGAAGAAAAGTTAGAAGATAAATCCAATCAAAAGTTAGATCCACTTAGTAGAGTGAGACTGCTGAAGAACTTGAGCCCTTAAAGTTCTGCACCTTAGACATTTAGCTTGTCATAATCTTCTTTGATTGAAAAAAATAATTAGTAAAACGGAAAAAAAATGTAAATGAAAGACTTAAAATTTGAGAGTATTTTCATCGATAACACAGGATCTCATCTCTCAAACTCAAATTAAAACCTCATAGTATAGTCTAAGCAACAATTAAATGCTGGATAAAAGAATTTTTTAAATTCTTAAAGGAATTTTTTGAGTGTAATTTAAAACGATACAAATAAATCTTCTAGATCACAATCTTAAAGTTAATAAAATAACTTAAACAAAAGAAGATACTCTGCAAATGTGAATTAATAAATCTAAACTCCTTAATACAATCAAGAAGAAAAGAAATGTTTTACATCTTTTCTAACAGACTATTTGTTAAATATAAAGGATGTTTCATCACCAAGCAACGGTTTACTATCACCAATAGATAAGATAGCTAACTAAAATCCTAGCTTAATAAAGAGAGCTTAAATTATGAGTAATTATAATAAATAAAATGCTGATAGCTAGCTATTTTTTTCTTCAAAAAATAATAATAAAGTTCCCTATAGCACTTTTTCACAAACTTAACCAATCCTACCTACTTAATTATAAGACAATAAGCAACCTGGATAAATTTCTATTTAAGCTTTGATTCCCTCAGTACCATCTAAACTAATTTAGCCTCAAATCTCACTTAACACTAACATCAATAACAACAATAATAATAGTTAAAATAAAAATATAAGTTAAAGCTAAAGTGAGTACTAAATTTTTAGCATTTAAGATTTTGACTCTAGTAAATCTAAATCTAACATTTTTTATCACTAAAAAAACCTCCCTTCTTCACTACAAGAACTACAAATGATTAAAAGCGAAGAGGATTTAAAAACTTAAGAATTAAATGCTAATGTTAATTTCAAGAACTCAAATAAAATAGCAATAAATGTTCAATCTCCTAAACAAATTTAAGATGCAATAAATAATTTCTAATTATCTAACAAAATAAAGGCATAAAGCTTTGGACACAACCACACTTTTTTGAATCACATTTCAAATTTAGATGAATATTAACAAAAAAATCTTAAAATTATAAAAAATGGCATTAGTAATGTGTTTTAAAAGAATAGGGATTATGAAGATTCTCCTTAACTTAAGTTAGATAACAAAGAAATCTAATTTTCAAAATCTGATAAAATAGTTTAAAAAAATTATGACTCAAAATAATTTGCTCCTATTGGATAGGTTATAAGTGATTAGAAGTTAAGTGCTAAAGATTAAGGATTTTACAGCCTATCAACAAGAAGAACACATTAATAACCATAAGCTTAAAATTCTCCCAGCTCTCAATATCTATTAACAAATAGATAATCTTTCTCTTAATCACAAATTCAGCCTAAAAAGAAATTTTTATCTTTTTAATCATAAAGGGAATTGCCTACATCAGATACATCATACAACCATATAGACATAGCCCCTTTTTCTAATTAAAACAAAGAAAATACTCATCTTTAAAATTTAATGTATAAAGTAGAATAAGCACCTTAAATATCTTAAAATGTTCAACCAAAATATAGATTATTAAAATAGAATATTTCATTAGAGTAATCTTTTGATAATGAAGATGAAGATTTTTATAATTACACTTAAAATATTAAAATACAAATTTAAAACTCTCCTTAAAATATAAATTTAAACATAGACTTTTTATGAAACAACAATAAAAATGAAGCTATGTAAAACACAATAAGAGATGCTCGAGGATCAACTTAATTACTAATTAATAATTGTTGACCATTTTTTAGAACAATTCCTAAAATAAACAAATTATATTATATATCCAAAATTTTATACAAAGAAAATTACCTTATCAAATTTAATTTTTTACAAAATAAATCAAAAATATTCAAGAATCAATAAAATCAATTTAAAATGTTAAACTAATCGTTTTATCAAAATAAATTACTATTGATTAATCAAATATTTTATAAGAAAAATAGTTTATAAATTATAAGTTATGTTAATAAATCAAAAATTTTTAAAGTTTTTATAAATTATAATGAATGCATATTTAACAAATCTCATTTTTATATTTAGTTTTAACACATATTATCAATTTTACTTTAATTTACTTCATAATTTGCTAAATGGTATTTTAGATATCAAAGGTTCTATAATTTTTCTTGTGTAAGTATGAGTTGTATCATAAAATGAATGGTGATAATTTTTATAATTGTTAAAATTTTTGCTATAGTCTACTTCAGTTACTTTTAAACTTGTGCATAGGTGTTATTTGACCTAATTTAAATCATCTAGCCTATTTTTTTGGGACAAAGAAATGAATTTTCTTTCAAAGTGCTCTTTGGTTGGATAAGCAAATAGTAAGATTAATAAATCTAAATTTTTATTCTTAAAAAATATTTCAATTTCCTATTCTAATTTTTCAGTAGAGTAAGTTTCAAATACTGCTTCTGGGGAAATCATAAAGACACTGTAGCCAACATTTGTATTATTTTGATAATTAAATTGCTTGTAATCTTTGGTAAGAAGCTTTGGAATACCTAAATTAGAATTCTTTTTAACATCAAATTTAAGTGCTTCTATTTTAGAAAATATTTCATTTTTATCAAAATTTTATTGAGGAAAAATGCCTTAAAGATAGCTTGTCATGTAATTTAAAACTGTACTATCTCTATTGTTCCATCTAATGTTTTCTAACTTTTTATCAAAATTGTAACTATCAACAATTATTGTTTTCATTATTGAGTCTGCAATAATTGGATCTAAAATATCTTCGTTTCCTTAAATAAAGTATTCACCTAATAATGTAGTAGCAGATCCCACAGTCGCTATATTTTTGATAATTTTTTAATTTTTTTCGTAAAATTAGTCAGTTGTATCTTAATGATGGTCAGTAATTTCTACAACTCTGCTTTTAAGTGTCGGGTAAATAGTGCAATTATGATCATAAAGTATTACATCCAATTTACTTGCAGTAATAACTTCTTAAATATTGAAATCATCTTTAAAAATAATATCATCAACATGAATTTAATGTGTTTCCAGCAAGTCTAAACTTTCAAATCTACTATTTATATCTTATCTATCACACTAAATAACAGGTAGGTACATATTTAAAAGATTTTCAAAATCCATTTACTCATAAACAGAGTTTTCTTTCAAGTAATTTAGATAATTTTTTTCAGCCTAACAAAATTTGAAGTAAGCATATATCATACTCCCAATATTAGAGTCTAAGTCAGCGCTTTCGTTTCCCATAACTATACTAAGGTTTAACTATCCTTAAAATTTCCTATTTTTTTAGAAATCAAACCACTTTCTAGATAGTTTTAAGTATTGTTTGAACAAATTTTTTTGCATTGATGATATCTTTTTTGAAGAAATAAAGCACCTATAGCTATCTTTTTATTTTATTTTAATATAAATTATTAAATCAAAATTTATTAAATAAATACATTTAATGAAATTTACAATAAATAAAAAAATATTTAATCAAATTAATTTACAACCAATATCAAATTTGGTTAATTTAACAATTAAAATATAATCTATTTTATTTTTAAAAAGTTAATGAATCAAAAAACGATCACCTTTTAATAAATTTAAAATAAGAGAAAATAAATAATAATATTATATAAATTAATTAATTAGTTAGTTAATTAATAATCATTTTAAATTAATTAAGAATTATCAAATTATTTTACCACACATAAAAATATAATGAATGTTTCACTTGAAAATATTTAAATTTTTTTAAAAATTAATTATTTTTTTTTCATTGTTCTTGTTTGGCTTCAAGTTGGTTTTAGGGTGTTTTGAATTTAAGAGGTCTGATTTTCATGTACTCTAAAACCTTATCATTAGTGATAGCCTTTCTCTTTTCCTATTTTAAAAAAATGTATTTATTTATTTGAAATATAATATAAAATAATTATTACTTGGTGATCACCAATAATCTTTTGTAAGATTCCTATTAATTCCTTCTTTACTTCACCAGTTAACATCTTACCAGTGCTATACTTAACTCTAATTTCTTCTAATCTAGCATCGTCTTCTAAGAAGAATCTAAGATAGTGATAGGGGATATCTACTGTTAAATCTGCACCGAATTATTCTTATTCTTCTTTAGTAGCTCTACCTCCACTTACTGATTTATTAATTTTTTCTTTAATTTGCTTGGGAGTATCTGTCAAGAAAATAGCACTGTTAGGAACTGTGCTACCCATCTTAGTACCAAAACCTTGTAAAGATGGGAAAAATTTGCTGTGGATGCAAGCAGTTTTTGGAACCTTGAGCTTATATTAAACATCTCTAGTCATTCTAAAGTATGGATCTTAGTCAATACCTTAGGGGATTAAGCAGAAAACGTTCTTATTACCGAAAATGTGAGGGAAAGAAGTAGATATGGCAGGAGCGGCTTGAACTGCTGGGAAAGCAAATTTACCACAATTATCACTTGGAGTTACACCAAAAATACCCTTAAGCTTTTTTATAAAATAAATTAAAAATTAATTCCTATAATTATTATTTCATCTTTATTTAAAAATGTAAATAATATTTTATTTTACTTGATTGTAAGTAACAGCCTTTTGAATTTTGCAAATATTTGGGTACATATGACCAACATAATCAGTATTTCTGAAAATAAAAGTTTTTTCAATATCGAAACCACAAGCTATAATATCCTTAGCATTTTCAATAGCTAACTTTTGGTATTCCTTTTATTTAATAATTTTTCAAAGTTAAATTTAACAATTTTTGATTTTATAAAATTTTACTTCTAAAGTAAAATCTCCCTTATGGAAGAACTTTTCATCATCAGTCAATTAAATAACCAAAGGAACATCAAAAGCATCTTACAAATATTTAGTGAAGATGAAAGGCATCAAGTGACCCAAGTGCATAGATTCAGTGGAAGGACCTTTTTAAAAATTAAGTAGCTTTACTTTCCTATTCTATAAATATTGATTTATTTATTTATTTACCTCTACCAGTGTAAAGATAGAAAGGGATTCCCTTTTCATAATTATCTAAAATTAAATTTAAGTCTCTATGAGAGAAGAAGATTTCTCTTGTCAAAAATGGATGTGCCTTCTTTCCAGTAAGCTTTTCAACTCTAGAATAATATATATGTACAGGTGAATATTGAAAAACTATGTTTAAAAAAATGAATTCATTACCTATCAATTAAACTTTAATCAATCTTTGAGCATCCAAATTCAGATATAAGCTTATCGTAATCAACTATATATATATAAAATTAATAGTTATTTCCCTTTTCTTTAACTTTATTAGCTAAAATTGTTTACCATTTTCACCAACTTCATAAGGGTTTACAGAGGATGGCTTGACCTAATTAGTTTAGCAAAAATGATTTAATCTTTTAAAGTTTGAGCAGATAATAAATCTATCTTATCTATAAATTTAAATTTATTACTTAATCTTCTTATTCTCCTTCAGTTGGCTATTGAACTTTTTGTTCTTCGACAACAGTTTCTTATTGTTGAGTTGACATTTTATGCTAATTTTTAGTTATTTTTTGGAATTATTTGTGTTTAAAATATCTTTTTAGTTAATTAAATTTATCAAAAATATTAATAATTTATTTCAGACTTAAATTAAATTAGTGAATGTTCGTTCATTGACATATTTAATTAGATATTATTGAAATAGAAAATTTAAAGTAATATACTAATGTCTACTCATCACAGTTTTTATCTTTTATTATAAATAATATGTAATATATTTAATAACATACTCGTTAGCTTAAATAAAATCAAAAATTTTTAATTTTAGAATAATTTTTTGCAATTAAATTTTCTATTACATTCATAAAATCTTAGGAATGAAAAAAAAGCCTTTTATAATATATTTTAATTTTTGTTCTAGGATGACGAGTAAAGCAGTAAAAAAAATATTAATTTACTTACACATTTTATTTAGAGTAGACCATTTTATGTATTTTAGCTTTATTTATTCACTTATTTCTTTTATTATGAATGTAATTAAACTAAATGTTAATGTGTAATATCTTCACTTTTAATGAATAAAATATAACAATATTACCAATTATACATTTAAATTATAAATAAAATATAGAGTCTACCAAAAATTAAAAAGCTTCAAATTAATAATCTTTAATATAGAAATTTGAGTTAGATTTTTAAATATTAATCAACTTTTTGGTTAATTTTTTAATGATGGATAAAGAGAAAGTTATTTAATCATTTATAATTTTTATTTATTCTAACATTTCAAATAGAATATATTCACTTATTGCTTTTAAAAATAAACATAATAAGTTAATAGATAATAGTATTTTGATTTAAACAATTTTTTATTACAAGTAGTTACTTTAGTTATTTAATTTTTCTTTTACAAGCAAATATTGAATATTATTTATTAATTTTAATAAAAGAAAATGAAAATATTGCAAAATATACATACTCAAATTAATAGCTTAATTAAATTTAAAAGAGTCTAAATCTTTTAATAAATATATTTAATTACAAAATAAAAAATTAATTTTAACCACATTTAAAATATTTTTCTATTTTATAATAATTTTGTTATTTCATTAAATATTTGACAAAGTAAAAAAATAAAAACTGGTTGTTAACTTAAAAAAGACATATATTTTTTTGTTTTATAAAAATTAACTAAAATCTTTCACTAAATATTTGTAAAACAAAAATATAAAATCTAGTTGTTAAATCTAAAAAAATATGACCTTAATTTAACTTCAAAAATATTAAAATTAATCTATGCATTTTATTTTTTTGTGTTAAAATTCAAAAATTTAACTGAACTATTTATTTATTCAACTGCAAATTTATTTTTCTTATTAAATAATATTACTTTTTTAATTTTAAATAATGTAATTTACATAAAAGTTTTCCTTTTATTTTTAAAGAAGACTCATAGCAATAAAATTAAAATTTAAAAACATACCTTTTATCCTCGATCTATTTCCAACTATTTAAACAAAGTCTTTAAATATATTTTACAAAATATTTAATTTCCTAGTAAAAATATAAAAATAATTTGATTTTAGTATTTTATATAAAATTTTTAAAAGTATTTAAAGTCATAAAATCTGAAGAAAAAAAAAGACAAGTTATTTATCATTTAAAATTTTGGTGTTATTTTACAATTATTGTTAACTGTTTTATTTGGTAATATATTTCTTTTTATTTTCTAACATATGTTTCTTTTTGCAGATAAAATCAATAAGTATTGATGGCAAATTAAAATTTTGATTTTGTAATTTTTTTATTACATTTCTTTTAGCATTTAAAAATTACATATTTTTTTTTTATATATATTTGAATATAAATATTGAAATTTAGAATTAATAAAACAAATTTAAGGCATAGTAGGTTTAACAAATAAGTTAAAACATAAAGCAACATATTTAACAAGTATTCTATTTTGATGAATATTATCGGTTAGAAGCAATTCTCAATTTTTAAGTTAGATAAAGCTTTCTAGAGCTTTTATAAGTTAATAGTTAAAAGCTAGCTTAATTGTCCTTTAGATAGCTACATTTTAACAATTGCATGTTTTTGGATAGGATTCTTTTAAGTATCTTCAATAGTAGATAGCTTTCAAAATAACGGAAATAGCTTGCAATCTTCTTCAATTTCATGGAATGAATGTTGGAAAGTCTTCATTTATTTTATAAGGCCTGTTTAATTTATTTATTAGTAGTATAGTGACACTCAATAAAGCATTAATTCTACCGTAATAGGAATTCTATTTGTATATTTATTTTTCCATGCAATAATAGGGGTTACATCATCCTTTTTAATAAGCTCAACATTCAAAAAAAAATAAAAGGTTGGATTATAAATTATGAAAATATTTGTCAACTGTGCTATTTATTTTAATTCCCTACTTTGCATCCCTATCATAGAAACATCTCTTTTACTTGCATTTTAAGGTAGCTTGACAAATGCGTAAAATCAATCTACTACATCTTTGTCAAGCTCAGAAAATTAGATAAATAAAATATGCGGTTTTATTCTATTTGCTTTATACTAACTATATTCATTTATGTGCTCTAAATTTTATGAAGTTTCTTACACTTTGGAAGAAAAAGGTTTGTAGAAATACTCTTAAGACAACCTCTCAATATTTATTAACCACATTAGAATAGCTGCTGTTTTAGGTTACACATATGATCCCTAAGGAAAAAGTAATGGCCCTATCATAGCTTCTTGTTTTTCATGTCTGTATTTTGTGCTATTGGTATATGAATACTTTATGAAAAAACCTTTTAGTTGCATCTCAAAATCAGACAACTATTTAGCATCTATTGTTACGAATTTCTTATTTTTAGTTATTATTATATTCAACAAATAAGCTAAAATAACAGACGTCTCTATAAGTATGACTTTACTTCTATTAATTATACCAATTGTTGTCAAACTTATGATCGGAGCAATCAGATAGGTTAACGACACTTATCTTTATACGAATTTGCTTGATGAAAATGAGATTTCATCTTAAAATGATGAATTACTTTCAAGAAAAATATCTATGCTTTACAATAATAGAAATCAAATATTACAAAATGATTAACTCAAGCTATTTGGAATATATGAATAGCATAAATTAAATTGCAGAAGACAAGTGTGCTTCTGCTAGTATAAAATAATTAAGTGCAGTGAAGATACTGTATTCTTGCTAAATTCAGATATTTTAGATAGATATATAAGGTACCTAATAAGAATAGAGTTAAGTAATTCGAATTTGAATGAGAAAATAGATAGATTGGTACATTTCATAAGGTATTTATTTGCTTATTTATTTATATTACACACATTTTTAATTTTAAGTGAATTAAAATTCCTAATTTCTTTTAGAATGATCACTTCTATTTAAAAATAAAAATAATAATTGAATATATAGGTACATGACATTTCTTTCTTACTCTAAAAAGCACTCTTTTGCTATAAGTAGAGTTATTGATTTTATTAATGAATCTGAAAGAATGAGAAAAACTTATGGATCATATGTAAAAGTATGTGTAGATACTATTTTAAATGAATTAAAGCAGATCATGTTCAAGAATATCGTGCAAACTATTATTGATGACGAAGTTGAATAGCAGCTAGTGGATATAGACTCTTACATTAGAATGCATATTGAGAAAGATATTTTAAAGGAAATCATTTTCAAGTGTATTGAAAAAAGAATAGAAATTTTTGAAAAGATGAGAAAAAATTTTGAGGATTTTACAGAATTGGAAAAGCTAAACAAAGATTATAATTCTCGATTAGATGAGCTAGAAAATAGATTTCATTTATTTTATGAGCGTTTTCCAACAAAATAGAATTAATCTTTTTATGTTTTTTTTTAGGCTGAAGTGAAAGGAAATCTTAAAAAAGCTATTTAAATTTCAAACACAAGAAAATTTTAGTAGACATCAGACAACAAAAAGCTGTTTAATGTTTTTGAACCAAATGTTTTGTATCTAACAGCAACAATGGGAAAAATTTGGGGTAAAATTGTTAATTTTTCTGATAAGCTTCCAAATGCTCTAGGTTACAAAAAGCAGGAATTTAATTATGTAACTCACATAAAAGATATTATGCCAACATCTATTGCTACCATTCATGATGAAATCATTAGATGCATGATGACTCAAGGAAATGATTCAATCATCAATAACAAAAGATAAATATTTCTTAGAAATAAAAGCAATTTTTTAATTAGAGTTAATGTATTTATATCCATGAATCTATACTATACTGAAGAATTACCATTTGGAGTGTTTGTAACTCCAATAGAAACAAGAAGTGGCTTCTTGTTTGTAACTTCTCAGGGTAATGTGGAGGGTATGGACAACAACATTTTAAGCCAGGTAATGAAAAATTTTTTAAATCAAAAACTAATTTTATAAAAAATATATTATAGGTAGGCTACAATAATGTTTAAAACATGCCACCCTTCTACTAATTTAAAATATCTCATTGCATTCCTGAATTTGAGCATTTTACATAATTGATGGCTGAATAAAATTTAAGCTTGATGGATAGAGTTGATGTCCCATTTAATTTTTTTGCTAGGTCTCATCCATAATTCCAAAGATTATTCACGACTAAATCTCAAAGTGTAAACTTTTAATTAAAAATTTAAAAAATTTAAAAAATTAAATAAAAAAGATATCAGAAATTATAAAATTACAAAGCTAAAGTAGTTTTAAAAATTACTCTGAGTAAGAAAGCTCTTTTCGTCAATCAGTAAAAAAAATGGGATCCACTTCTAACAATTAGTAAAGTAATCTTATCAAGTTTAAAGCAGATTTGACAATTGAAAGACACAAAATTAAAATGCTAGACTCTGTGTATGTTTATTACATAGTTGAAATAAAATATTTAATGCGGGTGGTAAACAATGATGAATTTTATACTAGCACAAATAAAACTATGAATATTTAGGGGTCTTCATAAAATAATTTGAAAAGTTAATTTATGCAAACAAAGAAGGTAATTAAATTTTTTATAGGCCTAAAATAAAATTTGTAAAAAATAATATAGGTTAACATGAAAACAATCAGCGAAACAGAAATTCTTAAACAAGAAAAAATTTTATCTGAAAAAGTTATCCAACCAGCTTCAAGATAAATTATTACAGAAGAAAATACAGAGAGAGTTTAACAAAATCAATTCTTAGGAATTGATTTTACTAATCCTGACTTGAAATCTAGTCCTAATATTTCTAGCTAAGGAAATAATCCAAACACTCAAAGAGATCAATAACATTTTGAAGTTTTACCAAGTGATATCAGAGAAGAATTAAATCTTGATAAGGTTCATGTAACTTAAAGGCAAGCAGCGAATATAAATTCAAAAATTCAGAATCAAATTTAAGAATAAGATAAAAACAATGGTATAAGTTTTGATGTTTCTCAATAAAATCTTGATTTTAGTATGGTAAACAATGTAAATAATCCTTTATTAGAGTATGTTTAAGATAATAACTAAAATTTAAATTATTCCATGGCACATGATGCTAGTTAAGTATAATCTGCTCACAAACTTTATATTAAAGAAGGCACAACAAGAGTAAATTACTTAAATCAAACTAACATTTTTCATTTTTTAATATTTTAAATAATTCTCTTTATTTTTATTAATATTCAATTTATTATTTGAATTTTTAATATTAAAGGTATCAGCTGGTGAAATAAAAGAATAGGAAATAGCTCAGATTTTTATGAAATAATCTATAGAAGACAAAGATAAATAGATAGAAGTTAATTTAAGTTAAGCAAACAATAATAAGAAGAATGAACAAAAAGTTGAAAACAAAAAAAGAAGTTTCTCTTTACCTGATTAATAGGAAAGAGCAGACCTTAAAGTGAAATTAAGGAAAGAAGAAAGAGATGGAAGTTTAACAAGTAGTACTGATGCTTTAAATAGGAGTATGGATAAGTATAATTACTATGAAGAGTTTATATCTTCTAAGCACTATCCAATTCATTTAAGAATTCTTAAAGTAGCTAGATTTACGGAATACTTAATTCTTTTAGTTGCTACCATAGCAAGCATTTTAACATTATACTCTTCATTTGATAATTTATTGTAAAATATTGACTCCCTTACTCTTCACTCAAATATTTTATCACCCTATGGAAATACTATATGTCTATCTGATACTCTCTACTATTTATAGTAGTTTGGCACACCTACTCAAATCACCTAGCAGACTCAAATCTAATTTCAAAGGGAGAAAAATTAATATCAGCTATATTCTTCTATGTTATCATAGGAATGGTAAAACTCATATTTGACCTCATATTTTATAGATAACAGTATTGACATTTATTCTTCTTTTTAACTAAATGGCATTCCATACCAAACACATGAAACACTACTAACAGCTTCTGCTAAGCTACTCTATTCTTTGAATGATAATTAATGTAAACGTTTTACCTAATTAATTTAATTAGTTTTTTATTTTAAATTATGTTTTTATTAATTAGAATACACTTAAGCTTAGATTTCAAGTTAGTTTTATTTACCTGAAAGACAATTCTTGGCAGTGAATTATTCATAGTTCATATAGTTTTTTAAAGATGTTGTTTAAAGCACTCTTAATTCGTCATTGTCTTACTGCAGATCACTTATAACTAATATTGTTGTCCAAACTGTCATTTTAAACATTGTTACACTCTTTGTATTTTGTCTGAGCGGTTGGAATTATTATTAATTTTCAAAGAATATCATGAGCATATTAAAAATGTGTGAAACTGCTTCAACTATTTCTGTTGAGAATGAAATGTTTAGATTTCAAAAAATTCAAGAATAGCTTGCTGAAAACGAAAGCATGCTATTTAGCTACACATTTAGTATTCATTAAAAAGAACTAGAGCTGGCTACCTAGCATGACAGAGGTATGATGGTTGACAGAAAAGGACTTTCTAAATCAAGTGGATTATAGTTTGGTGGAACAAAGAGAAAAAAATTATTAGTAAATATTTAGAATGAAAGAATAAATTATACTGGATTTGCTTTATTTACGATATTTATTTATATTCTTTTTGTGATTTTTACAATTACTACATATTCGGTTAATACAACATTCCTAAACTAATTTTAGCCAGCTATCTAATATTACAAATTAGTATCAGACTCTAATTTTGAGATTTCTTAACTACCTTCATTAAAGGCTTTAATTAGTGAGTACTACATCCTCTAAAATGATGTTAATAAACAGAAGAGCGTATAGTATATCAATACTAATTTGAATACTCTTAAGTCCCTATTTGACACGTCATTGAATGATATACTTGAATATAGTTAAGATCTATTGAATTTTAACAAAATTGATTTTTTCGATTCATCATTTAAGAGTAAGATGGATTCTTTAGTGAATGGAAATATTTGTAATACATCTGATGATGGTTTAGATAATACTTGGAGTCCTTCCAGGTGCTAATAAATTCACTAAGGAATTTTAACTTAGGGTTTATCTAATTCTATAAGTAAATGGTATGATTAATATAACTCCTTTAAGTAGCTAAATTACATGGATGTTCTTTCAAATAGTTAGCTTTTACCAGTATTAATTGACTCAACATACATTTCAATAACTCTATCTAATTATACAACTAATATGAGAGATTAAATCAAAAACAGCATGTCTTCAAGCACCCAAAATCAAAAAAATATAAATTTAATAATTTCTCTAGTATTTATATCAATAGTAACAGTAATTTACTTCTTTGAGCTATTCAAAGGAATGCAAAACGTGACAGAGAGATTTCAAATGGCAAAAAAAGTTATCTTCCTACTTCCTCTATAGACTGTAATGATAGAAGAAACTTTTATTAAAATATTAAAAGCTTAATCAAATAGATTAGAAATAGTTAAATGAAAAAGATTGATAAATTATAAATATTATATCATTAAATTCTTCCAATTTATATTAAGATTTTAAAAAAATCTTAATAAAAAAACACATAAAAAATTACTTATTCTCATATAAATTAGTTAAACATAATTATAAAAAATAAAAGCTACTAGTTTTTTCTTCCATTTTCATTGTAAATAAATTAAAAAATTTAATTAATTTAATCCATACATCAATACCCAAAATTAATTACAAATTAAAATATAAATTATCGATTATTTATTATTATTATAAATTAAATAAAATTTAGAAATTTAAAATTTTTAACTAAATCGTTTATTAAAAAAATTAAACGATCTTAAAAATTAAAGTTAGTTTTTATATATATTTTATTTCTTAATATAAAACATTTTTGAAAAATAAACAGTGAGCTAAATTTAAAATTTAAAAAAAACAAATTTTTAAAAGATATTACTTTCATTATATTTTTATTGTTAATTACTTTTTTTTCTCTTTTACTTCTTTAATTAAAAAATCAAATTTTCCTATCTATTTTTGGTTCTCTCTGTTTGTCTGTCTAATAAATAAATTTTTCTTTTTTAATTTAATCAAAGAATTTTTTTGTGTAAAAGGATTATTTTTAAATCATCTTTAAAATACAAAGAAATATCAAATAAGTAACAAATATTCATTAATATAAATAAAAAAAGCCATTTAAATAAATTTTGAACTTAACTTTAATTAAAAATTGTAAATTTTAATTTGAAAATACAACTAATTTCAAAATTCAAAAGCCATAAATATAAATCTAGTTATCTGTAATGTAAATGGAATACTAATTGCAAAGCATAGGGTAAGTCTATTTGCGATTTTTCCTTTTGGAAATAAATATTTCTTATAAGTGTAATCTACATATGAAAAAGTCTAAATTTAACCCTTCCACTTTTTTGTTTACACTCTTTTTTGTGGAAAATATATTTTGTTATCATAAACTTTTCAATTAGATATCTTAGTGTATTATATATTACACATTTCGAAGTAATCATGCAAATCAAATCAATTTGTTAATTAAATTTTCTTATTTTTGCAAAAATGATCTTCAATATATCATAACAAATGACTAAATAATTCTTCAATTTAAATCATGCTATTTTATGTATCGTTTATAATTTAATTGAATAAAATATTGTAGAGTAGTTAGTTTAGTAAAATATTTAAAGTAATAAAAAGAATGAAAAATTTACACTTTCATTTATTTAATTAAATTAAGACTTCTTTTTTTATTTTTATATACAAACAAAACAAATATTATTGATTGTATTTGCTTTTTCGCTCGAACTTGAAATTATTGATTGATGCTCAAGTAAATTAAGTTTTTGAAGATAGATGATAAATGAATTTATTTATCTTAATGAAAAAGATACTGAAATTTAATTTAATTTCATGACAATATATCTAAATTAATTTAATCTTTCACCAAAATTATTAATTTGTTTGCTTCTTTCAAGTAGATTATAACAACAAAAAGAAGGGTAAAGTTGAAAATATCATATTTAACTTATCATTATGCAAGTAGGTAAGTTATAAAAAGTAGCATTTTTTAATTACCTTCTCAAAAGATATTTATTCTATTATTGTTGTTATGCTAAATAGTTGGATATTTCTTTTATATAAATTTTGTTAATCTAGTTATTTTTTTTTTTGCGTATTAGATTCGTTAAGAAGTAATGTATGTAATAAGCAATTTCATGATTATTGACAACAATACTAAAAATTTACTACTACCTTTATTGAATAAATAATTTTATTTGGTGGTCAAAAGGATTGTTAAAAATGTGATTTGGAAAGGTAGAAAGAAGGGAGCTTAAGCACTAAAAGAAAGATAATAATTAACTCTATTATTCTTTTAGAAGAATTGTTTTGATTTTATGGAATATAATTAAAAGATGTAACAACTAAGATATATGATATAAAAGAAAATACATAATAAGGTTAATATATTAATAAATATATGACGAAGTTTTTATCTTTTGTTAAAATAATTGATAATTTTATTCATTACAAACTACTTCAATTCATAAATTTAAACTTTTTTGATTAATTTTTTGTTTGTATGTTAATTTTTCAATTTTTTACAGCTGAACTTGTTTAATAACTAATTGTATTGCTAGCACCATTTTGTAATTCAATCATACCAATCTTTTCGCCATCTATGTTATTTTTAGAACCATTTTATTCAGTAACGAGAAGAACTTAGCTATGAGGCATTTTAGGAATCTTAGTGATGATTTCTTCAGGATCTTCGAATCTGATTCTTGGGATATGGAAGGTTTCTCCATCTTCAAATAGTTGGGTAGGAGTATTACCAAGTAATTTCATCATAAAGCCAGTGAATAAAGCTGAGCCAAAAGCAATACCAATAGTGATAAATAAGAATGCGACTTAAATTCCTCCTTACTTAGATTAACTCCAATCAGCATCGCTTGATTTAGGATAAACTTCTAAAAGTTAAGCAGCATTATCGCCACGAGAGCTAGCCTTAGCTGCAGCAACAGCACCCCAAACACCACCAAGAATACCAGGCATGCAGTGCAAATTCATAATACCACAAGTATCATGTAATCCGATCTTGTTTTCAAGGAAGGATTATAATTTAGAAAAGCCAAAAGTGGAAATAATACCAGCTAATGCACCTATTAATATAGCCCAAACAGGAAGGATGTTCATATTTGCACATGTACCCTATTATTATCACAAATATAAAATTAGCTAAAATATAAAAAAGTAGAATAATATTAGGATGAAATTTGCTTTAGTTCTATTTGATATTTATTTCAAAGTATTTTCTTTTTTACTTACTGCTCAGTAATTAATTGTTTTTTATTATCAAATCACTGAAAATTAAATTAATCTTTGTTTTTTTTTTTTTTTTGCTTATTTAACTATCTAAATAACTGACTTATTAACTTACTACCATTCTAACTAACTAATTAACTAATATTTTTTTGCTTGTAAACCAACAATTAAAAACTTATGTAATGTCATTTTTAATCTCTTTTTTGCTTCTGATAAAAAAATATATATAAAGTAAACAATTTTTTATTACCATTGCTACACCACCAGCTAAAGTAGCATTCTAGATGTCAATCATATTGAACTTCTTATCCTCAGTTCTAGTGAGTAAAGAAATAAGGAATGTCATCATGCAACTTGCACTTAAAGAGAGCATGGTATTGATGTAAGCTCTATTTTGAGCCTATGAACCAGGTGTGGCAGGTCCAGCATTGAAGGAAGGCCAGTACATGTAGAGGAAAATAGTACCAATAAAGGAAGTAAGATCTGAAATATAGTTAGACTCAGCCTTTTTGTGACCAAATGAACTTCTTGGGCTTAACATCTTTGCTAAAATTAGACCAAAAACTGCTCCATATGTGTGAATGACCATGGAACCACCAATATCAGCAACACCCATGTTAATAGATATTCTTTCGTTAAGGGTAAATCCAATAGTTTCAAAGAATATGCAAACTGCCATCTAAAAGCCAGAAACTTTACCAATCATACCACCAAAAGTAATCAAAATAGCACCAGCGCAGAATGAGCTTGTCATAAGAGTTAAAGTGTTAAAATGAATTTTGAATGGAGCATCTAAGTCAAATGCACATTTCCAGATAGCTTCCCAAATAGGATAGAGTTGGAAAGAAATAGCGCCAATGACAAATGTATAACCTATATTAATAATTTTTTAAATTATTTTTTACTTTTATACAGCTTTTATATATTGTAGAAGTATCTTTAAGATTCATAATAAACTTTACGAATATTCTAATAAAGATAATTCACTCATGCGATAAACAAATATTAAAAATATTTTAAGTCTTATTACCAACTGCACTGAACTAGTAAGTTCTGAGGAAGGTCATTAAGAAACCGAAACCAACGAAGATCATAACATTGATGTCTTACCACATAGGATAACGAGCAGCATTATCAGGTAAATCAGGATCGTTATCATAAACAGCAACGCATCCATGAATAATAACGCAAAAGATTTCAATTAATACGATAGCAAGAGCAAATTTCTTTTGCTCAGATATAGTGACTGCTTCAGCTAAGTGTCCCATTTTATGAATTTATTTTTTACTCTAAGTCTAAAAGTTACTTATTTACAATTATTTAGTAATTAAAAATATTATATGTTTCTCACAACCACTTTTATTATTAAATAAGATATTAATTTAGTATTTATTTATATACTTTCATCTAAAATGCGTGGATTTGATCTTTCTTTTATTTATTTTAACTCAACTTATCCTTTTTTGAAAATTTTATCAATTTCCCCACCTCATTAATTTAATTAAGCAGTCTACATTATCACCTATTTTCTTTTTGTGTATGTTAAGAAAAAATTTATCAATTTAGATATAAACAGATAGATTGATTCTACTTATTGATGAAAGATCACTTAATTAATTATTTAATAACTTGTAAACCTACCCCTATTTCAAATAAAAATCATTCAAAAAGTTAAGCTTACAGGCATACACACCATTTAAAAATAATTAATAATATTTTGAAAGTATTCTGAGATTTATATTACAGCTTTTCATAAAGATTTTATTTGAATTCCTATTTATTTAATCTAGAATGAGAATTATGGTAAAATTTCTTTTAAGGATTTAAAAGATTATCAGTTGGATTTCTCAAAATTAAGGTTTATAGATTATTCAATCATCATAATTATTCTTGAGAATTTATTGTTTTTTTGTGTAGTCTTTATATTAAAATTATACCTGACACAAATAATGAATTACTCAAAAATATTTAAAGATTTAACATATTTTTTTAAATATCTCAATTTGGTAAATCATCCGTAATTTAATTATGCGATAAGTGTATTTATACAAGTTTATTTGCTATTTATCAGCTTTTAGAACGCTTTAATTTAGTTTTCAAAAATTGCTTTGCTATTTACAGTTTATTTGTAGAGATTAATATATGAGAAATCGTACGGATAAATACATCATGTATCAAATTGGAGTTTTTAGATTCACTCGCTAAATAAATCACAAAATTAAAAATGAACGACAAATTGTAAAATATTAGAGAATTATGCTTATTTAAAATATTTTATTATCTGAATCTACACTTTTTAAAAATTTAGTTCATTATAATTATTATTACTTGATCCAGTGAAAGACAGACCTGAATTTTAAGGATAGAAATTACATCATCTTAATCTCATAAAGTTGAATAAATTTTATTAAATTATTGAATAAAAAAAAAGGGATATTCCAAACAAAATTAATTTTTCCCCAAAATTAATTGAAATTAGGAAAAAATTTTAACGAAATTAATAGCATACAATTTTTATATTAAAAAATATGATTTAACCATACAAATAATTGACAATATTTTGATTTTTTCAATTCTTTATTAATTAATTTGCAGTTTATAAACGATCTTTATACACTTCTAAAAGAAGTTTATAATCTATGATTCCATCTCTTTCTGCAAATTTTATAAATTATGAAACTATAGAATCCGCAATTTAAATTCCCTAGCTATTTAAAATTTTCATAATAAGCGATTTAGCCAGATCATATGTGATAGGAATATTTGCTTAATTATACGATTAAAATAAATCTAATAAATATTTTCTATTTTTTGCCAATACATTAAGAATTAAATCATGATCTTTAACATCTAATGATTATTTTATTTGTGTTGCTAACTTTTATTTATTCCTTTCGCTATTTTAAGTGATGTTTGATGTAATTCTAAAAACTGAATTTTTTTCTAATGACTTATTCCTTTCTTGTAGTTCGTCATTTTACTTTCCTTTGAGTTAAATGATCGACTTTTATTGTAAAGCTTCATAATTTTAATCTGTTCTACCATGATGGTATTACTTAATATGATAAGTATTGCTCATAGAACGATACTTCTTCTATCTAGTCAAACCTTCACCAGTTCCTTATTATATATTATCCTCATTATTGACTCTTCCTAAATAGAATTAAGGGGTATTTAAATTGCTGAGAACATCATTCCATTCTGTAGAGTCAATAAAACCATCTTAGTTTCTATCAAGAAATCCAAACATATCTTTAATTACTGACAATCCTTCTTCAGGTTCTCCATTTAACGTTTAAAGCTTATTAATAAGAGCTTCAAACTCTTGGAGACTCATTTTGCCATCTCCTTTTTGATTAAACTTTGATAAAAAAATATATCATCTACATCATCCTTAATTTGTATTAATCTGATGTAATAAATATCTAAAAAATGATTCAACCAGCTAATAATTAATAATAATCTTAATTTAATTTTTTTAAAAATTTATCCAATCAAATTTCTTATTTCATAGCATTTAATTTATGTTAAAATTTTGAAAATAATTGAAATAATAGTAGAGATTAGCTCGAAATAAATTACCTATCTAAATGCATCTACTGGGGATATCATATACTTATAAATTTTGCTTGAAATTTACTTCAACTTAGTTTTGCATCTCTTAACTATTATATCATCTTCGTCACTTTTTTATAGCAGCTCAATAAATTTTTTAATCTAAAGACGTCCATCTAAACCGCATAGATTGATTAAAAAGAATATTTCCTAACTTTTTAGTCCAAGATTTAACTCACTAAGAGCCTTTTTAAATTGATTGTTAGTTAAATATCCTGACTAAGCTATGTCGTTTTTATTGAGTATTTCTTCTAAGTCAATTTATGAAGATGACCTAATTATTCTTTTAAGTTTTTATATAAGGATTTCTCCTTGCTATTGAAGAAAACTTCCAGATTCACGAGTGTAAACGCTGGATAAATTTTGTTGCACACTGTTTGAGTTTTGCTATGTTATATTACCAGTTAAATTACTTCTTGATAATGAATTGTAATAATCATTTAAATCCGATTTGTCCATAAAAAAGCTGGTATTCTTTATTCCTACCAATCTTGGCTATAAATTCTATGAAATATTATTAGCCAAATCTTACTTTTTAAGATCTGACATGTTTCGTTTTATTGGTGAGACATATTTTGGACCTTATATTATTTACCTAAGATTTTGTTCTTTTTATCTTGATTACCTCTTTGGAGATTAGCTAACTTTAGAGCCAGTCACTGTGCTATATATAAAATTTAATTTAAATTTTTTAAAAAATCTTTGGTTTTGATTTAATTTACATAGGTGTATATGATCTAAATCTAATACTATCAATTTTTGAGTCAAATATGTCTATATTTTTTGTAAGACTTTATTGAGATTAGAATATTTAACTATTTTGGTTGTTTGTTTTACTTGTACTTTCACTACTTTAAATATTGTTATTAAAATTCTTAATTATAAATCCTAAAAATTTATTGAAATCCATTCCTAATTATGAAAATTAATTTATTTCTCTATCCCAAACTTAGCTAATTTCATCAAATGTGAATCTCTTTGGATACAAATAGTTAATACCCTTATAGAAACCAGATAGGTAAATCAATTTCTAATTATCTGGATTGTCATTACGGGTTAAAAAGAATTCAAAAGCTTCTTTTGCCTAAGACTTTTTACTAAAGTGGAGGTAGATCAAATTTCTAAGTTCTTCTACCATTTGCTTTTTCCAGTTTATGTGTCCTTTGTTTTAAAAATTGGGAAAATATATTTAGCAAACTTAAAATGATTTTTTTAATACCAAATTAGTTTATCCAATCCGATTCTGTAAGAAAGCCCTTCTTATGAGGATCAAAATAAGCAAAAAGTTCTTACAAAAGAGTGTTTGTCAAATCAAACCCTTGCAGGGAATTGCTCTTTTCTACCCATGATTAAAATTAATCAAATGTTATTTTCTTCTTGTATTAGCTTACATCTAATTATTAAAAATAAATTTATTGGTGAAATAAATAAATAAATAAATAATGATGATTGAATGAATTATTTGTTTACTTTCAAAGTTAGCCTATATCGATGGATAGTGTTTTGATATGTAAAGACCTAACTATTGCGAAACAGATTTTTTCCAATCAACATTCAATATTTCAATTTATTATGAGTCACTTTATTTGCTTGAGGAAGATGATATATTTCTTTAATTTTAAGTTGAATATGATCTTTTAATTGGTTGAATGTCTGACTTATTCAAAGATCTAGAATTTTAAATAGCTTACTATAATTCTTATTGCTACTTTACAAACTTAATAAAGTCTATAATTCCTATTCTTCCAGATTTGTAAAAATCTATTATCTTAAATAGTCTATTCACTCTAGCAATTGTTAGTTCATTTTCTTTTATTTTTAAGACATCTCTTAGAAATTTTTTAAAATCTTGAACATCAACTTTTTTAAGTAAAATTAAGATTAGGTAAATTATTATTGTTAACAAATATTTACCAAATCCTTTGTATTCAAAGTCAATAACTCTAAATGCTTCCTCTTCTGATGTGAAATGTCCTTTTGAGTACCACTCAAATATTCTCTACACCATTAAATTCTACCAATTCCAGTTATCTTCTGTCACTTGATCTTATGCATTTTCTTTGACACTCTTTTCAAGAACTTTTAAAAAGTTGCTAATATCTATCATTCCTATATGCAATTTATCCATATAAGCAAAAAAACCATCCTTAACAGGCTAAGAAAGCAAAATATACTGTATTAATTATAATTAAAAAACTTACTTTAAAATATTGATAAAGGTTAATAAAATTACTTTATCTAAACCATCCATAAATTCACTGCAAGAAATCATACCATTTTTATCTGTATCTAGTAAATCAAATAATTATTTGAATGTTATTTTTTTATCTCTAATATTTTTTCTGAGATCTCTCAAGATCAAGTTAATCATTTCTTCTGATAAAGGGTTTGTAGGGAAACAAGGAGGGCTGTTATTAATGAGCAATTATCTATCTTCATTTTATTTTAAACTAGAGTTAGTTGTAAACTAATAAGTGTAATTGTTAATAAAAGTAGAATTAGAGTGGTTATTGGTCTACTTTTCAATTTTCTTTTAATCATATTAAACAGCAGGAAGATAATCTATAGTTTGCATAGGATTTTATTTGATTTGACTTGGAAGTGCAAGGACTTACTCAATATATTTCCCATTTTTTATGTATTACTGTATATCATAGATATCAATAAAATCATCTCTGCTATAATCAATCTACTTTACAAAAGATTCTAAAAACTCTAAATTCTCATCTTTAAATATGTTATTTCCGAGATAAAAAGCAAACTTTTCAAATTAAAAAATATAATCTCTTTACTAAAATTAAAAGAAAAGAAAAAATTACTTTTTAATATGAAACTTTTAAATTATTTGAATTATCACCTTCTAATTTAACACTTTTGTGTACTGACTTTAAAAAATGTTCTGCAGACTCAAATTATTAATAATGATTTTTTAGCTTTTACATGAAATCACCTCTATCAAAAATTCTTTCTTTTGGAACTCTTGTTGCTTCTATTGTTGAAATGGATTGTAAAAAGTTAAAATAATCTATTCTCTCATTAGAATCTTTTTTTAAGTATCTTATCATTCTGTTTACTTCAGATATACTAAGCTTTAGCTTACTTTTTATCATACAAATTTTAAAGCTTGCAACATCTAATAAGCCTTATTAATGCTCATCATATTACTATTATTTTATTAAGTACATTTTAATTTTTTTAAATTCTCAAAAATATTTAGAAATACTATAAAAAGTTGCTTTAAATCTTCAAGCAATTCTTAATCAGTAAATTTTAGCTTCAACCTCCATAGCAAATTTTTAAACCAAGAAGGATCGTGCTCTTTATCATCTTTATAATCATTAAATAACATTTAATCTATAATTATCAAATTTTTGATTTATTTACCTTCTTCAATAGATTGCAAATGTTAGACTAACTAATGAACTGATATCTAACTTTATCCTGTTATTGATAAGATAGTGTCTGCTATTTTTTCAGCTTTTGAATCATCAATTGTTAAGCAAATTTATTTCATGCTTTATATGAGGTCTTTTTTATTCAAAGGTGCAGAATCTCTACTTAATTTACAAGTTTTTAAGATATCATCTGTCCTAAGTCCTTTTTTAAAGATGACATCTCTTATGTAATCTAAATGCCTAACTTTTTATTTTTAATGAAATAATATTATGTTCTATTTTAATATAAAATGTACTTTAAGAGGGTAAATATTCTCCAAAAACTTTTTGCCAGTCTATATAGTCAATATAATTCTTTTACTTTTCATCTAAAAGTTTAAAAGCTTCCTATATCTAAAATAATAAAAACATTTTATAATAATTAACAAGTCAATAAAATAAATAAATCTTTTCTTAAATAAAATAAAAAAAATGAATCTTTTATTTAATAAAATAAAAATATTATACCAATTCTGGTGTTAGTTTGATTTCATTTTATTAAATGCAGGTCTAAAAATTTTGAAAATCTAACTTTAAGAACTAAAAATTTTTAGATGAGGCAAAGCCCTTTTCACACAATTGTATAAAACCCTTTTAATTATATTTATGTTATTATGATATACAAATAACAAATTAAATACTCTTTCTGCATCTAAATGGTTTTATCTCATCCAGAATTATATGATTCTTTAACACATTGGCTTGTTTAAGTTATAGATTTCACTTTGAAAACTGAGTTAAGTTTTCATGGATTTATGAGATATTTCGGCTTAAGAAAGATTTTTTTTCTTGTTGCTTGGATCTCTTGCAAATTAGTTCTCGTTAATAAAAGATAGAGATTTTTATTATTGATTATGATTTCTTTGTTTTATAGGTGAAAATTGTTCTTCGATTTAAACTTATTTTTCTATTTTTTAATATAATTTTTATTTGACATTACTACAAATACTATTAAAATTCTACTTTAATCATTAATTATGCCTTATAAATTTATTCCGAGATTATTCCTTAAGTAAGAATTAACTGATGAAGCAATATCAATCATAGATTTATTCTGCTCCAACTTTTCTGGCGACAAGCTAGAAAATTTATTTCTGTATTCTAACACACTCAAATTAGCAGCTGTTAATGTCATTTCTCCTTTTTCTTTTCTTTCATCAAGAGCAAGGTTAGTTGAATACTATTTTAATAAAATATGATTAGTTATAAATAAATGTTAAAAATAATATTCAACCTATGTACTAGCTATAAAGCTCTGATGAAAATTCACTCCACACATATTATTTCTAACAATTAAAAAGCCTATTCCAGGAATTTCCAAATCAGCTTATCCATTCTTTTTTTGTAAAAATAATATTTTTAAACTAATTAGCAGGTAGTTATTATTTATAACATACACTATTTATTTTGGAAGCCAAAGTAGAAATCATCCTATTTACTCCAGCTTTGCATTTTATTGGGTCTACTGATATGAGATTTGAAATTTCACTAAAGTTAACTGTTACTTATTAAACTTATCCACTTGTAACTAAACTATATGGTCTAAGTTATGAGGTCACTTCGCTATAAATACTTTATTTTAACCCTAATCCTTTTACAAAATCAGCAGAAACTAAAAATACTGGTTATCTCTTTTGTTTTTCTCTTAATTTTTAAGATGCAAATCCCTTCATATAAAATATGTTTTAGATTTTAATTTTAATTCTACAAGATCATAAAACTAAAAATAAATGCAAAGTCTAAAAAGTTATGATTACATCTTTGTTAAAGTCAGTAGGACCAAATGTAAACAATCCAAATTTATGAATTAAAACACCTCTCCCCATTCTCATCTATCTTGAAATATGCAGGCCTAAATTAAAAAATAGATTGGAAAGTCTAATTAGTATTTTAAACTTAATAAAGTAATACCTAATCCTCCCCATATTTTATGCATTGTATCATCATCTATGTCTTCAATCATTTTATAAAGTCTGATTTAATAATAATATTGAACTCAATTTAAGACTAAAATTTATAAATGCAATACTTATTATCATTCAGCTGATATGCTGATTTGATTAAAGCAGCAGAGTTTACAGATAGCCTTGATATATCTGAAAATTGAGATGCCATTTTTATAATATTTATTATGAAAATTAATTCTATAAATTTTATTTTATTATATTTTTCTATTTACTTACAGATTAATTGCTGTAAATTTTTTTTGTTGATAGTTTGTAAATTAATAATTTTTATAAATTCGCACTAACTTTTTTTAATAAAAATAAATAACACTTTCTATAAAAAGTAAATGATAAATAGTTAGTTAATAATTAATTTATGGTTTGTATGCGATATCTTCTAATTTTTAATAAATTTATTAGGAATAAATTATTTTCAATAAGTTCTTGAAATACCATTAAATATTTGTTATAATAATAACATAGTTCTCTTTTTCATTAGTGTTTTACCTTATATTTGCTAATTATTAGTATTTTGATTAAAATTGCTTATGCAGAATACTCTTTGTCAAAAAATTAAAAATAATCTTACATTTTTTGCTTTTAATTAAAGTTAATATAATTTATTCAAAATTTTAACTTATCAAAAAATAGTCGTTTATATTTAAGTAATATCGTAATGAATTAAACAGCAGAAAGCTAATTAGATTAAAAAATATGTATAGAAATTTTATAAGAGTCAGAGCAAAATTTCAAAAAAACTCATTCATTTGGTAAGAATAAATGTATTTTTATTGTAATCGTTAATCTTATTTTATATTTAAAGAAGAGAGATTCATAGAATACTAAATAATAAGATGCAATTATCCTGGATTTATACCAATAGCTTGCGAATTAGAGAATATAACAGATGTTGATGTATCGAAGTAAATTGAATATTTTTAAAATATAGCTTAAAATATATTAAAAATATTTAATAGGCATATCAATTTCAGGTTTTATGTATCTGATGATATCTTTGTTGGTAATATACACTAAATTATATTGTTTAATATAATTTTTCTCAAAAATTATCCTCCATTTAAAAAAAAAAATATTTAGGCCACCTTAAGAATTATTTGAAGGAGTTATTTTAAAAAAGAATAAAAACAATGAAGAAATCTCACCGCCTTCATTTACTGATTGAAGATGATGTCATAATTAAACGTAATTGCTTGTTTATTTTAAAAAAATAAATAACTAAATTAGATTTTTATATGAATAATATTTCAAGCTTTAAAAATTTAGTTTTGTATTAAATTTAATAAATAATAAATAATAGATGATATTCCAATAAAGGAGGTTTATACTAAAAAAGTTGAACCTGATGGATGGCTTTATCTAAAACTATCAATCGATTATTGATAAATTGATGCTATTAATTAATTAAATACTTTATTTTTATTATACTAAATACTAGATAAATACAAAAAACAAATATTTATTTTGAAAATTGAAATTCAAAATAGATAATATTTTATTAAGTTATTTTGATAAAATTGTTGTATTTTTATTTCTGAACTTAAGATAAATTTATTTATATAATATAAAAAATATTAAGAGAGATATAATTTTTTATTGATTGAATAGAGTTTTATTTATTAGAAGTTATTTTAAAAATTCATACTGACTCTTCTTAGTCTTAGTAACTTTATTTATTAATATGTTTTTATTCAATGTTACGAGCCTCTTTTATAATCTATAAAATATCCATTTTTTCTATTTTTTATAAATTTGTCATCACAACTGCAAAGTCTTCGTCAAGTAATACAGATCTATTTATCTACAATATAGCTAGCCCAACATAAAAAACATAAACTAAAATATTTTTCCTACTTAACAGTGTATCCCAAAGACGTATAACATCATTCAATTAAAACTCTTAAGTATAGAGCAGAAGTAACCACCTTAAACTATAGTACTAGGGGTCAATTTATAGCTTTTCAAAATGGAACCACAAGTCATTATCGTATGCCTTGAGATAGCTGTTGAATTCTTAGCATTATCTTTTTATACCTTACTAGCATTCATCCATTTACCTCATAAATCTATCTTTAAGGAGACCCATAACTTTAATGAAACAAAAAAAAGTATCAGCCTCTATTTATAAAAATCCTTCTTCTTGGAATAAAGGAAAAGCTCTTTCTTTTTAGAAGACGTAATAAATAGGAGCCAAAACTTCATTCATTCCTTAAACGTATTATATTCCTTGATTTAATTTTGCATAAATAAATAAAATACGACTTAATACATCACAATGTCTTTCTTCCTAGCTTATATTTTTCTTCTTCTTTTCTTAACGAATTTAAGTGATAAAAGGTATTTAGAGTCTCACTTCTCTTTATGTATGTGATGTAAAAAAGTGCATATCAGCACGAGTTCTTTCTGTATCTTTCTCTATTTATGTAAAAAGCTCAGAGTCTTAGAAAAAAGAATTCCAGTTACTCTTGCTGCATTTGCTTAAAGGATGATCAACTACTTTTTAAAATTTCATTTTATTTTAGCTGCTCCCTTAACTTAATCTATTTGGATGATTTATTATTGAATTTTTAGAGAATGGATCGCTTTCTTATTTTTTTATTGATAAATGATTAGCTTCGCTTTAATTCGCATTATTTTCTTGCTTTTTTTTTAACTCTTCTTCTTCATGCTCATCAATAATTTTTTAAGGAGGCAACTTTTATTTTCTGAGAAAATCATCTAAAAATTAATTATAAAAAACTCTGCTATCTTATAGCTATTTTGTCCAAGTTGATCTATCTGGTTTAAAATATTCTAAAAGTATCTTCCAGACTAAAGCCCTTAAGCCTATGCATTGATCTGAAATACCTAAATTAGCATATTCTCTTAATTTTACTACATCTACAATATCGTTATTCAAAACTTCTAAAATGTTTTATATATTTTAATATTCAGTTTAAGTAGTCTTAGCTTTCAGTTCGCTATTCAGCTAAGAATTCAAATATTCTAGCGAATAAAAATTATTTGCTTATTCATGATTTAGCTACATTGTATATTACAAATAATTTTGGATTATTTTCGCTAATTTTTGTATTCCTACTTAAGTTTTTTATTAATCTATCTTGTCCAAACAAATAAATTTTTTTCTTAATAAAAATAAGATTTAGAAGTCTTATTAAGTTTTATCTTAAAAAACTATCTTTCAACCTCTAAAAATCTTAAGATGTAAATTACGGGTTTTTAATGAACACAAATTATAAATTATAAAAGAGTAAAACATAGATAAAATTGAAGGAAATTTCATCATCAGATTGCGATTTAAAAAAATATTCTAAAGAAATTTAAGAATTGCAAAATAGATTAATAAATAAATAAATAAAATAAAATTAAAGCCCGTCCAGTATGATATTTTCTATTGAAAATATTTTTTCTATTTCTCAATTGTAATAAACAACTCTGACTCTGCATTAAATATATAAAAAATAGTCTCTTTTACTTTAGGAATAATCAATATTTATAAAAAATAGATAGATAATTAAAAAAGAAATTTCTTTAGAATAGTGTTTGTTTGAACAATAAATTAAAAAGAAGTGTCTTTTTCTAAATTTAAAATATTCATATAGTAAATTATTATCTAAAATCTATTAATACTCAGTAAAAAATATTTTATAATTTAACTTTTTAAATAAATATTCTCACAATTTAATACATAATTTTTTAAAATATAAAAACTATTTTGATATTTGATGCAAGAAGAAACAACTTTTCATTAATAGGATTTTTTAATTTTTATAAGTTTATTTGTAATAGTTAAATGGATTTCAAAATATTGATTATTTTCTATCTCTATTAATTTTTTTAAGAAATTAATAAAATAAACATAAAAATGAATATATATTACTGTGAGTAATTTAGGTTAGTTAATTACTAAATCAAGTATTTATAATATAAATTGAAAAAATTTATTAATTGATAAAAGAACAATAATAATATTTAATAATTAGCAATAGGCTATCAAAATAGATTAAAAAACATATCTTATTAACTTAACAGCGATATTAGAGGTATATTTTATATCTAAATCTAAACATTAAAAAGAATTATATTCTTTATTAGTTAATTAAATATTATATATATTTATTATAATTATTAGGCAAACCAAATAAATTTATTAAGTTTATCAATTAACAACTGAATAATAAGTGTTAGTGTTAAATATGGGACAAATTTGCAGTAAAATATGCAATACAACTGAAAGTGCTAAGGATAGTTAGTATGAATAGACCCCAAAAATAAATAATGCTATTCCTATAAATAACCTCACTCATGGGGAAAATACTTAATTACTTAATTCAACCAAGTTGGAGTAAAAATAGTAGAATGGACAACTTCCACAATAATCAGTTTAGTAGTTATAATTATCTATCAAAACAGAAGATTAAAAAACAGTTGAAGCACCAAAAAAAAAGGATTTAACATATAAAGATTTTGATAGACTTTAGAATTTAGGTTCAGGTGCATACGGCGATGTGATATTAGTTAAAAAAAAGACAAACAACAAGCAATTTGCTATGAAAATTATAAAAAAATCAAAAATAGTGAGTCGTAATCTCAATCCTTAAATGATCATAGAAAAGAATGTCCTTCTCGAAAATAAGCATCCTTTCTTAGTTAGACTTAAATACTCCTTTTAAACAGAAAAAAAACTCTACTTAGTTATGGAATATTGCCCTGGAGGAGAACTATATACATATTTAGTAAATAATAAAAAGTTTTCTATAGAAGTCTCTAGGTTTATTGCAGCAGAAGTCCTATTAGGTAATTGGTTTCTCTTTCTTAAAAATAACAAAATAGTTTAATCAAATCGAAAATTTTCTACCCATTTATGAAATATTATGTATTGAAATGAACTGACATTAAACTAGAGTATGAATGCACATATTAGATTGCTTTAACAATTAAAATATAAATATTTCTATTTAGATTTCAATATTTCAAAAGGTGGAGGAGGGATAGAAGAAATAAATTAAAAATTAAAATTTTTGGAGATTAAAAAGTGAAATAATTTTATTTATTTAATAAATATTAGGTTTGGAATACTTACATAAAAGCATGAAAATTATTTATAGAGATTTAAAACCAGAAAATATTCTTATTTCTGAAGATGGCCATCTTAAAATAGCAGACTTTGGATTAGCAAAATAGTTTAAAAGAGAAGACGAACTAACAACTACTTTGCGTGGTACTCCTGAGTATATAGCTCCAGAAGTTATTTTGGCAGAGTAAACTGGTAAGGGATATGGTCTCTAATGTGATATTTGGGCATTTGGTATATTTTTATTTGAAATCATAAGTGGAAATCCTCCTTTTACTGATAAAAACAGAAACTGGGCTGGTATTAAGTAAAAAATTCTATAAAATAAGCCTCAATTTACAGCTGATTTTACAGAAGAATCTTAAGATTTAATTTGTAAATGTTTAAAGGACAACCCTTTAGAGAGGCCAAACTGGGATGAAATTAAAGTGCATCCATTCTTCTCTAAAATCGATTGGGAAGTTCTTTTATCTAAGGGCATAGAGAGTCCTCTCAAAAAACTAATTCCTAAACGTTAAGGCAACTTAATTCAAAGACCTAGACCAATTTTTGAAACTTAAACAAACGATAAATATGAACAGCTAAATGGTTTTACTTACGATCCTCAAAGTCACTGTAACCCCAACAAAGAATACTGAAGAATCTACTAAAAATTTTAACTTAATTCTTTCCTTTATGGTTATCATCCTAAAATAATTTAAACAATAGTTTCTAATTATATTAGATCTAAATTAAAGAGTAGTTTTAAACAATAAATAAATGAATAAAGTTCTGTAATTTTATAATGTCATCACACCAAATAATTTGGTAGTATATTAAATATTGTCTATATTATTTAATTTAAAATCTAGTTTAAGATAAGTACATAGGTAGATATTTCTTAAAGAAAAAATAACCTTAATAAGGTTATATGCTATTCAATAGAGCAAATTACTTAGAAACTTATATAAAATATTCTAACGAGGTACAAAAATAAAAGCTATTTAAGTATTACACATTTTTTATCGATTAACCATAATGACAAATTAAATTTTGCTGAATTGTGTTATAGATAGAGAGATAGAAAATCTGAATTATATTAACAACAATTATTTTTGTAAGTTATAAATAAATAAATATTAATAAAATAATTATCCTATATTTTTATATCTTTAGTATTTTGTTTCAAAAGTTTGCAATTATTTTAAGAAGTAAAATAATATTTCAATAACTTAATTAGATAAAATTTTCATATTTTAATTTGAGATATTTATTTATTTATTTACTTTTATTTTAAAGTGTAATTTTAATTTAAAAATATAATAATGGCTATTGAAATTTCATTCAAAATACCCAAAATATATTTCTCCTTAATAACTTAATTTCTAAAACTCATAACTTATTTTAACCAAACTTAGATTTGTTTTTTTGGAAGAACTGCTTTTTACATATATAAATTAAATCAAAAGCGCAAAATTAGTAATAAATAATTTACCTTAATATGTTATTAATATACAAAAAACTTTATTGTAAATATATAAAAGTTATTAAATAGTATTTTTTATGAAAATCATTAATAACTTTCAAAATATATTTATTGATTAGATTGCTGCTCTAAAGATTGTAAAATAACATTTTTGGTTTTTTAAGAAGTAAGTATAAATACAGTATTTCTGGTTAATATTTCTTATATGAATAACTCTTTTAATATTTTTTATGAAAAATAAAACTTTTAAAAAAGACTTGTAGACATTCATGTATAGAGTTATTTTTAACGAACTGTATGATCAATTTTATTTTAGCCTTTTAATGAATGTAGATGAATTTTTATTTATATTATAGACAATAGCTAGATTATAATTTAGATAAAAAATTACAAATAACTATCTTGATATAGATGAATCATCTATTATCTATATTATCAAAATAAGACAGAATATTAAATAAACAATTTTTAAAAAAATTGAATGGATTTTTCTTTAATAGAATTATTTTTGAAATTTGGCTCTCTAATGCGATATCTCTATTAAATAACTGAGTTATTAAAGATTTAGTGAAGATCCTAGATTGTTTGCTCAAAAATAACTAAACCTTTTATGATTTTTTATAAAGACAAAAATTTGATTATATTAAGAATAATCAATTAAAGCAAAAAAAAATTTAGTTTATTACAATCAATATTTTTATCTAAAATGGGATAAATAGCTAGCCAGCTTTGTAATTAAAACAGCAAACCAAATTAAGAAACAGATCCTATAAGGTAATCTTTACCACCTCCTCCACCTCCTCTAAGTAATGGAGTCGCTAAAGCTTAGCTGTCTTACAACGATTTCGAAATTGTAAAAAGTTTAGGATAAGGAGCTTATGGAAATGTTTATTAAGTATAAAAGAAAACAAGTAACAAGCAATTTGCTATGAAAGCTATTAAAAAATCTAAGCTTTTATAAAATGGGATGGATTTGCAAATGTTAATGGAGAAAAATGTTCTCCTTAAAAATAAACATCCTTTTTTGGTGACTTTGAAGTATTCATTCTAATCAGATAAAAAATTATACTTAGTTATGGATTTATGCAAAGGCGGAGAATTGCTTAGCTATATTTCTTAACTTAATAGATTAGGAATTTCATAGGAAGTAGCAAAGTTTATAGGTGCAGAAGTATTATTAGGTAAATAATCAAGTTTTAATTTTAGCTTTTTGCTAATAAAATTAGTTTATTTTTTATATACTTATACATATTTGCTTATTTATTAAGTTTGATTTTCAAACTCACATAAGCAAATAATTGTTGAACAACAAAAACGAATTTTAATAATTAATTATGATACTTTTATTTAAATAGGATTAGAATATTTGCAAAGAAAACTGAAGATTATGTATAGAGATTTAAAGCCAGAAAATATACTTGTATGTGAAGATGGCCATATTAAAATTGCAGATTTTGGTCTTGCTAAGCATTTCTATAGTGAAAATGAAAAGTGTACTACGGTTTGTGGAACTTTGGAATACTTAGCTCCTGAAATTATTTAATCTTTATAGCCTGGATTTTAAGGATATGGGATAGAAGTCGATATATGGGCTTTTGGTATATTTTTATTTGAAATCATATCAGGCCAACCTCCATTTACACATCCTAAGAGAAACCCAGAAATAATAATGAAAAAAGTGCTATAAAATAAAGTGCAATTTCCATCTTATTTTAAAGAAGAAAGTAAAGATATTATTCTAAAATGCCTTTAAAGTAATCCTTAAGATAGACCAACATGGGATTAACTAAAAAATCACCCATTTTTCTCTAGTATCAATTGGGACGATTTGTATAATAAATAAGTTATTAGTCCTATATTAAAACATATTCCTAAACGTTAAGAAGTTAAAAAATTAGCAAGACCCATTATAGAAACATAAACAGATGAAATATATAGATCTATTAAAGATTTTTATTATGCACCATAAAGTCTAGTCAATTAAAATTCTAACTAAAGCTGAA
The DNA here is from genome assembly GCF_000189635.1 of Tetrahymena thermophila SB210. Lineage (NCBI taxonomy): Eukaryota > Ciliophora > Oligohymenophorea > Hymenostomatida > Tetrahymenidae > Tetrahymena > Tetrahymena thermophila. The sequence continues at coordinate 232,140 of NW_002476262.1, forward strand.
ATAAGTTCTAGTAGATACTTCATTTATTAGTTTAATAATAATTTTCAATACTTTATCTAACTAAACAATTTCTAATCAATAAGTGTCTCAGTAATTCATCCTATAAATTATAATAAAAAGTAAAAAACAATTATTTTGAGTTTATCTATTTTACTAAAAGTCCAAGTTAATAAGTTATTTATTATCAAAATTATAATATTTAAATAAATTGTTAAATATATTATTCATATTTTATTTTAATCTTTCTAGTTTTAAATCCTAATTTTAATTTCAAAATCAGTTCCACTTTCCAAATAAAAAGAAGTACATAAAAGATTAATTTATTTCTATAGTCTTTAATTGTGTTCCACGATTGTAAGAGAGAGTAAAATTTCTATAAATTAATTATCTTTAATGAATATAATAATTTTGTATAAAAAATATTTTATTTTGACCCTCACTAAATCTAAAATTTATTGAGAGAAATTAGTTTTTTATTTAAAAACTATAAACCCTCTTCAAAATAATTTCCATCGCATTTATCTTACTGTAATTCATATGTTAAATTTATTATTTTTTTTTATCAACTTTATTAAATTAATTTTATTTCAAGTGTTTTTTATCAATATTTACTGATTTATAAACAAAAATGAATAAAAAACAATTTAAATATTAATCAAAATTAAAAAGTAATAAATATTTTACTAATTTTTTATGAAAAAACTATTTAAGCTAATTATGTATTTTTATTGGTCAAATTTTTTATAGGCCTTATATTTAAATTCTCGTTTATTTTTTAAATACTCTAATTAAAATATTTATTTTTGTCAAGTTCTTCATTCATTAATTACTACACTAATTTATTCAATATTTCTTTTTGATACCTACATAATTTGATTATAAATTAATGGTTTAAAATTTATTATTGGTTAAGGCATTATTTGGAGTTTAAATGAGGATAATTGTTATAAAAATTAACTTTTGAAAAAGTGTAATTATTCTTTTTTAATAATCAAACATGCAATTTAAAAAATCAGTTTTTTCATTTCTGCTTTTTAAGTAGAGTATTATTTTGACCAAATAAGTATGAAATTGATGAAATTTCTGTCTTTCAATTTTTCTTGAGAGAAATCCTAAAAGATTAACATTAAATTCAAATGTATGTTATTTAAACAAATTAATATATAAAATTTTTGATTAAAGTAAATTAAGTGTAAAAGTTAATAATAAATTGAAACAAGTAAAAATTACACTAAGAAAGAAATTAAAAATTTGTACAAAAAAATAAAGTTTATATTACCTCTCTCTCCTTTCATTTACTAAATTTTTTAAAATTTAAATCATTTTATTTCATAAAAACTACCAAAAATTCCATAAAAACGCTTTAGCAATGAATTATGAAATTACTAAAAGAATATTTAACCTTATGAAAAGTAGAAGGACTAATAGTCATAAGCATCAAACTGAATAGCCTTCGTAGATGAGCTAGTCAATCACTAAAAGATAAAATAATAAAATAGAGTTAAAATATGTTAAGAATGAAGTAAATGAATCCAGAGTAAAAAAGCTAAAACTTTTAGATGAACATATCTATAAACCTACTCCTTACATGTCTAATTGTTTTCTATAAAGCCTATTTAATATAGCTTTTAGTGATAATCTTTGTATTAACTATAAAAGAGAGCTTGTTAAGCTGCAGGATGGGGGATAAATATCTCTAGATTGGGCTCTACCTATTAATTTAAAAACAGCACAAGAATATAATCCTAGTGACGACACAAAAATTTTATTTGTAGTTCATGGCTTGACAGGTGGCTCTAATATGAACTACATAAAAGAAATGATTTAATAAGGCTAAGCTAGTGGCTATAGGTATGTATTTACTTAGAAATAATTTATATAACAATAATTTATGAAATAGATGTGTTGCTTTTAATTCAAGAGGTATTAATACTTAGTTGACAACTCCTGTTCCTTTCAATGGCGAGTGTCTAGATGATCTTAGTTATGCCCTGAATCTTATAAAGAAAAGATATCCTAAAGCTCCTCTGTTTGCCGTTGGAGCAAGTTTTGGCTCTAATATGCTCCTTCGCTTGGTAGGAAATATGAAAGAAAGGAATTTTTTAGATGGAATTGTAGGTTTATCTACTCCTTTTAATGTTATTCAGTGTATTGAAAAGCTTGGTAGAGTTTATGAAGAGTTTTTTGTTTACAGGTAAAATTAATATTATTAATGATCAAAATAAATATTTGATTTTGTAATTTAAAATTGTGGCTTATAATTGTATATATAAATAGGTATAAGGCAAACTGTATAGATCCTCATTTAAAAATTTTGAAATCTTTAGAGAAAACTCATAACATAGACTTTAAAAAAATAGCTAAAGTTAGAAGTTTAAGAGAATATCATGAGCAACTTTCAATTAAATTATTTAATTATTCTTCAGTTGATGAATATTTTGAAAAATCAATGGTCAAATCTGAATAATTACTGAATATCAAGTGTCCATCCCTCTTACTTCACTCAAAAGATGATCCTATTGTTACATATGAATGCATTCCTTAAGATATTTTAAGAAAGAACCCTTTTATAATCTAAGCAGATACAGAAAATGGAGCTCATAATTGTTGGTTCACAGGAATAAAACCAGAAAGGGTATATTTAAATTAAATTAAAATTCAATTTTTTGAACATTTTTTTAATAATTTTAGTGGTATCCTAAACCTGTTATTTAGTTTTTTGAAGTACTTTTAGAAGAAAATTAACAAGAGACATCATTTGGTATGGAAGAAAAATGCGATTGAAACTTGTTCACCAAACATATTATTAATTAAAAAATTTATTTACAAATTAAAGCTAGTTATACTATATAATATATTTTTTATAATAATCTTATAAAATTTAGTCGAAATTTTAGTTTTAAATTCTAAAAATTAATTACTGTGCATTCTTTTAAATTACCACCCATCACTATTACAAATTTTTTGTTATAATTAGGATTTTTTTTAGAATTTTAAAAAATTTTTAAAAATAATGTGGCTTTGTATTTAAATAATTTACAATTTGACTAAATGTTTTTAATTCAATAAATTCATTAAAAATTGTAGCCCACCACTTATTTTTGAATAGTACAAAAAATATATTTGATTATTATTTATTTTTGTGTATAAAAGTAGGATTTAAAATATTTATTAAAATACATAAAGAATCTAAGTTTAAATAAAATGAATCATCATTTTGCGAAAAAATGGATACAAAATTTGAAAAATAAAGTAATTCATCATGTAAAACCAAGTTTAGGACTTCATCATTTTAGAAAATAAGAGTCGTTGAAAATCAAACCAAAAAATTATAAAATTGAATTAAAGTATGTGGAAAATGAAATTAATTAATAAAGAGTAAGTAAATTAACTCTATTGACTGAAAATAAGTATAGTCCATCTCCTATGATGGCTCATTCTTTCATGTAGAGCTTGTATAACATTAGGTATAGCAGAACTTTAAAAGTTAATTATTCTCGTGAATTAATCAAATTAGAAGATGGAGGGTAGTTTTCTTTAGACTGGGCTCTTCCTATTAATTCTATAACAGATGAGGAATATGAGCCTTCTCCTGAAACAAAAATTTTATTTGTCATACATGGTCTTACTGGTGGTTCAAATATGAATTATATTAAAGCTATGATTTAACACGCTTAATAAAATGGCTATAGGTAAAAATTGTTTATAGTTTCTTAAAAGTATAAATTTATTTTCAACAATTTCAAAAAATTTTATTTAAATTTTATAGGTGCGTAGCTTTTAATTCAAGAGGTATAAATACAGAGTTAAGCACTCCCGTTCCTTTTAACGGTGAATGTTTAAAAGATTTAAACTTAGCCCTTAATACAGTAAAATAAAGATACCCTAACGCTCCTATTTTTGCAGTGGGAGCAAGTTATGGGTCTAATATGCTTCTAAGATGGGCTGGGAATATGAAAGAAAATAATTTCTTAACTGCAATGGCTGGCCTTGCTACTCCATATAGTATAGTATAATGTGTTGATAAAATGGGCTATGTTTATGAAGGCTTTTTTGTCGATAGGTATATATTTGAATATTCTACTTTTTATGATAGTTTGAAGAAATAATATGCTTTTTTTCTAGAAAGTGCCTTTGTTATATTACATTAAATTTAATAAATTTCCAATAAAATTAAAATATAAAAGGTACAAAGCTAATTGCATAGATCCACATAAAGATATACTTAAGTAACTTAAAGAATCACATAATATATGCTTAAAACGATTAGCCAAAACTAAAAAATTAAGAGAATTTCATGAAGAAATAACTATTAAATTGTTTGGTTATAAATCAGTAGAGGAGTATTTTAACTCATCTAATGTTTAACCTGAGTAAATTAAAAATATTAGCCGCCCTTGCTTGTTGATGCATTCAAAGGATGATCCAATTGTTACATATGATTGTGTTCCATCTGATGTTTTAATATAAAATCCTTAAATAATTTAAGCTGAAACTACTCATGGTGCTCACGTATGCTGGTACACTGGAAAAACTCCTTAAAGGGTAAACAAAAAATATCTTTGATTTATTGTTCTTTTAAATTATTTTATTTAATTTAATTTTGTTAATAATATATTTTCGTAATAAATAAAGTGGTATCCCAAGCCAGTTCTATAATTCTTTGAGACAGTATTAGAAGAGGAGTAAATTAAAAAATAATAATTAGTGTAAAAAAATAATTAATAATTATGAAAATTGGAAAAAATGTATTCTTTTTATATCTTACACATATTTTACAATTTACATTTCAGATAAATCAGTAAATTTACTTCCAAAATTATAATTAGATATCCTCATTAAATTATTAGTTATCCTAGTCTGATTTGTAATTTTATGTTATTTTATTAGGTTGAGTTATCAAAATTTTAATTCAATTAGCTGTAAATATTTTAAATAAGCAAAAATAATAACCATAAACAAAAAAGTAAGAGGTTTAAGTTGATTGTAGAAGTTATCAAAATTAATAGTCATTAATTTCATCTGTTTTTAAATAAATGTATTAATTGTTAGATTATTTAATTGCATTTTACTTTACTTTATTTACACTATTAAAAAGAATTTTTCAAAAACTGATATTAAAAATTGTAAAATTAATTCATAAATTTACCATTCAAATTTTTTGATTACTCGTAAAGATTTGAATAAATTTATATTTTAATTTGTTTTTTTTCCCTAATTATTTTAAACTTTGAATATCTTTCACTCATTCATTATTAATTTCAAACAATACTAATCTCTACCAAATTATTTATTATTTAACTATTTTTTAATTGTTTTTGTTTATAATTAATTATATAATTATTTTTAGATTTTATTAAAGAAGTCAATAAAATGAGGTAGCAAGAAAGCGAAAGCTTTAAATAAGCTAAAGTGTCAATAAACTCGGATTAAAATTTGTAGAATTAGTATGAGAACTTAGAGTAGGAGTAAGGAATAAAATAAAAACTGTTATTGCAAGAGGAATAACCACCTTAATAGATAGTTATTTAAAAGGATATTTAATAACCTGCTGCAGCTCCAAAATAACGTTTGGAATGCTTAGATATTTATAGAGGCTTGACTATGGTTGGCATGATTTTAGTTGATAATATGGGAAATTCATCAGTTATTTGGCCTTTAGATGAAACAGAATGGAATGGATTAAGTACTGCAGATTGTGTTTTTCCTTCTTTTTTGTTTATTAGTGGGATGGCAATTACTTTAGCTATTAAGCATAATGGAAATAAAAAGCAGTAATTTTTTAGAATTTTAGAGAGATTTGTCAAGCTATTTGTTATTGGAGTGGCATTAAATGCTGCTTGTGCGAACTATAAGCAACAATTTAGAATAATGGGAGTATTGCAAAGAATAGCCATTTGTTATTTTGTTACCTCTACTTCTTACCTATTTTTATAAAATTTTGCTGTTTAATTTGTATTAAATGGAGTTTTTCTTTTGATTTATATCTATTTCATGTATTTCTTTGATGTTCCTGATGGATGCGGTGCAAATAATGTTACTCCAACCTGCAATTTTGGAAGATACTTGGACATGTAAATTTTTACTCTGAATTATATGATGAAGCCCAGTGATCCTGAAGGATTATTTACTACTTTAGGAGCATTAGTTACTACTTTTATAGGTAAGTTTTGAATATTAAAAAAAATCTTTTACCTGACCAAAAATTTTCTAATAATATAATTAAGGGTTGTGTTATGGACTTGCATTGTAAGAATTCAAATCATAAAAGAAAAGATTAAGCTGTATCTGGTTTGTAATGAGTCTTGTACTAGTTTTTATAGGAGGCATCTGCTGTTTTTTAACTCCGATTAATAAAAAAGTATGGAGCCCTTCCTTTGTTTTTATTGTTGGAAGTATGAGTGGAGCCTTCTTAAATTTGTGCTTCATTGTAGTGGACATATATAATAACTTAAAATTGAATAAAGCTCTAGAATTTTTAAAGTGGCTTGGCTTGAATCCTCTCTTTGTGTTTGTAGCTATGATATGGTTAGAATTAATTATGCTGCTCAATATTCATTTCTATGTTGATGGTACACGTTATAGCCTTTGGAATTTTATTTCAGAGTACGTATTCTTAGGTGCATACATAAACTCTTATGTAGCTTCATTGGCTGTTTCTATATTCCATCTTTTACTTTGGATAGGAATATCTTACTATCTCTATAATAGAAAAGTATTTATCAAACTCTGATTAATAAAATGCTAATAAATTATAAATAAATTCAAAATAATAATAATAAATTTTATAATAACAAAATTCAAGTATCAATTTTGCTTATTTAATGTTTTTAATCTAATTTAGATTTTAGTATAATATTTTTTTACAATAAAAAGCTTAAATAAATCAATTATTTAGTTAGTAATTTACATGAAATATTTTATATAATATTTTAGACATTTTAAGCTTGTTTTCAAAATTTAATTTAATATGTCAACTGATTAAAACTTTTTATAGCATTCTAACTTAGCAGCAACTGCAAATAATTTAGTTATAGAATTAAAATTAATTTAAATATCTGTTACATCACCCATAATGAGCATAAAAATAAAAGTAGCTTTTATGAAAATTTAAGCTTTATTTTCTGATAAATTCAATCAAATATTAAAGAGAAATCATAAAAATAAATAAAATAATTTAATATATAGATAGACAAAATTGTTAGAATTAATAAAAAATATTGAAATAAATTATTTTTATTTTTGATAATTAAGAATCATAACATAAACTTTTATTTATTTTTAACTATTTCTGCTATTAAGTCATCCTTCTACTTATCCATATTTTTAGCTTACCAAAGAAAGATGTTTGTATTAATTTTTCCTACAACAGGGCCTTACTTATCCAGTTCAAATATTCCCATAATTTCTTTACCCTAATTTAAGTTAAAAAGAAGATATAAATATTACTTTAGATCCATATTTATTTATTAATTTTTTACGTCAATTAAAGGTTTCATTGCATATACTTTTTCGATTTTGTTAAAATAAATAAACTCAATTAACTTATCATAACTTGAGGAAAATTCATCCTTGAATTAGATAGAGTCACTTATTCTAGCAATAGAAAACGCGAGCTCCCATGTATTTCCTAGCTTTTTAATTAGTTGAGCTATATTATTAAATTCTTCATCGAAATTTTTCTTAATAATTTCTTAAATCTTGAGAGCATTTTCACAAGTTTGAGTTATAATAGTGCAAACCTTCAAGGCTTTATCAGGGAACTATGAAAAATATTTTTTATGAATTTTTATATTTAATGTAATAATTTTTTAATTAATTAATTACTTTAAGGGATTCAAAAGCTAAATATTGAGGAAGAGACATTATTGTTTTATTAATTTTATACTAAATTTTAGCGAATGGGAAAGAAATAGCAGACATTAAGAATAATAATTAAACATCTTATTATTAGAAGTCCTGTGATAAAATGGGCATATCTTATACAGTTTTTAGTTCTTAAACTGATCTGATTGCAAGGTTATATGATTCTAGTTATTTTTAATCATAGAACACTTTATCTTTCAATTCGTCACATTTATCTGGCATCTAGAATACAATTGACCATAAATTATTTTAGAATATTAAGTTCAATCCTATCTCCACATTCTTATCTTTCAATATTTTTTCAAGCTCAGTTCTTATTCTTTCTCTGCTAACTTTTTCTTCTAAACTAATCTATTTTTTTATTTTAATTAATAATAAATAAGTTAGTAAAAGATACAAAAATTTAATACTCTTATTTATTCTTATTTAAGTGCTTCAATAATGTCTGGAACTATTGAAAAAGAATACTTTGTTGCGAATCTAAATGTTCTCAAAATTCTCAAGGGATCATCAATAAAGGTCTTTATTTATTATTAAATTAATTTCAACTTAATATTTCAAGCTATTTACTTATGTAGGATCTAATGGAGTTCTGATGATTTTGTTTTAAAGATCACTAAGACCTTTACCTGTAAAATCTTCTATTTAACAAGTATTAATATTGTAGAACATTGAATTTATTGTTAAATCTCTTCTTTCAGCATCTTAAAGTGGAGTACCAAATTTCTTTTAATATTATTTGCATTATTTTTTCATTAAGTTTAGTCTTTTTGAATGTAAATTTTGATTACCATAGTAGGAATTCTAGATTTTGTATATTCTTCATGTCTTAAATTAGCGATATCAATGTCGTATCCAAAAATTTTGAAAGTGACTGTTTCTAAATGCTTAGATTTATCAGGGTTACTTTTAATAACACCATGACCTGATATAAGGTCTTCCTAACCCTTTTCCTTGAGGTAGTCAATCAATAAGTTAATAAACTACTCACCAGTCATAGTATCTAATGTAATATCAATATCATGACATTCTTAGCCTAAAATCTGGAGTTAAATACAAAAATATTTTTAAGAAAAATCATTAAATAAAAGTAAAAAATAAAATTGTATTTTGATTTAAATAAAAAATTTTACCTTATCACGAACCCAACCTCCAGCTGAACGAAGTACTACTTATATATTTTTGGCTTTAACAAATTCTAGTAAAAAGTCAAATAATTACTTTTCTTTTTCATTTAAAGTAATTTTAATATCAGATTCTATTTCCATCCTTCTTGCACAAGCTCTTAATCTATTAAATGAATACTATCCTTAGTAAAATAGGTGTCTTTATTATTCTTGCTAATATATTTTAATTATATTTTGATTACTTTTTCCTTCAAACTAGGATTATGCTTTTTAATGATATTTTAATTGTTTATTATATTATCTGTTTATATTAAAATTGAGACTAAAAAACTATTTAATTTGATTTTTACCAATAAAGCTAATCATTTACTTATGAAGATATGAAATTTTATTAGATATTTTAATTATCCTACATTCTAATCATTATAAATATTCTTTCCAAGTTAAATAGGCTTATAGACGCAATAGGATAACTGAATTTCTACAATATTTTCTATTTCTAAATTCATAAAAATTAAAATAATTACCAATATTAAAATAATTTCTTTAAATAAATCATTTTTAAAATAAAATAATGAATGTTAATATATTTTTGTGTAGTGTTAATTACTTTTATATTTTAATTTTATTTTTTATTTTTAAAATTTTATAAAAAATATAATTCAATATTAACAAGTGTATTCAATTTAAAAGTATTATCTGTTAAAAAATTAAACGATTATTCTTAATATTTATTTTTTACTTTTAGCCACAACTTATAATCCATTAAAATTGTAAAATATGTTTTAAATTTATTAAAATTGATAGTTAAAAAAGAAACTTTTGATAAACTAAAAAATTAAAGAAGTAATTTTAGAATATAAATAAATTAACAAAAAGAAATCGCTTTTTACTATTAATTCCTTAACTAACATATTTTTGATATTTGATAAGTAAATAACATCAAAAATATTTTCAAAATAATTTTCATAATTTTTTAATAGTAAAAATTACAAAAAAATTAATTTACAAATAAAAATTTGATATTATTTAATACCATATCATTTAGTCTGTAAACCTTATAGAAATACAATATTATTATAATTAAAATTTAATAACTATTTAAATTAAAGCTAAAAAATTAACTTTAAATTTACTTTTAAAATAAAAAAGTGAATGAAAATATATTATTATTCATTTTTTATCTTATCTAATTTTTCTTTGTGTGATTAAATGACCTACTTAAAAGTTTAATCTTAAGATTTTATAAAAATTTATTCGACATTTTAAAGATGAATATCTTTTTGAATAATTTTAAAAAATATTTATTAGCTTTATGGTGTAAAAACCTAATTATTATTTAATGATTCCATTTCATTGATAAAAATTGAATAGCAATACAATTTTAAAGAGAAATATCTTTACTAATTTAATAATAAAAATATCACATGAGCATATTTGGTTGGCTGGCTGAATTAAAAGTACAGATATTATGTAAACATCAATTAAATTTGATTATATAGAAATAAGAATTAATTGAATGTAAAGGATTGATTATTTTCCTGTAAATAAATAGAAATCAATATATCCTTTTATATATTTTTTTACTTTAAAAATATTTGGTACAGAGTAAAATCAATACATTTTTATTGCCATAAAATTGTCAGTTGTCTTTTAAACATAAAAAAAATACAAATTTCTTTTTATTTTTTTGTGCAATTTTATGCTAAGATTTAAGATGTAAGTTTTATTTCAAGTTGGTAGCTTTAAAGAATATTTAATAAATTAAAGACTCTTCTAGATCTATCTCTTCTAGTTAAAATAAAAATGTTGAGTAAATATTTTATGTATCACTCAAATTATACTTTTTTTAAATTTTATTAGATTAATTAATCACTCTAGAAATTTATTTTTTCTTTGATGCATTTGATGATTAGAGTTTTTATATTTATATCTTTAAAAAAGCCTATTATTTTTTGAATAAAATCTTTTCTTTTATTTGTATACTTTGAGAAAGACTGTAATATATTGTATGGTTATAAAAAATATTTGATTAGATTTTTAAAGTTGAAGAAATTATTTATATCTTAAAAGTATGTATGATACATTATTAGTTGAGTTCAAATTAATTATTTATTTATTTATTTCTTTGTTATTTATGATCAATTATTTATTTATTAATTTCTTTGTTATGTATGATCAATATACATTTTTAAAAAAATATTTATGAAAAAAACTTGAGTTTTTGTTTATTTTTGTAGCATTTGATCAAATAAGTTGATTTAGTTTAAAATTATAAGTTAAATTTACAAATAACGATTTAATTATTTAAATATTTCAAAATATTTTAGTGTTGTTCAAGCATTTGTTCTATTTATAATATAGCAAATTATATGGGCTTTTAATTCTAATTAGAATAGATAAATTTGAAACACTGATAAATAAATTGCTGGCTGAACTAATCTATCAAAGTTTATTTTAATTTAATTGAATATATGTAATTTAAATTTCTTCATAATTAATTAATTAAATTATTATTATTTATTTTTTATTAACAAAAAAAAAATTAAAAGTAAAATGTTCTAAGCAAATGTGTTTAGAGTATTATATAGTATTTACTCTTTGATTATTGGAATTTTAATTTTTATATTTTCTATACTGATATACACAGGCTTTTCCTCTGATAAAAGCATTTATTTATAGACTCTTTAAGACTGGGAACAAAATCCTATAGTAGATATTTATGTTTTAAATGATATTACAGTCAACTGTTAACCTGGTGAAGACTCTGTGTTTTAATATAAGTAATTAGTTAATCTAAAATTATTAAATTAATTAAAATTAATATGATTAGTTGGCCTGGGACAAAAGAAGGATGCTTATGTACTTTAACAAATTAAATAAGAGAGGGATAGTGCTGCACTGAGTAAAATAAAAGTGATTGTTGTGAAGGAAAACCAATAAATCCCGTAAAAAACGAGACCCTTGATATTTGGGATATAAATGGAAATAAGTTTAAATTATGTGCAATAAGATTAGATAATTACTCATTTCGAAACAATGCACCATAAAGCCTTAATTGCTTAGCTAGTGAAAAATGGTGTGGTAAAGATTCGTAGGGGAATTAAGATTAAAATTATGGATTTTGTGTTCCAGCTAACTAGAAATGTGCTGTTTAAGAAATTTTGATAGGATAAGTTAATCCAAATCCTTAGCTTTATGATCAAACTAACATATATAATAACAGTGATGGGAGTGGTTTTTGGGTTTTTATAGGTAGAGGAGGCCCACTTAAACTCCCTCTTATAAATTTTAAAGTCAGTTCTAGTGAATAAATTTGCACTAGTGATGATGAAACTATTGGTATTAATTAAGGTTATTAATTAAATAAAATGATTTCGTCATGCAGCTCAGACGATTATTTATATGAAAAGACTAGCATATCAATTAATCAATAAGATTTCTTGAATAGCAATAATTTATCTCAATAATTATCAGCTCTACCTAATTACTAATATTCATCTGACGAGCTGTATCTATTCTCAAAATCTTATCCAAGCTTAAAAATGAAATGCAGAGGCAGTATAGAAACATTCTATGATAATTTAGATGTAATTTCATAAATAGAGTAGTTGGCTCTTCCTAATTTTATAACATGCTGTGTATATTCTAGCATCCTATTATTTTTTGATTCATGGATTGGATTTAAGTACAACAAATTTTCTTGGGGAGTCATAATATTCAAAGAAAAAGTTAATAACTTATTAAGAGGAATCTACATTCTAAAATATATATTATTTTTATCTTGCAATTTCTTGATTATATTTGAAGCAACCTACTAAATTTAGATTAATAATTTTCTTTCTGATATAGTCAATAAATAATGTACAGACTCAAATTAAAATTTTTTTAATTTTCTGTAAAACGGGTAGATAAGAGATTACACAGTAGGAATATTACTCTGCGCATGGATGCATTTTCTTGCCGAGCCAAATGTATTTTTTGTAATTAATAAATTTTGTTGCTCTCAGATTCAAGATTTTATGAGATAATCAACCGTGAGCCAGCAGGCTAAAAATACTAACAATCAAACAGTCTCTAAAGACGTCTCTATAAGTATGGACAAACATGAAGAAAAACCTCTTCCATAAAACAACAGCATATCATTTTATCCACCTTACAAGTCTCCGTCAAAGAAACCTTCTTCCTTTATTGGAGGATTGAAGAAGACAGTCTCATATAAATTAGAACATAACTAATGAAATAAGTTAAAACTCTAATTGATTTTTACTGCATACATAAAAAATTGAAGCTAAAAGTCTATTAAATATGTTAAATTATTAGCTATTTATAATGTTTGAGATAATTAAATTACTAAAAATTTAACACAAACTTAATTAACCAACCTGATGATTTCTAATATCAAATAATACAGTATAAACCAATCATTTACTTAAAAAATAATTTTATTTATATCTGCAATTAAAATCTTTATTGTAAAAAAAGCATATTTTTATTAAATGAAATATTATCTTAATATACTTTCTATAACTTTCTTGTTTCATTACTTCATATTTTTTAATGAAATAGACAATCTATTTTAATCAAATTATTATATTTGATTATTAATTAATGTATTGATTTATCTAAATATGATGCTTAATAACATAATATAATTTGATAATATTTAATAATCACCCAAAAAAGAATTTTTAAAATATATGAGTAATTCACAATAAATAATAAAATAATACTCACAAATTGTATTTATTTTACTACTAAAATAAACCTTTTCATCATTTAAAAATATAATCAGTATTAATTATATTTATTATTTGTGTTTTATTTTTTAAGATTTAATAATAATACACATGAAACAAAAATAAACTATTTTCAATTTATTAAGCTATTTAACAAAAAAAATAAATCAAAGTATTACTTGCTTTAATTATGTTTAATCAAAAATATATCCTTTTTCTAGCATACACATCACTACTTAGCAAATATTTCTAGCATCATGCAAAGCTATATGGGGATGTCCTGTCTAAGTTAAATTTAATATTTTAAGCATATTTTCTAAAGACTTAGCTTTTACATTGAAGAATCTATCAAACAGCTCTTTAAGGTTAAAATATTAGTTGAAATATGGAGAATGCTTTAGATTTTTTAAATTAATTTCGGCTCTCAAGTATGTTGCATCAGAATCACAATCAAATATAAAAAAAGTAGAATCACTGTCATTGGTGTTTTATTTTATCTCTTAAGTGATTATCTCAAATACTTCTGAAATAGTTGGAGCTTAATCAACATCTTTTTATTCAATATACGTCAAATTCTTTATAAAATTAGTCAACTTTGGATGATAAGTAGGCTTTACAAAAGTTGTGAACTCTTTGATTATCTTTTTATTCTTAACATCAACTATTACTATTGGAAATTCAATTATTTCATGCAAGACAAAGCCTTTCATTCCACTATTACATTCAAAGTCAGATATAACCAAGTAATCTATGCAATCTATAAAAAAAAAATTGTTGAATTGATGAATTATCAAATAATTTTGTTTACTTAACTTGTCCATAATAAATATCTTAACTTCTACTTACCAAATCTTCAATATTTATCTTAATTAATTAAATTAATAATTTCAAATTTAATATACAAGATAGATTTGCTCACTTATAAAAATTTAATTTTTAATGCAAATTAACTAAAAATTAGCTTGGCTAACAATTTTTAATAAAGACAAATATTTTAGCAAGATATTATATTTTAAAAATACAAAATGATAAGAAAATATGTGAATCATTTGTATCTATCATTAAGATAAATAATATTAGGCTCTTCTAACCTAGTTATATCCATAAGTAATTTCATAAAATTAATTATATAAATAGTTATTAAAATAATATTTTTTATAAAATTTAAATTAATTATTTAAACAATGCCTATTTATTGTTCATTTCTCATTAATTATAAATTAAAATTTTCAAAATTTCCAAGCAAAAACAATTTATATAAGTGAAAAAAATTTAATTAAAATATAAAAAATGATAGTGTGGATAGTGGGTTTCGATCCCACGACCTTAAGAGCCACAATCTTACGCTCTTCCAACTGAGCTATATCCACTTTATGAAATTTATTAATAAAACTAAGTGACATTTTACTATAATTTCTTTTTTAAATTTATTACTTAAAATTAAAGTTTGATAAAAAAACTAATAAAATTAAATAATAATTTTTAAATCATTAATCAAATTGACAAACTAAAAAAGTATTCTTATTCAAAAAGTGTGGATAGTGGGTTTCGATCCCACGACCTTAAGAGCCACAATCTTACGCTCTTCCAACTGAGCTATATCCACTTTATGATATTTTTTATTTTTAATTAAAAAAATTTTGTTTAATTTGATTAAATAAAAATTTATTTTAAAAATATTGTATTTAATGGTTCAATATGTATTCAATTATTTAGATAGACTATCTGTTTTCTTTTTAAAAAGTTGGTTAAAAAGTGTGGATAGTGGGTTTCGATCCCACGACCTTAAGAGCCACAATCTTACGCTCTTCCAACTGAGCTATATCCACGCCACGAAATTTATAATTTTGAATATGAGACATTTTGTTATTATTATAATTAAAAAATTTTTATTAATTGAAAACAAATTGTGTATGTAAAATCTTCTACATAATAAACTTTTAAATCATAAAAAATATTTAAAAATGTAATTACAGTCATCTAATTTGTGATAGGTATAGTAAAAAGTGTGGATGGTGGGTTTCGATCCCACGACCTTAAGAGCCACAATCTTACGCTCTTCCAACTGAGCTACATCCACTTTATGAAAATAAAACTTTATCAAAAGCTCTTGCATTTTTTTATTTAAATATAATTTATTGAAAAAATTAGAATAATTTATTAGAAATTAAAGTAGAAGTAAGTATTTATTTCTTTGAAAATAAAAAAATATTTTTCAACTTAAATCTTTAAAATTTATTATCTATATCTAAATTAAAATTCAGTTTTAATATGTAAATAATTCAAATCAAAATCATAGAAAATTCTGACTAATAAAAAATCACAAATTATTTTAAGTATTAAATATCTAAAATATTCAAATAATAATTTAATATTGTTTGTTTTGTTACCAAAATTTTATTTTAAATAGACTATTACTTTCATAAATTGATTTTAAATAATTATTTTATATATTGAGTTACATAAATTTAAATTAAAACTTATATTTTAAAAAACTTCAAATAAATTTTTAAAGAAATTTAATTTTTATATTTTAATTTATATGGTTTAACTCATTTAATTTATTAAAACACCTTTTAAAATTTAAGAAAAACATTTTAACATAAATTTAAATTAAATTTAAAGAATAAAAATAATTTTTAATTTATTTTATTGTTTCAGGTCGTGGATGTAGCTCAGTTGGAAGAGCGTAAGATTGTGGCTCTTAAGGTCGTGGGATCGAAACCCACCATCCACATTTTTTATAATTTCTATTATAAACTATTAAAACAAAATAAAAATGTGGATAGTGGGTTTCGATCCCACGACCTTAAGAGCCACAATCTTACGCTCTTCCAACTGAGCTATATCCACATCACAGGAGTGATTTTATTTCATACTTTGATGAAAAATTTTATTTTAACTTTTTCATAGAAAATTTACATTATTCAATATTCTGTTATTATGTTTTTTTCATAATTAATAAATCAATTAAAAAATAAAAATAAGAAAAAAAAAAATTAAAGGAAATTAAATCACCTTTGGTGAGGCATAATTTTGAGATGAATTTTTTTTTTTTAAACAAAGTATAGTAATAGAGAGAGAGTTTCGCCTAGGAAGTTTTTAAAATATGAACCCGTTCCACTAAAATTTACAAATTGATCACTCTCATGCATCAACCAATTATATTTTACAAAACCTCATTAACATAAGCACTGAAGTAAAATAATTAAAACGTTGATACAGATCAATAAACTCTCTAAGGACTATTATACTTTTAATAAATTGTTTTAAGAAGATTAAATCTTCTAATAGGTACTGAAATTGCATGTTACTATTCAGTCCTTGGAATTGTCATTATTTAATCATCTCAAATAATCTATGCTATTCCCTATGCTCTCTTTTACTTATAAAAAAATAGGAAAAAAACTGAAGAGAACAAAAAATAAATAAATTTTAAAAAATCCTCTCTGATCTAAAAAAAATATGAAAAAATAAAAATTAATTAAATAAAAAAATAAACAAATAAAATCAAACAAATAAATAAATATTAATTAATCAAATGAAATAGACACAATAAAAATAAAAAAAAATAAAACATGAATTAAAAAATAAATAAATATAAAGATATGATTAAACAAAATAAATCTAATAAATTAAAAACACCATAAATTTATTTAAAACACACTGGAATACAACCTATTTTTTAAAAATTAACATTTTTTCAATCGTTCACAATTGTAAATTTTTTAAGATAAATTCTAATATATTTTGTTTTTATTTAAAGATTTTATTGATTATAAAACATTTAAAATTAAGATAACTTCTTGGCATAAAATAAATGTGCTAAATATTGCAAAAAATAAGGATTAATATGAAAAAAATATGTTATAATTATAAGAAGTAATGGATGGATATAATATTAAAGTATGCAAATTCTAAATTTTCATTTTCAATGAAAAATGCTTATGAAAAACTCATTTAATAGAATCTGTTTATTTTAAGCATATCTTCATTTAGCTTTACTTGCGTTAAATTATTAATCAAAGTGTTAACTCATAATCCTTTTTCAAAAGAAGATACTAAGTACATAAAGATCTAATATTAAAAAGACTCAAATATTCTTCTGTGGTTTGAAAATTAATTAAATATAAAATTAAAACTATTAGGAAAGAATTTATGTTTGAATTTTAATTTTTGAAAATAATTATCTAATATGAAAATTAATTAACTTATTTTTAATAGAAAGCAATAAACTTTTGATACAAAAATATGTTTCTAAATAATTAAACTAAATTGATTAAATTTATAGATATTTAGTATAGAAATAAAAAATTTATTTTACTTTATCAATCTGTAAACAAATTATTTTAGTTAAATGATAAAAATTGATTCATCTTTTTTTAATGATGTTTACATCAATTTTTATATTTGAAGGTTATTTACTATTATTTTAATAATTTTAGTCACCATAGTGATCCCCAAAGGCATTGAAATCAAAACCACCATCTTAATTATCTTCGTGGTTATTATATTAGTATTAATGAGGTTAATAATTAGCTTTATTTACATAATCGTTGCTCTCGTATTAATGTAAATCCAGATCATTTTATTAGTTGTTAAAAGCATGGTTATCAGACTAACGATTGGGAAAATAATTATTTTCATGATTTTCTTTAATATGATTATCGTCAAAAACATAACTATTTCTCTCTTATGGTTTGTTGTTATTGTTCTGTGTAGGAAATTAAAAAAAGTCAAAGTTTTATTGTTAAGATGATCTGCGTTGATTTTATTCCACTTAACTTTACATTGACATTTTTTCTGTTATTGATTATTTGCTTGAAGTTGGTATTTGTTGATGACTAGACGTTTAACCTTAACTGGGAAAGTTAAAGAAATCAATTCCAGCATTTGAAGCTCTTTGAGAGTTATTTCCTCCTTTTTATAACTGCTTATTTGAAACAGAACTTTTTTAACTGTTCATAGCATAAAAGCTATTCGAATGATATGAATACCCAGAACTTTATTTTCTCATATCTGGATGATTTTAATCAAATTAGAATGCATCATTTTCTACTGTCTTTCCTAGGGTATCTTCAGGCATATCAAAGAAATAGCTTGTTTAATTACCTCCTTCACTATTTAAATTACTTGTAAATTTCGAAGATCTAGGTTTTGTGAAAGATGGTTTTCTTACTATACTTTAGTCAATCAATGGAGAGGAAAATTACTAAAATTATGCAGGTTAATTTTCGAAATATTCATCATGATCTTATTACTAATCTATTGAATCTAAATTATTAGGCTTATTATTTTAAAAGTTATTTAAATTTTCGAATTGATTGTTATTATTTTGTTTCACATTTATATCTATTGACTTTTAACTAGATATTTTTGATGGTAATTAATTGTTAGATTCTATTTTTTAGATATACTATTGGCTTTCTATAGCATTAGTTGCTGGTAAATTGTTAGCATTTGAGCGTATTGAAATTTATGAATTAGTACTCTATCTTCTATCTTGCTAATTATTATTATAGAATTAGCTCTATGGCTTATTGTTCAGACTTTAATCACTTTGTTCGACTTAAGAATTAATTGCCAATAGTGTATTTTAGCGTTTGGCCATCGCAGCATCATAACCTAATTTTTGTTCAGAAGGAGAAGCAGAATATTACTTTTGATCAATATAGAGTGTTTTTATGATATTTTACCTTTTATTATTCATCTTTTCCTCATTAGGGAAAGAGCTAAACTGAGATTAAGACTCATAATCATACTCAGATACAGCCTTATTAAATTGAATAGGAATACTCTAATTGGGATCACCTAGAGTGTTGGGAGAATGAAAGTTCATATTTTCCTACTAATTATAAATATTTTTTTAGTTGTGAGAATTATTTCTTGGAGTCTATTTATTGGAAGTATTGTTGCTATTCATTTAGTTTTATTGAATTAATTAGCTTCTTTATGATATTTTAGAATCATTGCCTAAGGATTAATGAGACTTCTATGAAGCTGAAGGGGTAGTAGGATTAATGTTTATCAAAATTGGTTGTTATTATTATTACTGCTAAAATTAAAATTGCTGTGTTTACTTCTATTGCTAAGGATTTTATTGTTGTTATGGAGAATTTAAAGGCTAACTTTGTAATTGATTTTACTT
The DNA here is from genome assembly GCF_000189635.1 of Tetrahymena thermophila SB210. Lineage (NCBI taxonomy): Eukaryota > Ciliophora > Oligohymenophorea > Hymenostomatida > Tetrahymenidae > Tetrahymena > Tetrahymena thermophila. The sequence continues at coordinate 252,020 of NW_002476262.1, forward strand.
AAGATTTGTACTAGATTTGGATGTTTTTTAATTTTAAAAAAATTCATTCTGGCTACCAAGATTCTATTAAGATGATATTTAATTTAATATCTTATTGCTAGAAGAAGGATGTAAATTACTATTATTCATCAAATCTTCTGTATAGCCATAATGACTGCCATCTTTACTATTATTTAGTGTATTAATAACTTTACTTGCAATTTTTGTTTAGTATTCTATGTTGCTTTAGTCTAAATTAACTTTATCTTTTTCTATCTTGCCTTTCAATTTTATGACTTGCTAAGTTATTGATTTTAATATTGATTCGCCTTCTGACTCTGAATTTTTTCTATCTCCAAAACCTGGAATGCTTCCTCTTGCACTAATAGGTGAATTCTCACTATCTTTTCTCTTAACTTCCAATTGTTGAGTTTATGCAAGTTTATTATTACTAACCTTTTTCATGTTTTCTTTTACACTTTATACAAGATTTTATGCTTCAGTCAGATTATTTCCTGTCTTTCTTTGATCAGTTCTTTATATTCGAGAAGCATCTTTTGAACTTTAAATTACACTTTAGGCGAATTAAAAATTGCTATCTAAATTGTTATTTTTATTATTTTCTGTTTTCTTTTTGATAAAATCTTTGATATCTAATTAAATAGGTATAACTTCTGCTTAATTTTATGTCTAACTAGATTTTACACCACTCTTATGTTCTTCCTCTTCTTCGCTAAAATCAGAAGTATGTTTTCTGTTTTTCTTGAAATAATTTAAATCCATCTTTAATTCTATTGGTTTGTTTTCTTAGTTATAATTATGCATGCTATCATCAGAATCTTCTGCATATTCTTCTTCATTTTCAGTTAGTTTATCTTACTCATTAATATATTCATGATCATTCTCATCATCTTCATCTTAGTGATGGCTTTCTGCCTCATCAAATTCTTAAAATAAATCTAAATTATCAATGCCTTATCCATCATGGTTATATTATTAACTTTCTTCAGACTAAAATCTTGCCATTTTTTAGTTTTACAACTTATTTTACTAGTCTTAGTGTTACTTTTATTAATAAGCTAATTACTCTTACTTTTCCTTCTCTCTTTATAATTGTCCTTATTTCAACTTTTAAAGATAGTATTCAGAAACATTTTTTTATTAATTTTCTTAGTCTTCTTTTTTGAATATGTTTTAGTTCATAATATTCTTGACTAATTGCTACTCATTTTCTTAATAAAATTTGCTATTGAAAACAGATTCTTGCTTTTTTTCAGCACTTGACTGATTTGACTAAAGATAATTTTAATTTTAAAAAAGTGTTTACTTGAAGGAATCTACTTACATATTTCTCTTTTTTTTATGTTAATTTTAATATTGATTAGTATTCATGTATGATGATTTATATTTATCGTTTGAATTCTGCAATACTTCTCCCTTTTTTTGAGATGGATAGTTCGAGCTAATGCTTTAATTAAAGGTATTTAATTTGCTCTGATTTCCTTTTTAAATAGGATTTGTTGTATTTAAAGTACTATTCTGGTATCTTTTCATAAATCCATCAATTTAGTTCTTATTGAGAGATTAATCAATCATCCTATCAACATGATCGTTTGTTTCATATTAATTTTTTAATTCTTAATAATGTTTATTTGCCAACTCTTCCATTCTAAATTATTTATTCCTATGACTTTGAAAATTTGTTTCTTTTTTTTATTCTATTCTTTTATCTAAGAGCATCATTTCAATTTCTTTCTTTCTAATTTCTAAATCATACTCTTCTTCTGCTTTTTTAAGTGCCAATCTTCTAATATTGTCTTCTTACTCTAATTTATGGACATCTTAGTATAAGCTTTCATTTACTTCGGAATTATAATCCTTATCTGGTGAGGCATGATATGAATTTTAATATTTCTTTTTATCAAAATCTTATTATTAATTTAAATTATTTTAAATCAAGCTCTGATTATTTTTTTAATCTACTACAATTGTGCCTTTTGCATTTATTGGTAAATGATTAAATTAAAAATTTGGCAGAAAGTGGGTTGTTTTTGAAGATTATTAATTTTGCTCAATTTGATTTTGAAAAACTTGATTAGTTGAATTATTTTATTTTTGTTATTACATTTTCAATTAGTTTTAAAAATGTAACATTTTTTCTTCATCAGATACAACTGATATTTGACTCTCTCTTAATAAACTATTATCTTATGAGTGAGTTCTTGGACTGTGATCATTTTAGTGCTTATGATCATAAATCTCATCTGATTAAACTTCATGAAACTAATCTAAGGAATTTATGCCATCACTATCAGCTATCTGCAAGCCAATTATTTTAATAGGGATCTTCTTAGGATTTGAATTGTTAAGCTACTATTATTCAGGTAAATTTGAATTTTTATTTTTTTATGAGTTAATTATATTATTTTAAACTTTACTTTTTAAACTACTATTTTATACAATATTTTCTTAATTGTTCATTATTTATTAGTTTTGCATCATATTTTTTTGACTATTGTTTATATTTTAACCAAGTTACTTTGACTGTTGGCTATTTTACTTAGAATGCTACATTTTTTTTTTATTTTTAGTTTTATCCTCATTCTATTTTTAAACATTTTCTTTTGAATTTTAAATTTGTTCTGATTATTGAGAATTATTCATAACTATGCTAGACATATTACTGAATCCGTTTTAGTTTTATATAATATTTTTTGCAAAAGGACTGTTTTAATTATTAAAGTGTTAATTTTAATTATCGAAATCAACCTTGATATATTTTTCATCATCATCTTCATCATCATTATCGCTATTTAAATTTTACTAATTCTTTTGTTCCTCAAAATTATGTTCTTCATTTTAAATCTGCTTTGGGCTATTGTCATGCAGAGGATTAGCCAATTTTTTCCATTCTTCTTCTGTAATGTGATTGTTGTCTCCTTGCTCTTACTATCCTAGGGTCAATTAACGTTGATAAAAGGTATTTTTTGAGAAACCGTTTCCATTTTAAATTTATTGATTGTGAGTATTTTCTTAAATTTATTAATTCATAGTTGCTTGTATATTTTTAGATTACTGCTAAAAGAGCTACATTTAAATTTGATGAAGATTTTTGCTATTATTATTTAGATTTTAAGAGAATGAAGGATTTAGTTAATTACTATTTTTGTCAAATATATTAAATTATTAATTACTAGTAATTTAATTTGCTTAAGCTTGGATTTAACTATTTGCATTTAAACCATTTTATTATTAATTAGCCTTTCTAAATTGTTCATCAATCATATTTGCAAAATCTCTATTTGGCAGCTCACTTTTGCTTTCAAAGTAATTTTAAATTTATTTTTTTTATTTCTCTTAAACTTATTAGTTCAATCTACTAGGATGTTTGAGTATTTATGTATTACTTTTTTGCTATTCCCTTAAATATTAAATTAATTTAAGATCTTCATCCTCTTTTTTCTCTTTAGCTAGTTGAATAAAATCTACATTTGAAATTGAATTATTCTCAGTATCATTTAAGAATTATAAATAAATTTAGAGCTCTAAAGCTCTTTGAGATTGTAAGGGAGATTTTTAATTTTGTTGTGTTGGATCTATAGGTTAGAGAAGATCCTAATTATAAACTAATAAAGTTGGTTGTACTAAAGTTTAAGAAGATCCAGTGAAAAGATTTGCACACAGTTTATAATCAGCACTAAATTCAATAGCTTTAACAAAATTCTCTTAATTCTCATATCTTTTGTATTTTTTTTTTCTTTCTCTAATAGATCTTCTAGTAAAGGCTTCAATTTACTGCTAAAAGGTTGCAATAGAATTATCACTATGCCTACGATGGAGTAAACGTTCACTCATGGGTAACCTATCTTTTCTAGTGCTCATACTTGTATTAAAACTTGTATCGGCTTTGATTTAAGTTTTATTCAAATGATTCTATGATATATTATTCAGTACATTTTAATCTATTAATTATCCATCAAAATATTTATTCACTACAAAATTTGGTTTGTTTTTTTAGTTTTTTCCATTATAATACTTATTTAAAACTAATGTGTTTGCTCCTGAATGTATTTATGATTTATCTATTGCCTTACTTTAAAGAATAGTTTAATTATTGCTTGGTGTTGAAACTATTTGAGAAGTTAGGTTATTGTAATAATTAGCCATATTATTATTAGTGCTAGCATCATTTGCTCTTTAAAATGTCCTTGGTGTTAAACCAAGCATATTGTCTTATCCTTGATTTGTTGGTGTATAAATTTAGTTATTAGATACATTTAGCTTATTAATATTATTAATAGGAGAGACAGATTATGATACTACTTTATTGTTAGTAAATGTTGGTTGTTGCTAATAACTATTTACAATTTAAGATTAAACAAATTAGTTTGGAAGTAATCCAAAATTAGCAGTTCCTCTTGATTAAATTGCAGAATCTTATACAAATGCGCTTGAATGAGACTGTAATGCGCTTGAAGCTCTTATTTTTTTGCTTGAATTTGGATTAAAACTTCTTTTATTTCTTATCTCTACTCTTTCTCCTTCTCTAACTTTTTGCTAATTATTTCCCATACTAGATTAAATTAAATATTTATTTATACTAGAACTATGTATGTTTTAGCTGTTATTTTTATTTGGAATTGGGTCTCTCGGTATCAAATGTTATGTAAAAAGCTAGCTAACTGGCTTATTATAAATTTGATTCTTTGTTCTTTTGGCTATATTGATTGCTTTTAACTTTACAAATCAAATATTAAAAATTTAAAACAATATTTAAATTTTGATTTAATCAAAAAATACTATTAAGAGTGATAAGTAAATAAATAATGATAAATTTATTATTAACACTATAATTTTGTAAAAAATTGTATATAATTTACTAATTAATCAAAAAAATTAATAATTTTTAAGATTTTTAACACATTCATCCTCAAATTCACAATCTAATTATTTTATAATTAAATTTAAATACAATGAATGTATGTATGTATCTGTTCAAATTATTATATCCTCAATTTTTAACTTAACCCACTTTTTTCTATTTCTAAAATTTATTTTCTATTTTTTTCTTTTTTAAAAATATAATTTACATTTTTTTCAATAATTTATTCAGATAAAAAATTTTAGTCTAGTCTACTTTCTATTTATTTCTGTCATTCTTTATTTTAATTTTATTTTTTAAATATTTTCAATAGCTTAAAATTAAAAATGAAATATAAACTAAGAGAAGTATACAAAGCAATTAAATATTTGTGTTATTTATTAATGATATCTTTAATTTATGTTACTTATTATTGATATTAAAAAAATCTTTATAAATTTTAAAAAATAAATTTAGAAAATTTTTTTAATTTAAGAAATTTAACTAAAATAAGTAATAAAAGGTAAATTAAGTGGGATTATATAAAATAAATTAAAACTTTAAAAATATTATATTCAATTTAAATAATTTAAAAAGCTTAAATAAGAACAAAAAAATTTAAAAAAAAGTTAATAAAAGTAACAAAAATCAAATTAATAAAATCAATTATAAATTTTTAATATTTTTAATTTTTTCCAATTTCCTAACCAATTAAATACCAATTTATATTAATCTCTTTAATTATTTAAAGGATATTATTTCAATAAATAATATAGAGACTGAATGTTAAACCTAATTCATTACACAAAATAAATAAATAATTAAGTGTTGTATAAGTGATACAACCTTAATAAAATAACTCATATTATTATCTTGTCTTTTACTTTGCTTATCTGTTCAATTTATTGTTAATAATAATAGAATTTAGAGTATTTTTCATATTATCTTATTTTATTTTAATTTTAAAATTAATAAATAAATAAATAAATAAATAATCTTCATAATTAATTGATAACTTTATCATTACTAATTAAAATAATATTAGACAATTAAACAGTTTAAATTAGAATATAGAGAATTTTATAATAAAAAATATTAATGAAACAATATTCAAATTAATTGAATAAATTTTCTATTTTTATATATCATTAAAACCCATATTTTAAATAGTCTCACAAAGCATATTTTAATTATATTAATTTTGATTATATTTTCTGATTTAGCATGTACATTTGTAATATTTTAAAGAATTATTTTTAATTATATTTAAAGGTCTCTCTATTTAGATAAACATTTAAATATCAATTTTTTAAAATTAATAAATTCCATTCATTATTTAAAAATTTTTATTAATAAATTCTAAAAATAAATAATAATTAGAGAGTTATAATTAGCCTATCTAAAATAAATAAATCTATTTAGAAACTATTTATTGACCTAAATACCACATAATAAATAGTTTGTGTGATTAATATGTACTTTAACCAATGTAATTAATCATATAAAATAAATAAACGTGAGATATATAATTTAAAAAGACTCTCAAATGGATTTATAGAATATTTTTGTAAAAGTTATTAAATTAGAAAAATGTTAACAGCTATAAAATCGTTTGTATACTGTTAAATATTTAGTAATATTAAACAATTAACAAATTTATTTTTTAAGCAATATTATGCACATATGTTTTGTTATCAAATTAACTTTTTAGATTTAAAGAAGTTCTTAAGATATACAACTTGGAAACCAGTAAGAAGAGCCATCAAAAGTAAAGTAATTATTGAGAAAGCTAAAACTTTGAAACTAACTTCATCTGCATCACGAGAAATATATCTTCCTTTTCTACTAATCATTCTCTTTTCTTTTCCTATATTTGTTAACATATCTGACATCTTTTCAACTTACAATTCAATAGGCTTCAAATCATTCTTGCTCACCAATAATGAGTAATCTTTAGCTTCTACACCAGTCTTATAATTGAATTTAACCTTAATAGGAACAGCCTCAAGATTAGAGAAACAATATTGGAAATTACCTTCTTTTTGAGTAATAAAGACAAGCTATATATTTATGTAAAAAACGATTAATATAACAAATTAAATAACCTTTGTTTGCATTTTAAAAAAAATATTTTTAACAGCAAGTAATTTAAAAAAGATATGATCTAAATGATAAATAAAAAACATTAATTTCTTCTTAAAATATTTCTAATATCAATTTTTTCTCACCTTTTTATTAATTTATGAAGATTCTGTAATGTTGTAAACTTGCTTTCCTTCTGGATCATAAACTCTGAATTAATAATTAGGATTTGGGCTATATAACTCTATAGATACAGTAATTAATTCACCTATTAATAAAGAAAACATAAATATTTATGTTTTTAAATAAAAAATGATTTGAGATAAAATGATTTTTGGGCAATCTTTGCTCAATTTCTTTTAAAATTTATATGCTAAATTATTCAATTAATGAATTTTGATCGCAATCAAGACAAAATGTATAAATCTGAAATCTATTACCAAGAGAGTCACCAAAACATTGAATTTTCTTAACAGGAAGATCATAAGAAAATTCGATGGCGTTAACTAAACTAGTTGCAATAATTGCTAATACTAATATTTTTGTGAAATTCATATTTACTAAAATTAATAATATCTTATTTATTTATAAATCCCAATTTTTGATGTTATTTTTATTATTAATTTATTAATTTTTTTCTTTATCAAATATTCATATCTTGTTATGATTGTATACATCACACGCGCACAAATATTATTCTCAAAATCAAAAAAATATCTTTTATTATAAAAATAATTAATAACAATATTAATAAAAGCTTATCTTAAATTTCAATAAATTATATTATATATATAAAAATGATAAATTTAAAGTTAAAATTTCAAACTAATTTAGTAGATTAAATTCTAAAAATTAATTTTAAATTTTAGATAAGAAAACCATATTAATCTTTGCTTTTAAAATAAATTCAAGTTTTTTATTTGAATTAATTGTTTAATTTTTGATAAATAATAATTCTGAATATTCTAAATAATTAATACAATTAACTATTCTTTTTTAAGTAAAATTTTTAAAAGTAAGTTAGTTATAAGCATTACTTTAAAATAATAATTTTTCATAATATGATTTTTATAAGCAATAATAAGAACTTAAAAAAATATTATTTTTCATATACAATAAATAAAATATCAAAAATATTTTGACATATTTTAAAGTATTTCAATTAAAACAAACTATTTGTTTTTAAAATTCATTTATAAAAAACTTTACATAGTTGATTTACTAATATCTATTGGATTATATATGGAATGGCATGTGGAATTATAATAATATTATTTTTATTAGAATGAATGGTTTTGAATAAATTTATTTAAAGAAAAATTTGTTAGTTATTATTTAAAACTTTTTTTTTTGTACAGTTTGATGATGATAAATTATTATGGATAAATGTTTATTTTTTTAATTTTTATAAATCTAATAAAATAAAAAACTAAAAAATATATTTTTTTCAAATTAATAATATTTTAATAATTAAAAATGTATTCTCTATTATAAATTATTAGAGAGAAATTTTGAGTTGTAATTTTAAGTTTTTAAAATACTAGTAGTAATAACTATGTTAAAATTTTAAATTTATTCAAAATTAACTTATAAATTTTTCAAAGATTAATTAATTTGAATAAAATTATCTTTTTGTTATTCTATAAGATGCTTTACCAAATAAAAAAGGTAAAATTATAAAAATATCTTTTTTTAAAAAATTTAATTGGCTTTTTGAAAAATATATTTTAAATATAATACTCTATAAGCTTAATCGGAATTAATCAAACTTGTAAAATAAAAGGTGTAAGCTTTTAAAAATAAAACAAAAATATTTCTAATTTACATTTACATTAAATTAATGGATGAATTTTTAGATAATGTTTGTTTATCAGGGTATAATAAATTTACTCTAAAATTAATCTTAAGCTATAGAAAAAAAAACTATCTAAATTGAATGTATTTTCTGCTTGAAATTTGTTTATTATATCAAAAATTAAAAAGTGTGTCATTTTTAATTATCTAAAGAAATCAAACGGTCTCTTCTATATGAAATTTGATATTTACTTTTATTTATATTTTTTGATTAAAAGATTACTTCTTTATTTAGAAATGTCTATTTTAGTTATTTTTGCTCCTAAATTAATAGTAAAAGCAATCAATTTTAGATAATTTGTTTTACTCAAATAGCAATTAGCATACATATTTGTTTTTTATGGCATGGAGTTTTAAAACAATTTCAGTATTTTGGAAAATATTTTTAAATTAAAAAAGTTTCATTTTTAAATGTTAATTTTTATTGATTTTTTTAATGAATCGAAATTTAAAATATCATGGTTGAATTCTAGATTTATAATTAAAACTTAATATTAGCACTATAATTTATATAAAAATAGAACTAAATTGATGGGATTTTTTCTTATAAATATTATAAATACCATTCGTCTAAGTAAATTATTTAAGAATAAAAGTTGCTGTAAAATTTTTACAGCATATTTAGTGCATTAGTGTTTACTGAATCCAAAATTGTATCTAAATCACTAGTTTTATTGTAAATTTTTCTTTAATTAATTATTTAGTGAAGAAATGAAATTCAACTACTATCAATCATTCTTTTACATTATTTTACGTAGAATACACTTACTGTACAGAAAATAAGCAAAAAAAAATTCATAAAATTGATTTTAAATTTTACAAAATTCGACCAGTCTTTTTTATTGTTACAATTATAAAAATTTGAATTGTTTTTTATTCTTGCTTTTGTTAAGCTAGTAAATGCGGCTAGTGACTAAATTACAACAAAAGTATGGTATTTTATTAAATTAAATGATAATGAAATTACTTCTCAGTCAATAATGTAAGGAACCTATGATAAAAAAATTAAGCAGATGTAACAATTAGTTTCCATATTATTTTTATTTCCAAATAAAAAAAAGAGTTTGTTTTGTTTTAAATTTTTATTTATTGAAATCCCCTAATTATTTAATTATGAGGGTTGAAATATGATTATTTATTATTATTTTAGTTGTAAGTTCGACTTAAGCAATAAATTTAACTTTACTTTTTTTTTATAATCAAGGATTCATTATTTCATTTCTAGTAAACTAGTAAACGGATTTCTTTCTTTACTATTTTTAATAAAAAATTCCTAAACAACTAACTAACAAACCATCCTTTTCATTTAGCTTTCAAGAATATAAATTTAATGGTATCAATGATTTTCCATAATTAATGCACAACAAATTTACTGCATGCTTTCTTTTTGTTAATTTTTCACGATTAAAATTTTATTTAGTTGTGTAAAGTTGATAAAGACGGCTTTAATTTCAATTTCTCAAATAAACGGAAAAGCCAATAAAATAAAAAGTACATCAAAAATTTTTATTGGTTCTAAATCTATCAAAAATTTTATGAGATAAATTGTTGTTTAAAGTATTTCAGACAATGTTTTTTAAGGTGAGATGATTTTCGAAGAAACTTTTAGAACAAAGATGGTATTTATTACTGGTTTTTAAAAATTCGAGTTAGAATATATGTAGCAAATTAAAAAGTAATATCTCGCAATATTTGCATCAGAATTCGCATTTAATAAATTTCTTGAAGTAGTACTAATTAGAGGAGAATTAGATAGAAGAATAAAGTTAATGCAGATAGAACATTTAATTTGGTATTATAAATATAGTACAAAGATGATTTTTTAATTAATTATTTGATAGCTATCTCTTTAAAAATATTACTTAAGACAAAATGATAATTATTTAAAAGCAAAAAAATTAAAAATTTTTATAAATTTAACAAAAAAATTATTCAAAAACTTAAACAAATAAATTTATTAATATCAATAAAATAAATACTTAAATATACTCTTAAAATGGGATGCACTCAAGCAAAATAACCTAAAATTAAATTGAGTCCTGAGGAAATAAAAGAGCTTGAAGCTTGCCGTGAAGCTATACTTTAATGTATGAAGGCTTCTCGCAATAATTAATTTTACTACAGCTAACCTTAAAGAAGTTAAAGTAGACTCAATTATATAAACACATAATCAGACTGTACTCTCCCTACAAAAAATTCCCTTAATTCACCAAAGAAATAGTGAATGCGATGCTAGAAGCTTTATCACATTGATTTATCATGATACTACTTGATTAAAAAATAAATTAATAAACAAACAAACAAACATTTAATGACCTATCTCACTCACTTCCTTCATAAACAAAAACTAACAAATAATCATAAATAAATTCACACTTCAATTATTAAAAAACTCATTTCTCATTCTTCTCATTAATTTAACTGTCCTTATGTAAAAATTGTTCTAATTTCTTGACAAAAAAACTTATAAACCAAAATAAACATCATCTCATATAAATTTATCTTAATAATACTAGATTACTAAATTACTCTGTATATATACTTGTATCTATCTATCTGTCTGTTTATATTTTCTTCAATCGTCTTAACGACTAAAATACATTTTTCAAAAAAAAACTAACATACAAAACAATCTAAATTTATATTCATTAAACATATATACTTTTTTTTAAGTAGACTACATTTTTGGCTTTTTAAATATCTATATTTTGGAATAGTTGAAGAAATATTCATGTAATATAGTATATTCTACAGATTGACTGTAAAATAAGCTATATAATCACTAATTTTGATTCAGCTTAAATTAATTACTACGATCTTTGAGTACTGTTTTCATGCTAAATAATTTTAGATAATTAATATTTAGTTGAGTCTAGCATATTATCTAAATTTAAAATAGTTAAAAATGTTAAGAGCTTAGATCATTAATTTATTTGATAACGAATATCCTAAAAAATAATCATTAATTACAAAGAAATACTATCCAAAAAGAAAGACATTTTCACTTATTTCTTTCTAATTGTGGGAGTTTGTGTAAATTGGTTATGGGAGTTTTGCGAAATCATGCGTTGAAAAAAATATTAAATCAGAAGGATTACTCTTTTTCTAGTAAGAGCCTTTTTAAAATACCTGGCATGATTTATTTAACAAAACCCACCTAACTAATTCAAAGATATTTTAAATGATAACTGTGTCTGATAATTTCTTATTTACTCAAATTATTACTTAGAATACCAAAAATATTTACTTAAAAACAAAAAGATAAAATACACATTTTTTTTGAAAGCGTAAACGGTTGAAGATTTATTTACATATCATTTCTCTACATATTTTTTTAGAAGGTCTATGCTCCATTTTTTGATTATATACTTTAATAAACATTTAAATTTTCAAAATTTTTCTATATCAAATATAAAAATGAACTTAGATATTCTCACTTAGATAAGAAATTTAAAAAGAATTTATTAAAATAAAAGTAATTTATTAATATTCTATTGGTGTTGGAAAAGAAAAAAAATTTAAAGCTACATATTTTAGTCTAAATTTAGGAAGAATTTAAATTGATTGCATTAATTAAAATCTACTATTCTTTTACAATAAAAACTGTATTTTCTTCCAAAAAAGTTAAAATTAGAATAATGAAATGTTAAAAATAGATAAATTTAATTTAGGATAAAGGCAAAAATCTAATTTTATTTCAATAAAAATTATAAATAAATGTTAAATAAATATAATAGGCTGTAACCAAAAATAATAAAAAAGAACCAATTTTTAAATATTATTTAGAAAAAAGTATCAAAGGTAAATTTAATATTTAAAGATTAAAATAAAAATCTATGTAACAATATAAAATTTCAATAGTTATCGAGTAACAAAAATTACGAATTGAATGACGCAAATCATATAAGTTTAATTTATTAATTGCTTTTCTAGTTCTAATTTATTTTAGTGCATAATATAGATTAAAACATTCATTATTTACTGATTAATATTGAAATCAATCAATCATCTTAATCAAAGAAAGAGTAATTATCAATTTTAATCTTTAATTTTTAGTTTCTCTTTTTATCATTATTAATGCTAATATAATGTGATAATTTGAAATATAATATATGAGGAAAATTAAAAAATTAAGATATATTTTAAAAAATAAAAGACATTATTTTAATAATACAATGTAAAGATCAGAATTAGTAAGTATTTTAAAAAGCATTACTTTTACATAGTAATCTTATATCTAATTAAATTTACAAAACTTTTAGTACTTCGCTCTTCATAGTTCTACTTCACAAAGATATGTAGTAAAAGCTTGTCTATACTATAATAGAGAGCAGTTTTATTTAGTAGATATTTATATTCTTCTGAGCTAATCTGTAATATACTTTACATTTTAGAAAATAAAAGGTATTATACATTTTTAAATTTAAATTTCCTACTTGTATCCTTAATAGTTCTACTTAAAAGAAAAGATTTCGAAGAATTTTAATATTATTGTAAATTATAAGATATTATTCTGTTAATTGCAAATGTATCAATTGTGTAATTAAAATATAACTTCTTATTATTATCTTTTTATTTATATGTAAATAAATATCAAAAAGAAAGAAATATTTTATTTGAAAAAAAAGAAATTAATAAAGGTTTTCTTAAAAAAGTTGAAATTAATTCCTTGATGAATAGACAGATATTCTCTAAGATCAAAATATCATTTTTGTAAAATTAAGTAAGAAATTAAATTTGATTTTTATATAACCAATTCAAATTTATAATCAGACTAAATTTATTAGATATTTAAGAGCTAAAATTTAAAACTATAACAAATGAGTTAGACTTATTCTATTTCATAATTAAAATATTAATTAACATTACAAATTTACTATTTTATTTAATTCATCTTGGTTAAATTTAGCTCTTTTTTTACAATTAGAAAAATTATTTAAATATTTCAGTTTCTATTATAATGAAAGAAAAATATTTAAAACAAACTTATTTATGATTAAAAGTGCATATTAAAAGCACAAATACTTCTAAAATTTAATTAAATATTTCATATTCATTATCTTAAACATAAATACTTAATCTTGAAGTATTTTATATTAAAATGAAAGTTAACTTTTAAATAAATGTACCTATTATTGAAATTTATGATTTAAAATGAATATTAATAGCATGATTTCTTCTAAAACAAATAAGAATTAAATAATTCACATTAATTATCTCAAATATAAATAACAAAGCTCTAAGTATTTTATTTTAATAACAAAATCCAATATATTTTTTTAAACCTATTCAATAAATTTTTAACAAGAATATGAAAATGAAAATTCAGCAATTCACTGAAATTTAATTTAAAAAAAATTTTCATAAAAATAATTTAGCAAATCGAAACACAATATTTTAATTTAAAATTAATTAATAATTTATCATTTTTTTGTTAGCTAATTTATAGATGATATAATATTTTTTAAAAATTCCAAAATTATTTATTCTGTTTTTTTAACGGATAGTTAGCTAAAATTTTTAATTTACCTTTAATTAATTATTGAAAATAATAAGAAAATTTATATTAGATTAAACGAACAAGGTTAAACTTTTAATGAATAATAATTATAATAATAATAATTCGAATTGAATAATTGAATTCCAAAAAAAAATAAAACAAAAATTTAAGTATAAAATGATTATTTATTGAATATGCTTAGATACTGTACATTAAATTTTACATTTAAAATGTATGCAATGAATTATGGTATAAACATTTTTAAAACTGTATGGAGCCAAATACTATACTTCTAATTTATAAATTGTTAAAAATTAAAGAATATAGTTGTGGCGCGAATATATTATGAAAAAAGGAAAGTAGCATTGTATGTATTATCTTTATTAGTTTTTCCATAAGAAAATAATGTAGCTTCAGCACAAACAATGAAATTCATAAAAATCAAAAGAAATTTCAATGCTATTAACAAGGAAAAATTTTTGTATAAATCTGAATGATGGATGAATGTTTAAGAAAAATATTTATGCGCGCAGTTTATAATTTTTATAATAACATAAAGAGATTTACATGCAATCAAAGAAAAATTTTATGAAATTTATTAAACATCTCCTTCAAGAATAAATGAAATTTTATATGAATGCAAAGATATATGCATATTTGTATACAAAATTAAATAAAAAATAAATGGAAACCATATATTATTAAATAAGCTAACAAAAATATAATAAATCTTATATTCAATTATAAGTAAAAATACTCAAATCCTATCTATATATCTATATACTTAATTGCTTGTTAACTCTTTTAGAAATCAAGAAAGCTCTAAAGTAACAATTAAAAATAAAATCAAACAAACTACAACTATTTGCAAGAAAGAAAAAGGAATAGGAGCAGAGAAAGCAAAAACACAAAGTACAAAACAGCAAGTTTAAGAAAATAAATCCTTTTATTTAAGATCAATCCCTAACAAAAAGAAGTTATTTTAAAAATAAACAACATGTCCAGCTAGGATCTTGATCAGAATAACGATAGCACTTGCAAGACTAATGTAAAAGTATTGATTAAAATTGAAATTTTACCATTTAATCATAAAGTTTACCAAGTTTGTAATACAAAATATTAGAAAATGATATTTAAATAGGAATAATAGTTATAAATGGCAATAATAATTCATATTAATAAAACAGGATTGCGATCGTAGCCAAAAGCTGATAGATGAAACAGATCTTGATGACGATAAAAATAAAAATGAGAAAAAATATTAAGATTTAGTTAAATCCATAAACTACTTAAAGAAGTTTGATTGGTTTGATACAAACAACCCTTAGCTAAAAACGCCTCCAAGTAAGACATTATATTTCAAATTTCATTTTGTATTTTATGAAATAGACATTTAATGAAAAATTCTTCATAAGCTTTTATCTGACCAAGAGTTAAGTAATATTGTATAAAAATAGTAAAGCTTTTAACTCCAGCTGCATTTTGGTTTATGGTATGCGCAGAATACTTTCCAAGGTCTCTAACTATAGGTACTAATGATCCCGCTTAGACACTAACAGAATTACTTCAAAAAATAGAGAGATAATAGATATTTTAAGTCATTAGAGTTAAAGATAAGGTAAAATTTTAACTATAAGTTTATCAAATTAAAAATATAAAGGCGTTATGGTGGAAAGATAAAAGTAAATTTTGGGGTTTTGAGCAATTTGCAGTAGTAAATAAGTTTTACTTAATAATAAATATACTAGCATTATTGATACTCGGTGAAACTTGCTACTGCTTCCAATATTAAATATTTTATAAGTATGACTTGTTAAATTTTGATTTGCGCTTAAAATTTGTTCACACATCTAATTTAAATTGATATTATTTAAATCAATATACTGAATAAGATTGTTGATTTATAATTAATTGCCCCAAAACCTTTTTATATTAAAACCTGTCAAAAAAAGATTATATAATTACATTTTAAAATATCAACTTTTATTTAAATACCCAAATACATAAACAAAGAAAGAAATAAACATTGATTAAACGAATACACACACACTACTTTAAATCTAAAATTTACATTTTATAAAAGCTTTAGATAGATGAAAAAATAACATCACTTACATATTAATTTAAATGCAATTCAAATATTATTTTAATACCATAATATCTAAACTATTATTTTAAGTTTTTATTCATTTTTCTGTTTGAAATAAATTTTTATAATGTAAATGTAATCTTTTATTAACAATTACTTTTAATAAATAAGTCTTATTAGAATCTAAAGGGAGAACCAACAGATGAGCAGTGCCAGGAATATATTTAAAAAATAAAATAAGCTATTAAAAAATTAAAATATGATAAGCCATAAGCAAATATTAGGAATAGTGCAGAATTGAAAGAAGATTACACTTTCGAAGACGATTTATATATTTAAAGTGTCCGTAATGATTTACTGGATCTTTATTCCTTTTACATTAATTAGGAATTGCAATAAACAAATCAGCAAAGTTGCTCATCTTCTGAATCTACTACAGTTGAGGAAGATTCTAGGCATTTATATATCACTAAAGATGAGATAAATGTTAATGTATCATGCAACGAAAAACAAAATTCTGAAAATGCAGTTATGATTGTAAAAGAAATAGATGAAAATAATATTTCTGAAGAAAGCTAGCTTAAATAAAAAAATGAAGAACCTTCACAATCATAAGATGAAATTGATGAAAAGGAAAAAAAATGTGATTTAGAGTAAACTAATGAAGATAATTTGAATGCAAAAATAGAAGCCAATAATTCTAATGAAGAAGAAAAATTAGATGAAGAAGAAACTAAAATCACAAATAATGATGAAGAAATTTCAATTAGAAAGTAAGACAAGTAAAATAAGTTATTAGTATAAAGATTAGACATATAAAAACCAAAAGAGAGGAATTTTAACTAAGAAGAAATCTTGAAAGCCCTAAAGAAATAAGATTTAGATGAAATTATTAGCCTTTACTAGTATCACCTATTTTAATAGGAGAAGGAAGTTAAAAATATGGTTGAAAATTTAAAAAAGAACATGCAAAAAGATATTGAAAATGAAAAACTTATTTACACTCCTTAAGAATTAGATATGAATGATATTTTGGTTGATATTCATTACTAAAACAGCATGGAATAAGAATACCTTAATTTCTTAGAGAATAAACAGCAATTTATTGATTTTGAGAGTGAAAGATAAAATTAAAACTAAAATCAGAAGAAGCAACACACAAAGTAGCATGAAAAAATAGTTATGGAAGACATGGCTTGCTAAATTTGCAATGATGGAGATTATACTGATGATGATCTAATTGTATTTTGCTCTGTAATATCTATTTATTCAATAATTTTTTAAACTCTAAGCTTGCATTTTTATAAATTATCTATTAAATTGTTTCAATAATTAAATTGATCCTATTTTAAAATTAATAGAAATGCAATATTTCTGTACATCAAAGATGTTATGGTATTCCCAAAATCCCTAATGATGACTGGATTTGTGAACTGTGCTTAAGTTTTGGTCCAGAAGGTAAATACTTACGCTGTGCTTTATGCACAAAGAGAGGTGGTGCTATGAAGCCTAGCAAAATCCCAATTACTTCTAATATCTTTTAGCATACAAATACACAATATTACGAATTTTAAAAAACTTGTAAGGCAGGTCCACCTAATAAAAAATAAAGATATGGTAAAAATAAATATTATTTTTTGTTTATTTACAATTTTTATTTTTATAAAAAAAGAGGATCCTAATGAGAAACAAAATAAGGTTGGGAGTGCTTCTAAGCATACTTCTCCAGAAAACGAAGAAGTTGAAGAAGAAAGTAATAGCTAATATTATGACTTCCATTACTTGAAAGAATTTACTGAGGAAGAGCTTAAGAATGAACCTAAGCCATACTTTGTGTGGTGCCATATTACATGCACTTTATGGACTCCTGAATGCTTTTTTGATGATAAAAACTATTATACAAATATAAAAGGAATAGAGAATATAG
Organism: Tetrahymena thermophila SB210; assembly: GCF_000189635.1. Lineage (NCBI taxonomy): Eukaryota > Ciliophora > Oligohymenophorea > Hymenostomatida > Tetrahymenidae > Tetrahymena > Tetrahymena thermophila. Next base: position 270,312 of record NW_002476262.1, read on the forward strand.
ATAAGCAGAGATTCAAATTGGAATGCAGTATCTGTAAGTAGAAGAGTAACATTTTTCTTATTAGCAAATAAATAATTTTTTAAATATTTTTTACTTATCATGTTTTTTAGAAGCAGGATCTTGTGTTTAATGTGCAAAGACTAAATGTATGGAGGCATTCCATCCTGAGTGTGCTCGTAGAGAAAATATTTATATGGAAATTAGGAACACAGATAAGTTAGCATATTTAATTTACTGTGAAAGACATACCCCACTAAAGTTAAGAAGACTCCTTGAATAAAAAGAAAAAAAATATAAAGTAATTTTTAAAAGCTTCAAAAATGAAACATTAACTTTTCTTTAATTTTAGGAAGAAATTATAAAATTTTGTAGAAGTATCGAAAGATCTAGGGAATTTAGAAAGAAGGAAAGAAACACAAAGAAAGAGCGTGATAGATAACTAGAAAAAGAATAAAAGAAGGCTCCTGCGAAAAAGAAAGTTTTAATTAGTGCTAAAAAGATAAGACAACAAATTACCAAAAATGAGGAAGAGACAAATAAAGAGGAATAAGAATTTTAGTAAATGCTCATTCACAAAATGATAGAATATATTGACACCTTAACTCCGTAAATTAATTTGATAAATTTTGATAAGCTCTAAATTCAACTCAATTATTTAAAATAAAACTAATAGAGAGGACTTGAATAGGATTAACTCTGAGTTTAATTCAAAAAAATAAAATGAAGAAGGTCAAAATATTTAGGTTACTTAAAAATAGATTGATAAGGATGATAATAAGCTAAATGCTAATGATCCTAAATCCGTAAAAAAAATAAATTTATGGAAAAATAGAGTTTTCATAAGAAAGGAAGAGCCCTTTTGGAAGGATATTTAGTATAAATCTCTATCTACACTTTAAATTTACAAGAGATACAAAAGAATTCAAAGAGATAAAAATAAGAAGAAAGAATTCAAGTAGTTGTACCTTAAAACAGTAAGTGTAGTTAAAAATATTAGGATTGTAACCAAAGAAGAGCGTCTCAAGGAAAAAGAATAAAAGAAAATTGAAAAATAATAAAAAAGATAGCAAAAAATAGCTGAAATATTCATAAAAACATAAGAAAGATAAAAAAAGAAATTAGAAATTCAGGAAAGGAAAGAGCAAAAAGAAGTTTAGAAGAAATAAAAATCTCAGACGGGTTTTGAACTTGCTAAGCATGCTATCAGAAGGACTAATAAAAAGAGAGATAAATCTAATGATAAGAAACAATAAAAAAATTTAAAACAATAAGAACTCATTATTGAGCAAGTTGTTCCTCATAATTATGAGCCTGTTGATGGTATTTTAAAATATTAAAAATAATTAAAATTTTTTTTAAATTATAATTATTATCTAATAGAAACTTCTGAATAAGTTTACTGTGTTTGCAGAAGAAAGTATCAAGAGGGAGATTAGATGATGGGTATCAATTTTTTTTTACTTTTTAATTATTAAAAATTATTTTTTTATTATTTTAGAGTGTGAAAAATGTTAAGAATGGTATCATTTTGAGTGCATAGGGTTCAAAGGTACAATTGATGAAGCTGATTAATTAAACTTTGTGTGTAAGTTTTGTGATCTAAAGGATGATGAAAATCAAAGGTAAAAGCGTAGATAGATTTACAAAGACTACTTTATAAATATAGACACTCCTAATTATGATGATTTCAAAGATGCTTTCAATAAAAAGTAAAATTAAGAGTAGTAGTAATAATAAGAAGAAGTCTAATTAGAAACCAAAGAAAAAGAAAATGATTCTTCAAGAATGAAGAGTGATTCAAAATCCTCTAAAAAATAATAAAAAAAATAAACTTAAAATAAAAAGAGATCTTCAAGCACTAAGTTATAAGATATAGAAGAATAAACTACAACTTCTAAGAAGACTAAAAAATCTAAAGATAGTAAAACAAATAGCTCTTCATCTAAGATTTCTGAAGTTAAGGCTAAGTTAGATTATGCTAACTACAGTGATGCCAAAGAAGAAATATTTGAAGAAGATGAAGATGACAATGAATAAAAAGAAGAAATTTAACATCAAGAAGATCATATGCACTTAGAAGAACTTTCAAAATAAGATGAATAGGAAAATAATATTAATAATCTAAAATCTAAATAACTTGACTGTAATTAAATAGAAAAAACTTTAAATGAATAAATCAAGTTTGAAACTTTACAAGAAAGCTAATGTATTGATAAACTAATTGAAAATAAAAATTAAGATAAATGCGAGATTGAATAAAATTAGAAGTAATAAATTTAAACAAAAACAGAGCATACTGATACCTAAATGTTTGATAACTAAGATATGAGTGATAATTCAGCTTTAATTGATAAAAAAATAACAAAAAGTAATGATTAATCACACATGAAAATTGAAAAAGAAGAAACAGAAACAAAAAATGATGAAATTAAAACAGAAAATTAGGAAGAAAATGAATCAGTAAAATAATAAGATATTAAAAAAGAAAAGTAAGAAGATATAAAAAATGAACAAAATGAAATTATAAATACAGAAGAAAAATAGGAGGAGGAAGATGGATAAACCAAAATTAATTTATTGCAAGAATATCAATACAACAAAAAATCTGATAGTTTAAAAATAGAATCATAGTAGAGTAATAATTCATAAAATTAAGTAAATGAAAATTGTTTAAGTAAATAAAGCTCAAATTAAAACCAATAAAATGTGTGCAATATAGCAAATTTAGACTAGTTTAAGTTTAAGCAAAAAAGCATAAAAGATTTTTTCAAAAAGAAGTGAGAAAAAGATTAAGAAAATAATAAATAGATAGATAATTAAATAAGTTAATAAATAAATAAACTAATTTAAAAAAATAAAATAGATATAAATTAATTTAATATTTACTTTACATAAATATTATTTATAATTTCTTTTTAAAATTAATTTATAATAATTCCAAATAAATATTCAAAATAAAAAACAATCATTTTAACAATAAATAATGTGTTTGTGTTGTATGTATCTAATATGTTTGCATACATAAAAATATTAAAGCTAATACATTAAATTTTTACTTTACATTTTAGTAAGATTTATCATTATATAATTATACTAAATAGCAGATCTAAATCTTTCAAAGATCCTAAAAATATATTTAAGACAAAAATAATATTATTAATAATTACTTATTTGATATATCTAAGTATGTATTTGTATAATGCATATTGTTTTTATAATAGCAGTTAAAATTTAAAATTCTTTGTTTTAATTGAACAAAAATCTATAATCAAATAAAAAATAAATTAAGTAAACTATCTTATTTTATTTTTTCAATATATTCAAATACATTTTTTATTTTTTAATCTAATTTAATGTAATTCCAAATTAATATTTAAAAAACAAAAGGAGAATTTAAAAATTTTAATATATTGTTTCTGTGTTTGTAAGTTGAATGAAGAGTTGGGTTAAAATATTATATTCTTAAATTACAATTTATATTTTAAAATGTATCTAAAAGACTACTAAATAAATTTTAAAAAGAAGGTTTCTTAAAATTATTTTAATGCTTGTAATTTTATATGCAATCTTAAAATATTATATTTTTAATTTCAATACTAATAAGATTTATAATTAAAAGATACATCTACTAAATTATGCTAATTTCTTTTTTCAAAAATATTGATTAACTTTTTCAAACAAATAATTTATATATTTAAAATTCATAAAATCCAAATTTATATTCAAAACAAAAAACTTTGATTTAAAAATATATTTTATATTTATTCAATTCTTTTTTAGATGAATTTCTATCTTTATATATATTTCTACTATTGATAGATATTTATATATATTTTTCCAAAATGATTATATTAGCTTTCGTTCTTAAGTTTCATTTTCTTATAGTAAATATTACTTACACACTTACCAACTATAAATTAGCTAGCTAAATAAATAAATAACCAAATAACTTATTACCTAATTATGGTATTAATTTATTAAATATAAATTATAATTTTAGCTTTAAGTTATTTTATGAGGCTAATTTTATTTGATTTTTATTGAATATATAATAGGTATTAGCTAATGTTCTTTTTATAATGAGGGAATAAATATAAAATATTAAAAACGAATTTGTTAATTATTTAAAAACAAGGAAGGTTTCAATTTAAGAAAAAAATAAAGTAAGTGATCATAAAAATAATAAAAGATAGATAAGATAATAAATTTATCATTTGCATACTTTAATAACATTTATTTATTTATTGCTGTTTAAAATTGGGCATATGTGTAGTGGAGTTTATTCACTCTTCATCCTTAATGTATTTAAGCATCATCTCTTTGAATTCTTGATAGGAAATCTCACCATCTCCATTTTTATCTACCTCTTTGATGACAGCCTTCCATACATCTTCAGAAACTCCTGCTCCTCCAAAGATTTCTTTAAATTCACTTAACTAGAGTGAACCACTACCATCCTTATCAAAAATATTAAAGGCCATTTCCAATCTTTATACAGACAACAGCTACTCACGAGAAATAGTAGCAGCAACCCATTCAGAATAATCTATATCACCATTATCGTTTTTATCTATAACTTTCATAATTTTATCTACTTCCTTGATGGCATTTTCCATGGTTAGGATTTTAGAATAACCATTAATGAGTTCTTCTCTACTTAGTTTACCATCTCCGTTGGTATCTAAAGACTAGAAAGTTTTCAATAGTTCATTCTTTTCTTCTTTAGTAGCTAAATAGTTAACGATAAACATCCATACAGCTTCTTGTAATTTCTTACCAGCTCTGAATGTTTTCATATTATTCAAAGATCTAATTAAGTTGGGCATATCTACCTATTATTATTATCTAAACTTCTTAATCCATGGATCCTAAAGAGCTTCTTCAGCAGAATATCTCTTTTAGGGGTCCATAGTAAGCATTTTGCAAATCATTTGCTGAGCCTTTTTATAAAAAATTAGTTTAAAATCTTTAAATGAAAAATAAATAAATAAATAATGTAAATTGGAATGAATAATCAGTAGCATTTCTTTTTTTTTCGTTATTTATTTATTTTTTTATTCATTTTAAACTATTGATTGAAATGTTAACTAATAAATTAATGTAATTAATTTTTTAAAGTATCTTCATACTTAATAAATTAAACAAGTTATTTGGTTATGTTTTAAATCTATAACTTTTGTTGTTTGTTTTTGTATAAAAAATAAATCAGTAAGTTGTTTTCTCTCTCTTCTATTATGGTTCGAGTTTATTAGTAATTTTATGTTTATTTCTTTATTTATTTATGTTTTTAGTAAATTTTTATAATGTTTTTTACCTCTATTGTGATATCTTTCCAGTCATCTTTAGGGAATGTGAAAACTCCTTTTTCAACTTTTTTCATAATATCTTCATCTCTAGCAGCATTGAAAGGAGGATAACCACACAAAAGAATATACATAATAACTCCACAAGACCAGACATCACATTTTTCGTTATACTTATGTCTGAGAACTTCAGGGGCAATGTAATAAGGAGTACCTAGCTTTTAGCTCATTTTCAAAGAAGGATCAAAAACTGTAGAAGTACCGAAATCGACAAGCTTAAGGATAGAATCTTTGTTTTTAGAATCAAGCAATAAATTTTCTGGCTTAAGATCTCTGTGAACAATTTTGTTTTTGTGTAAATAATTAATTGCATTTAAGATTTGGTACATAACATCAGCTGCTTCTTTTTCATTAAAGTGCTTGTATTCTATGATTCTATCAAAGAGTTCACCACCAGTACATAATTCAGTAACTATGTATAAGAATTTGTTGTCTTAGAAAACTTCGTAAACTTTGATGATATTAGGGTGATCCTAAAATTTTGAATAAGAATTAAATTTTTAATTGTGAAGCTAGTTTTTGCATAAAATTGAACAGCAATTAGTTTTGAGAGTAATAAGTGTTAAATTCTTTCAAACACTTGTAGTGCAAAGGGTAAGCTTTATTCTTCCTTTTTCTCTAAAACGATTTTTAGAAAAGTAAAATTTAAAAAAGCGATTACCCTCTTAAGCAAATTCAACTCTCTTCACTTAAGCAAAAACGATAAAATAAAAATAGCAAGAATAATTAAAGAATAGTCAGAATTTTTGAATGACATACCAATTATTTAAGGATGTTAAACTCTTCAATGAGTTATTTTTACTCTTCGGGCTTGCATTAGCTTTTATCAATAATTTTTACTGCTCTTTGCTAGCCTGTTTTTTTATGAACACCTTTACGTACTTCTCCATAAGAACCTTTACCCAAGGGAACATTCATGAGGGTGTATTCTTATTGAATTCTACCATATTTTTCGAAAATGAGCTCTTGGTTAGAAATCTTAAAGTTAGAAGTGTCAACTTATTATTCTTCTTTTAAGGTTTGCTCTATCCTTGCCTTCTTTTCTTTATTCTATTTACTACCTTTTTATCCCATACTAATTATTCAGTTTTTTATTTATTTTTCTAAAAAATATTTATTGGAAAAGTAAAATTTTATAAATCTTAATTAGTATAATCTTTATATAAATTAATATAAAAAAGCATCTTCTAGTTAATAATTAAATAAGATTATTATCAATCTAATTAATTAATTAACTAAATAAATAAAAAATAAATAAATAAATTTCTTCACATCACATTTTTTGTTATGTACCACTTTCATCCAATTTTCAATCTATTTATTTATTATTCAAGTTTTTTATTTATTTTCTCTTTTCTCCTCATCTCATCTTCATCTGATGAATCTATTAGTTTTTTTAAAGTCATTCAGTATACAATTTTTTTTCTTTCTTTCTGATGTTATGACTTTAATTCCTTTTAATTTATTTTTTTTTTTGCAAAATTTGAATCATTAAGGTACTCTAATCAATTACAAAAATAAAAAAAAGGTTAACTATGCTCTTTTAGAAACAAGAGTATCGTATTTTACGTGAATCAACAAAAATTTTATTTATCATTATCATATTTTTTTCATAAAAATTATCATTTGAAGAAATAAAAGATCATTTGTTAAAATCTCAAAAATTGTAAAAAAATGATTTAGTTTTTATTAACTGAATAATGTTGATTATTTATTTATTTTTATATTTTAAATATTTTAAATCCGCTTTCAACATATTTATATAAATTTAGAAAGTCTTTAATTTTTAAGCATAGAGTAAATTTATGTAATTATCTATCTTATTCTTTGATGAAATTTAATCAAAACATTAAAATAAATCTTACTTAACTAACTTCAAAAATATCCCTGAATAAAAAACATTACATTATAATACTAAAAATAATACAACATTTTCTTTAATCTTAGTTTTACAATTAAACCAAATTCTATCTATAAAAAATTAGATACTAAATTATAAGTTGGTATTATATAGTGAAAAGTTTCTGAGCTTGTTGGGTATTTTAAAAAACTGGAAATACAAAAAAAAAAATATTTATTTATTTTGAGTATCTGCTTACATGAATTTCAAACAAATTAAAGTAAGTTGTTCGATACAAATTTTGGCGTATTTAATATACCCAAATCTTAAAAACTTAAGTCATAAATTTTTATAATTGATAAATTATAAAATTATGTGTGGTTATGTATTAATCAATTTTAATCATAGAAATTATATTTAAAAATGTATCTTTTGTATTATAAATAAATAAAAATATAACATTTATAAATGGATAAATTTGATTATAATTTTTGATATAAGTAATAAATACTTGTTGAGAAAATATTTTTAAAGGAATAATTTATTTTGATAAAATAGGATAAGCTTTTCTTAGTTTGGTTATAGAAACTTTATTCATTTTTTGAGATTTTTACATTTTTTTAAATTTAAACTGCTTTTTAGGCTTTTAGAAAGCAAGTAATAAATCAAATAGTAATAGACTAATTCATTAATTTGTAGTAGATTCTATGTACTAGTAGGCATTTTCTATATCTCGCACATAATCGTTAGTATTCACACCGATATTGAGTAAAAGATTTAGAAAAGTAAAATCTTTTTCATCCATAGACTTAAGACTTTTTAATTTGAACATGTATTGCAATATTACTCTTAAATAATTATACTTTTCCCCTATCACTTAGTCTGATAAATACTCGTCAATAGACTCCAATAAAAATAATTACTTTCTCTTTGGATGATTGGCTAATGTAAGCAATTGAACTGATCTGCAACTTGCAAAAAACTCAGCAAATAATATTTCTTGGCGATTTAAATGCTAAGATTATTCAACCTTTTTAAAGAGATCAGGGCACTAAAAAAGAGGAGTATATTATATCCAATAATCTTCAGGAAAAATAGAAGATGCTCCAAAATCAATTAATTTTATCTTCATATTCTGTAATTCATTAAACGTAATGATTATATTACCTGGTTTAATATCACTGTGATGGAACCCTTCATTAAACATGTACTTATTGATAATTAGCAGCTATTTTAGTATCCAAACTGCAAATTTTTCTGATATATCTAAATGATTACGCCTTAAGTATAAATCGTAAGTCTCTAATGTTATCATCCCTAACTCCATATAAATTTATTAGCTTTCTCTTTAATAGAAAATGAGCTTAGGTATAAACTCAGATTACTTTGATTTCATTATAAAAACTTCTGAATCAAATTCATCTAAATTTTCTTCCATTAAATACTTCTTCATAGCTACTTCTTACTCTAAAGGCTTAAAAAGTTATTTTTCAACTATGCCACACGCGCCTTTACCTAAAAGTTAAATTTTGACAAAATCTTCTGCATGGCAAAGTGAGCACATTTATTTTGGTACTACCTTTTATAATAAAACAGTCCTTTCGATAAATTGTTATGTCTTCGACTTTGATCCGCTATTTTTAAGTAAGGATAAAAAAGTGCTAGTAGACTTGGTCAATGATTAAAAAAATAAATGGCGATCTTTAATGAAATGTGTTTCCTAAGATGCTACATTGAAAAATCCTTTTTTTGATTCTTTTTTATGCTCTTCTTCTTATTCAACAATCTCACTAATAATTTGTGAATTTGATTATTTTCGTCCTCTCGGCTAAGTAACATCGATTTGTGTCTCTGTGCTCGCTTCAGATTTATTTTTTGATCTTTTAACCTTATCTATGAGCTTTTCAATTGGCTTTACAATCTTTTATCTTTAGTCATCACCTCTTGCATCCTCTTTGCCTAAATAGTTTCTTAGTTGCTTTTGTTTTGGGTTCTTTAATCTTTCGAAATTTAATTCGTTATCTTCTTATATTGTTTGTCCATTTTAAATATGAAGATTTGACATCATTTATTTTGTATTCAATAAATTTTTATATAAATAATGATAATATTAATCTATATTTCTATATCTTTAGCATAATTTATTAGAAAAATAAATAATCATAAATTTTATTTATATCAATTTTTAAAATAGAAAAAGGTTTATTTATTACAATATAAAATAATGAATTATTGCAATTTTATTTGATATTTTTTTAATTTTTCAACTAAAGAAAATTTTTAAATCATATTTAAAAATATTTAAATCAAGTATTATCATTTGGTGTAGTAATATTTTGTTTATTTTTTAACTTATATTTGGCTATTTATGTAATATATTTTATCTCTTGTATGCATTATTGATTTATCTTTTCTATCTTTTAAGATAATCTTTATTCATTTTTTCTATATTTTTTATTTTCATTAATTGCTTTAATTATTTTATTTTTTGTGTTTTTATTTATTTTATTTTTTTATTTTTTTATTTGTTTATTTGTTTATTGTTTATTTTAAATTTTATTTATTTTTTAAATTTTCAAAAATAAGAGCTTTCCAACTGCTTTTTCTTCGAAATAAAACTCGATCGTCTCTTGTCAATATTTTCCTAGTTTTTTGTTTTTAAAAAATACTTTTTATATATATGAGATAAAGAAGTACTTTATAATTTAATTAGCTTTAAAACATTATCCTAAAAGCAATTTTTGTTCTAAGGAAAATTTAAATCGATGTTTTTAGATTTGCCATCATTGCTGGTATCTAGCTATGCATTTTTTGTTTCGGGAATTAAAAACTTTTAAATGGTTTAAAAACTTATGATGGCTCCTCATTAAACATGTCATTATATTTTCAAAATTGCAAGTGGCCGTCTTACGTTTCATCTAAATAAGTTTCTTATTTGGAAATAGACATATTATTATCTATTCTAAGAAAATACATCCTGCAAATGCATTTTCTTCTAAGTATTTTAAAAACTTTTTTCCAAATTTTTTCTTAAATAGATCTTCTGCGCGCCTTTCCGAGATTAAAAAACTAAATAGGATTCAAGATATTGCTAATTAAATAAAAGTAGTTTGGTTGAATTAAATTTATTTGGTTTTTTTTGTTTTCTTCTTATTTTCTTATTTTTCTTATTTATGAAATTTAATTAAATTTTATTTATTATAAAGATATCCAATTTATTTTTTCTTATTTGTTCCTTTTTAAATTAATTTATGTTTTTCCTTAGTTTTTTTCAAAATAATAAGAATTTATTAGAGCAGAAGTATTTTGTTATTAAGCGGGGAGTTTGATTCAAATTTTCTTTTCTAAGTTTTCCTATTCAATTTAATATTTAGCTATTTAAATAAAATAAATATAAACTATTTAAAAAACATTGATAATTCTATTCTATTTTTTATTTAAAAAAAATATTTTTTAAAAATTTTATGATTAAACTCTAAACACAAAAAGATTTTTATTCAGCTTCTTTAAAATAAAATAAATTTCATATATTAAATTATAAAATATAAATAAAATAATAATAGATTAAATAATACATACTTCTTATATATTATTATGTTTATTCATTTTTTTAATATTTATATCTTTAACGGATTAATTTGTGAGGTGATAATAAGTTTGTTTGATAAATTGATTAAAAAATTTCATAATAAATTTTATGAAAATAAAAGAAAGGTAATTAATTAACTAAAAGATGAATCAAATAATAAATGAAATTCATAACTCTATGATGGAAGTCCTCTCAGTTTTTATAAATTTATAATTTTTTTAAACACAAAAAATGAGTATTAGCACCAATCCCCTATATTTCTATCAAGAACATGTCTTTTTCATTAAAATTGATTCTTAAAATAACCTTTCAAGATGTAATTATTAATTCATAGATAGAACATAATTTAGTATGTAAGTAAGTAAAACACCTTTAAAGTAGTTTTGATCTTATTTATTTCTTTTTTCATTCAAATAATAATTTAAAATAATTTCATTCTTATATAAAAGATGCCGAAAATAAAAGCTTCATAAGCAGAAATACTATCACCTATGTAGGACAAGACACTCGATATAATAACAAATAATAATTATAAAAATAAAGAGGAATAAAAAACTAAATAAACAGAATAACAATAAGCAATAGCTTAAACATAATAATCAGCATGATGACATTTGTCTCTTTGGGAAAGTGCTGAAGAAATAAAAGCATAAAGTTAAAAACAATAAGTTTATTGTTTATTGAGAGATATTCTAGTTTAAGTATTTACAGAAGTAAAAATCAAGTTTTTAAATAGACTAATATAAAATGTGTATGGTTGATTCACCCCATAAAGTTTTTAACATATTCTTAAATCTTCTGCTATACTGAATGAAGAAATCTTCAGATATTTCGCAAAAACCCTTAAAAAATTGAATAAAGTTTCTTTGGTACTTTAATAAAAACAAAGCTCTTTTTTAGGCGCCCGGCCAATTGAACAATATAATATGAGAGTTAATTATTTTTAATTTTAATCTGCACTAACAATATTTTTTTTTCCTTTAACAACATTTTATTCAGTATGATAGATATAAAAAATAAAATAATTTTGAATTTTGATATTAAAAAATAAATGCTTTAATCTAAGTTGAATCTTTTATCATAAAATAAATTTTACAAATATAAAAAACAAAACAAAATAAAATAAAATAAAAAAAAGTTAATTAAAAAACTCAATAAAATCCAAAACTAAAGATAATACAACATAAAGTATAACAAGATATAATATATAAATTGATTGATAGAAAACAAAATTTTAACAAAATAATAATTTGAGTAAAACAAAACTTCAAAATGTGGAAAATCAAATGTTAATTATTCACGAACTATATTTAGACTAACCTACTAATATTACAGAATTATAAAATGCATTTCCATGGTTGCTCTATATTTATAAAAATAAATTTTTAATCTAAATATAATTAAATCGACTTACTATCTATGTTTTGAAAGATGTTTTGATTAGTTATTCACACTCAGTTTTTAAATATTCATATTCAGTTATACTAGAATGTCTTCTTTTATTGTTGCTTTTAAAATTTTATTTAGTTTTTTTTAAATTCATTTAATTTTTTTTTATATATTCTATTTACCTGTATGCTTCTCTCTTTCCAAATATTTATTCTTTTATCTTTTTGTCTATTTGTTCACGAATTATTTTATTGTTTAGTGCATTTATATATTTTTGATCTTTGTTGTAATATAGTTCTTCATTCATTTAAATCTTTGGAGAAGTTATTTAAAAAGATTATTTAGCTATTTTATTAAAAGGAGATTCCTATTTAATAAGTTTATAAAATATTTTAAATGGATAAATTAAACTAAATTCAGATAAAATACAGTTTAAAATGTTTTTCTCTCATCATGAAAACTAAAAAAGCCATTTTTATTTTTATTTAAGACCTATAAATTTTATTAACTGCTTTTCTATAACTGCCTCTCAGAATTTTTGGTTTGATATAAACTTTTTATTTTTCAATAAAATGTTTTTTAATTAGTTTAAAAATAAAAAAAATATACGAATCTCTACTTAGAGATGAATTTCTTGATTAGTTGACTGACTCATGGTGATATTAAAATTTAGAATTAAAACTATTCTATGATTTTGTTAAAATGAAATATATTAATGAATAATAAAAACAATTAATAGTAATTATACCTTTAAGAATGAATTTTGTCTTTACTATTAGCTTTAATAATCGCTTTATATTTTTTAAGGTTTATCTTTAATTTATAAAACAAAATTAATCAAAAATACTAACTTAAAGAAAGTATTTCAGTCAAAAATAATTTCAATTAATGAATGAATAAATAAATAAACAATTTTATTTTTTAAAAATTTTAAAGTTAAATGAAAATTATTTGTAAAATTACCTATTTAGTTTCTATCAAAAAGGTTCAATATTTCCATTTTTTTACTTGGGATTTTTAAATTTTAGATCTTAAGATCTTAGGAACTATCGCCTTTAACAAAGTAGGCATCTAACGACATCTTATTTTTTGGTTCTTGATAGTAATTAGCTTTAGAGATAATACTTCTATTAAAATTGTTTTATTCGAAATTTTTGGTCAATAAATCTTTTTAATTGCTTACATTGTTTTTAGAGAAATTATAATTTTTTATTTTTTAGTTTTTTTAGTCTATGTAGCTACATGCTTAAATGCTTTAGAGCTATTTATATACAAACAGCTTATTCTTAATACCTTCCTAGCTTTATGCTTGTACAGTTTAAGGTAATTAGTTTTAAATTGTAATTAAGTTATTTAGTGTTGAAGAATCCTATTCTAGCGTCAACATTTATTGCAATAAAAATACCTATTATAAGCTTTTACTACTTCAGTTTAATTCAAAATAATAAATAACAAATAACAAAAACCAGTTAAAATTAAAAAAAAAATTTGTTACTTTTATGGTAGTAATTGTAGAAAGTTTTTTTAATTTTAGTTGTCGTAGAAAAAATAAAAAATAATTAACTATTTCATTTTAAAAATTACATTTAATAATAATTGCATAGTTGTTTGTGAAATAAAATTATTTATAAAAGTTTACATTGTAATTTAAAAAATTATTTTACTTTAATAATTTATAAGTTAGATAAATTTAAATCTAAACTTTATCTTACTACAGTTAAAAAACCAACATAATATAAAGTAAAGGAAATAAAATTTATTAGCTAATCTCTTTTTAAATTATTTTAAATAGAAAAATAATTCTAGTTTCAATGAAAAAAATAAAATGTGTTTTTATATCATAATTATTTCTTAGCATATTTTAATTTTCAGCTTAATTTATATTAAATATTTAAAAAATTAATTTATTCAAAATCTATATTAAAAAAATAGCTAGCATTATTCTTATTAATATATATTATTGAACAGCTTCATATATAATAAGAATTTGTAAATATTGATAAATAACAAGAGAAAATTAAATAATATTTACTATTTTTTAGGAGAAATTAGAGTATATTATTTTTTTAAATAGTAAAAACTATTTTAAAATTTTTGTACAAAGTAATTTTATGAATCACAAACTAAGAAGATTTTATAATCATTAAAAAAAAATATTATTTAATAATTTAAATTACATTTGGAAAAAATTTCATTAATATATTCAATAAATTGTTCAAATTACTTTAGATTAAATGCTTTTAAAAATAATTATTGAAGTTTTTTTAGAATGTATATTTAACAATATTGATATCAAATATTTTTTCAATGTTAGTTATTTTATAATTAAGGACCAAACCAACCAAAATAAAAACCTGCATCTGGCTGTTATTATTATTGTGGTTATTACTGATTATTAGGAGGTACTTGCTGATTTTATTGCTATTAAGGCATTTGTTGATATTATTATTAAGGCATTTATTGGTATTACTATGGAGGTATTTACTAGTTTTACTATTAAGGAGGTATTTGCTAATATGGCACTTATTATTACTGCTATTATTAAGGATAATTATAGTTAACTGGTTATTGTTAGGACATCTATGGATTAAATTATTAATTAGGATTGAATTAGTTATTAGGATATTGCTACATATTTTGATTTTGTAAGGGATTGGGAGGTACAAAATTTGGATCACTAGATCCTATAAATTAACCTTATCCTTAAAATGGTTGTTGGTAGTAGTTATTTCCCATTGGCTTTAAATATTTTGTAAAATAATTTTGATATTGCATTTATAATGAAAAAATATTTACGTTAAATTATTATTAAGGCTAAGTAACAAAAATAACTGTTGGGTCGCTGGGATCAGAGTATGCTGCATTATTTGAAAATTAGCCATTTTAGACTCTTTAGTTTAATCCTCTCATTTAATTTCTATTTTTAATTTATCTCACTTCTCTTAGGACAACATCAAAAAGATTAAGAAACTTTTGACACCCTACATTTTTCAATTATATATTTCAAATATTTTATATAATACAAGTTTAATATTACCTCCACTTTTGAACCAGAGCTTAAAACTTGCTATATCAGGAATTAGTCCATACAAAGGCTTGGTCTTAGCTATTATTAAAATATTAAGTCAGAATAAGAATACTGAAAATAGCATAATTACCTTATAAGTAGTTGGAGCCAAATATTGGTTACTCAAATTTTTCTTAAAATAGGTTAAAAAGAGGAATATCAAATGACTTAAAATCTGATTTTTTGTGCTTTTCGTTTACAAAAACTAATCTACAAGTAGTAAGAAAAAGCTATTTTTAGTAAAAATAATAAATATATTTTATATATAAATGAAACATCATAGCATTTTTATAAACTTAACTCAATAAGCAAATATAAACAGCGAGCTTATTAAATCTTTATCTTTTTTTCATATAGTTGCTAATAATTCCCACTTTTTATTGTAATTATTTTAAAGTAGCATTTGTAATGTTAAATAATCTGATTACTTTTCCTGTTGCTGAACGCTTGCCCCATGGTTTGCAATTTTCAATTTTAACTTCTAACTCTACATTCTTTCTTTCTAATACGAACATTTCATCCCCAACTCTCAAAGGAATGCCGTCGTCTGTTATAGGTGGATTCTCAGCCATTTTAATCTTTTTTTAATAGAAATTACTTTTTTAGATTTTTTGATTTTTTTTTAATTAATTAAATTAGATGCAAAATAAACACTATCCCTTTGTTCAAAACATAAAATTCAATATTATTTGATTTTAGAACAGCTGAATTTTGGAGATTTCTATTTTATTTTTAATTTGCAATAAAATAGAAACAACAACAGTGATCAAAAAATTTATTATAACATTTATTACATATTGCAATCTTATTTTTCTCCAGATTTCATTAAAATAAAAAACCTTCAAATGATGTTTTCTCAAAAAAAATTTTATTTTTTATAAAAAATTGGCATGGTCTACTGGTTTTTTTTATATCTTACAAATGATATAAATTTAATTAAAATTTTATAAGATTTTTATAATAGTTTTATTTTTATTAAATTATAAATTTTATTTGTTTAAATTTTTATTGTTAATTTCATTATCAAATAAAAATTATTAATCAGAAACCAAATAATCAATTAAACAATAAAAACGATTCTCTTGTTTATTTATTTTAGTAGAATAAAAAACTTAATTAATTTATTAGTTCTAATCAATAAAAAAATAAAAAAATAATTAATAAGTAGAACTACTTAATTTCAAGTAAAGCATTAAAGTCCAAATAAAGTCTTTTTGATAAATACTAAGCTCTACCTATTTAAATTTTATATTTTAGTGAGATTAGCTAATGAGTGAAAGCGAAGATACAGTTATATGTAGTTATTTATACTTTTATTATTTGTTATAAACAGTTTAAAAAGGTAATCAATAGGTTGTTCAGCAATCTTAATAGGAGTAAATATCTTATAACAGCCCTCTGAAACTCAATTAAAAAGTAATTTTTTTAAACAATTTTATATTTGATTAGTATATAATTATTAATAATTTTAGTAGGAAGATGATGATAAGTTATTTTATGCTAATAGCAATTCTTTGAACAATAAGTATTCGTATTTTTTGGTATTAATCACCCATATTCATTTACAATTATTTTTTAATAAACTTTAGAAATCTACTAGCCAAAAAGAAAATGAGCTCAACTCAATAGCATAAAAGACCGTAATATAAATATATACCTATAAATTTAATTATTGTATTTAAATTTATTTTTTTATTATTCAAAGCCACATAAATTCAAATATAGCTGATAGCTCTGATTAATTTGATTCGTAGAATATGGATAATGCATGTTAAAATGTATCTAATAATAATTAAATACATAATGTTTCTCATCTCTCAAGAGTACGAGTTATCAAGAAAAATTTAGTATATGTCATAGGTATAGCTCCTTAATTAGCTAATGAGCAAGTAAAATAATTTGTTAATTCAAAGTTATTTGCAATAGTAATAAGCAATTAAAAATAATATTTAGATTTTGCAGTCTTACCAGTACTTTGGATAATATGGAAACATACAAAAAATTGTTGTCAACAAAAACAACATATATAATCCTAAAGGACCTAATGGACCATCTTATAGCGCATACATAACATATACTGAAGAAAAAGAAGCATCTCTTTCTATACTTGTATATATTATTTAATACAAAATAAATTTGTTTATAAAGTATCTATCTTGAAAAGGGTGCAGAGAACTTCAAAATTTTTGATAGAATAATTAGAGCCTCTTATGGAACAACGAAATATTGCAGCTTCTTCCTGAAAAATTTAGATTGCCCTAATATACCAGATTGCCTTTACCTTCACTCATACGAAAAAGATGATGACTACTTCTCAAAAGATGAAATGGTCAGCAATAAAAATATATTCATCGATCAACAGAAAATAGCTATTAAACATGTTAAAAAATATATACCAGAAATATTGAGTGAGTATTAATAAAATAAAAGTTTTTATGAGTCTCAATCTCATATCTTTGCTCTACCAAATCTATCAAAAATAATAGATAAACTAAAAGAGTATTCCGCAATTACAAATGAGTAGTATTTAGCTTGTAGAGAATATTAGCAAATCCCAAATACTTTTGTTTTGAGTATTTTTTTTAATTAATTTTATTGGAAATTTTAATTATTTTTGGAAAATATAGGTTAGTTTTTGCCAAATGTAATAAATTAGCATGGATTAAATAACTCTTACAGCTCTTTTATAGCTTAAAACACTGTTGTACCATAATAACCGAAGTATGATTATGACTTTAAAGTACAATAAAGTTCATATTTTAATCCGTTTTCTTAAAATCAAGAAAGTCTCACTACAACAACCTCTAGTTGCTTTAATAGATAACAATTTTATTATCAAAAAAAAAATAATTTCTTGTCTTAGAGTGCTATGAGTATAAATTAGGGTATTTATAGCAATGCTACTTAAAATTAATCACATTTTTCTTATTATTATCCTTCATCTCCTCCTATTAAAACATAATATTTTACAGCACAATAATCTTAAAGCGAGTATTTAAACACAAAATATTGTTAATATGAATTAGTTAATCAAACCCCTTAAGTTACTCCATTTGAAATAAATGATCAATAAAGTAAATAAGATAGTGCTTAATAGAAAATTATCCAATAAAAATTTGATAATTTTCCACATCCTCACCATAATAATTTTAATATTTATCAGCAAAATAACGATAATTTAAAATTTGTTTAACCTAACGATGACAAGTCAAACTTTAGGCTCTAGTAAGACAATTCAAATATGAGTAAATAAGAATTTTCAAAGCTTAATTACTCTTATGAAAAAGATAAAATAGCTGAGTTGACTTCTGAAGACACAACTTAAGTTTCAATGGAATGCTCTCAAGCTGATAACAATTGTGCTTCTCAAAATTAGGAAAAAAATTTTAAATCTGAAATTGAAAGCTATTCAAACAATTAGTATTCAACTTTAACTGAGACAAATAAGGAGTTAACAGACACTCAAAGCTAATATAGTATCGAAGACGATCTTAATGCTATTTAATCTGAAACTTTGTAGATTTAAAATAGTAAAGAAGATTATTTTCACAAAATGCTTAATAAAAAAAAATCTTTGAACTAAATTTAAAGTCAAGTTGCTCACCTTTCTAAAAAATCTAGTCACTCAATAAAATCCAATTACTCTTTAGGAGAATCAAATGAAGAAGAAACAAATAAAATTTAAGAAATTTAACTAAATTAAAAATGTGAGTGTGACTCTTTACCAGTTAAAGGAGAAGGAAACAGCATATCTTAAAATAAGTTTGATTCTGGAAGTAAGACAATAAACCAAAATTACGAACTTATTGCTAATTTTTGGGATGAATAAAATTACAAAAATAAATAATAACAAATTCTTTTAAAACAGCAAAATAATTGCTTAGGATAAGAGTCTGAAAACGAAAAACATTAATTACTTGAGCAAAAAATAATACAAGATTAATAAAACTAAGAAAAAAATCCATTCTATTATTATGAAAGCGAGTAAAATAGCTTTTAAGAGCTATGTTCTGGCTTTAATACGTTTGTTTTAACTAAATTTTATTGAATTATTTCTTATATAAAATCTACCATATTTTTACAACTTCTATAAAAATAATCAATGTTTGTTAACCAAAATACCTAAAAGCTTGATTTACAATAAGATCTCACATTACAATTTTTTTAATTTGCTATTAAGTTTTTTATAATTTCATTATATGGTCTTAAGTGACTTCATCTATTTTAATGTATGAGAAATTACAATATATATATTTATTAGAAATATTATTTATAGATTTTATTAGACATTTAAATACATAAATTTTATTTGATAGGTATTTATTTTAATAATCCTAATGCCAAAAAAATTTACTTTAGAAAAATTGTTATTTATTTATTTATTAAATGGATTAAATTCAAATAATTTTATTTATTAAATTCAATTAATTGAAGCATATTCAATACTCTAAAGCAATATTAATAAATTTGTGTTTAGTGAATAGGCTTCATATTATAATTTTAATAAAAACTAGCAAATATTTGGCTAATATATAAATTAATTAAACATGTAAATAAATTATTTAGATTAAGGATTCATTTGCTTAAGATAAATTTCAAAAAACTTAAAAAACAAATTAAATTGCAAAAATAGAATCCATCCATCCATAATTTAAATGGTGCTTTTCTGAATTTTAAAAATAATAAAAATGTAAAATTAATAAATTATGATAAATTTTAATTGAAATTAAGTATTGATATAAGAAGGAAATCTTCTCAATTTAACAATAATAAATAAGACTTTGTTTAGTTCTGTTGTTAATTAATTAAAGACTACTTAGAGTTTTGTTAGAGAGAGAAACTAAATGATCTAGAATATCTACAAATAAATAAGATTATAATTGCTATCAATATAATCATGTTCAGTTAATATTATGTAAAATTTTATCATTTTTTAAAGTGAGTTTTCATTCATATTATTTTGCGAGCAAAGGTAAGGAAGGATATTATAATGTAGTTTTTTAAAATATAAATTCATTTATCATACATATCACCATTAACTCATGTTGTATCTAAAAATAGAAGTTTGTTTGTATGATTGTTAGTTAGCTTTTTTGACGGTTTCTAACCAATTCAAAACAATGATTTTATTCTATGAAGCTAATTTCCATAAAGAATTTATAAATGCAAGTTATAATTCAAAAAACCATTTATATCCTTGGGATTAATATTTAACAAATCATAAGGTAGCAGTAAGAATCTTTGTTTATAATAAAATATCTTGAAGCAATTTATTTCTCTTCTCTATATTTAACTCTAGCTTGTTTTTTTATAGTTAGCTTAGATATTGAAATGTAATTCAAATATTGAAATATTTCTCTTTTAAAGCTCAGAAACCCATTCCTTTTTTAAATTGTTATAGAATTTGCTTGAGAGAAGATTTATTGACCCACAAAACAATACCTAGAGCCCCAAGAATTCCGCCTCCAACTAAAATATGATAGATATTTTTTCTGAAAAAGTTGTCTTGGGATTAAATAATCTAAATATAATCTCTGTGTAAACCCTTTATTCTTTATTATTATTTTTTTAAAAGTAATTTAGTAGAACAAAATTAACAAAATAAAATACGGCTTTTCAATTAGATTATATATTGATTTATGAAGAGATTCAAAGTCATCTAAGCTCTTTAATGTACAGAGCTCCTTGGAGAACTACTTAATGTTAGGGTTCAACTAATCTTCTCCTCCTTTGTTTGATAACTAGATAAAGAATTTAGGGCACTCATAGAATTTAGAATGATGTTTATCGTATTTAATTTCATTTGCTTCTTCAATAAGTCTTAAAAGCTAGGCTTAATCTTTAAACAATATGCCAATTTAGTCAAACCTTTTTATTTTTATTAAAAACTGCTTAGAAAATTAAAAAAAATAAAATTAATTTAAATTTAGTAATTTTATCTCACTTTCTCATTATTTTGTTTTCTTATTCTTCCTATTACTCAAACAAATCTCTGAGGTCGTTCTATCTTGCAAAGGTGAAAATGATAACTTTCTTTTTACCATTTTCAAATTTGATATTTGTTACAAAATCTGTAATTTTAGTGATAACATCTTTTTCATTTGATTTTTTATATTTTTTTAAAATTGTAAACTATTTTTAAATTATTTTTATTTAAATTAATTTTTGATAAAATTATGTTTGTTAATCTTACTAATTCATCTGAACAATCATCTGTACAGACTAAGCAAACATTGAAAACATATCTTTAGTTCATTTTTTAAATTTAACTAAAGCAGTTTGTAGTATTAGTTATTAAGAATGTCTCTTCCAAAGATCCTTGGTATCCTAAGTATACCAATTTTTTGTAAACATCAAGGTAATCTTCCCTTGTTTTGTAGCTAATATATTTTAGGTAAATTATGTTAAAAGTCTAAGATAAAGAAAGATAGTAAATAAATAATACGCCCAAAGGTTTAGCCATTCTTCCTAAATTATAAAATCTTTATTGGTAACAATAGGAAGGAGATACTAAAAAGGATTTTCTAATTCTCCTTATTTTTCATCTTTGAATGGGTAAGGGAAGAAAATATCTGTGATATTTTTTTTGTAAAGAACTTATCCAATCAAATCATCTGCGTTACTTTTTCTGTCTAAAGCTGAACCAAATCTCTCAAAACATTATCTAGTTAAGAATAAACGAGCTTTTCCACTTAATTCTACAGTTTATCCATAATCTTAGTTTACAATAAGCCTAATTTTTTATAATATAAGAATTAATTAGTATAGTAAAAACTGGATGAATAGTTGATTACTAATCTTTAAACAGCTTCTTATCTAACTCTAGTTTATCGTCATAATTGAAGTGTCTTAAAATAGCCTAAAAAATATTAAATAACACAATTAGATAATATTTTCTCAAGATAAATTAATTACCCAACAAATTTGCATTTTTATTAGTTCAACGCATTTCTTTTAAAGTATTTTGAATCCTTCAAATGTTATTTCATTCAAGTTTGATGAATTTTTATCCTGATTCTGTAAATAAAAGTAATAATTAAGCAAAGTAAATTTTGTTTAAAAGCTTAAAAAGAAATTAGTTTATATTATAAATAATTAATATAATCCATTTAATATTTTCTTTTTAGTTTTTGAATTCTAAAAGAATGTTATTATTTATTTTACAATAACTTCGTCTTCTCTGATGAGCTATTTAATTCCTTGAATATCATTTCCAGATAAATCATGAGAAAATACTTCAAATTATAAGTCTCTTAATTCTTCATCATTCCATTTGTTGTCATTATCTTTATCACAAATACGGAAAATTCTTGCTAAAGCTTTTTCAAATTTTGGAGTAATTGTTTTTTCACGAATATCATACAACGGAGATAATGGGAACAAGACTGCTCTATGAGCCCCATAAATAACATCAGATATTGACTAATAAAGTAAGGCCGAACACTCAAAACCCATCTAGACTTGTTTGAATTTCTTAATCAAAGGAACTATGACCTTTTCTATCTAAATAATTATAGCATTTAATATAAAAATATTGCTAAATTTTTAGTTTTTTATCTCAAATTAATTAAATTATATTTTTATTGCTATTTAATTTTAGAAAAATAATATATTTTTTATTACTCTGTTTCCATCTGGAATTTTATCTTAGCTTTGAATTTCATCAAGCATGTCCCTTTTGTTGCCAATAATAATAACTGGAACCTATTTTTCAAAAATAAATTGAAAAAAATTCAATTAATTATAGTAAATATTCTAATTTAATTTCATAGTAAATCATTTAGATCATAAATCAATCTATCTTAATTTTTTGTTTTTAATATTAAAAAAAACATTTTTTATAAAAATTTGATAAATTAAGTCAAAAAAAATATTTTTGATGCTACCAAAGCTAAAAATAAAATTAATTTAACTAGCAAGTAAGCATTTATACTTAATGATTTAATTTATTATATTTTTTAGCAATAAAATTAATTGTATTTTCCTTTAAACCAGTAATATTAAGCTTTTTTCTAATACTAATAACCCCTAATAAACCGAATTAAAACCTTTATTTTGCTTTATTAATATTTTTAGCACTATTTTCCTAGCTAAAATTCCATTTTTAACGATAAATAAATAGAAAATGTTTATTGCTTCATAGTTTCTAATTTTTTCTTTTCTATGATATACTTTTTAGTTTAATTAAATTATATTCTAATTTTTACATTTGGGTTTTCTTTCTCAATTTACTTCATCCAGTTTTTTTCCATTGATTCAATCGTGGAGTAGTTAGAGAGATCATAAAGGAGAAGAATAACCTGGGCTGCTAAAACTTCTTCCCTAAATTTAAATTCATTTTCTTTTTCTAAGATATTGCCTTTTTTATAAATCAAAAGTGTTTAGATTTTCTAGATTAAGCTGATTAATGTAGATTAAAACCACTAAAATTTGCTTAAAATGCTAAAAAAATCAATCAATAATGAATTAAACTTTGCATTTCATGAATCATTTGATTGAAAAGAAAAGCTTAAATTAGATTGGACATAAATAATTTGTATTAAATGAGCAATTCATTGATATTTGAGTGAAAAATTTTTAAAATTTATATACTAGGAGTATCGATTAAAACAGTTTAAACTTAGAATGTATGGAGAAACATCTCTGAGAAAACAACTGGATCTATAACAGGAGGAATCTAATAATAGTTTAAATAAAAATAAGTAATTATTGTGAGGCAAGTTAAAAGTTTAAATTAGAAAATATCATATAATATAGCTTTGTATATTCAATTTTTAAACTTTGAAATTTATTTTGCATTCTACAAAAATATATTATTTTTAGGGATATGGCGCTGGCAATAAGCTTTATACTAATTCTATTTGGCTATGATTATTTAAATTAATTAACTTTGTCAGGCTGATTGTCAGAAACCAGAGAAGTGATCCAAGAAGTTTTTCCAACTTAAGCTATTATAAATTAAAAAGAAATAAATATCTGTTATTTCCATTTTTGTTATTTTGCAAGGCTATTAGTTAGTCTTATATGAATATCATGGCTTATATTGAAGGATTATTTGATATATAGCAATGTATTGTTTTTCAGATATTAAATGAAGAACTCTTGCAATAAATAACTAAAGATGAATATTTAATAATTTATCAACCATCGCCTAATACTAAAATGCGAATCTTTCTTTATTTCATGATTCTCTTTCTAAAGCTAATTAATTAATATAATTTCTCTAAATTAATTATTGCCAATAAGAATCTTTCCATTGTCCTCATTCAATAATTAATATAGTGAAATGCGTACTCAAATCCCATACTTTGCAAAAATATCTTTCTTAACTTTTCCATTGTCAGTATCAAATGTTAAATATCAAATCAAAACTACATCTTAATATTTATTTATCATAAATAAAATTGAAATCAAAAATAATAATTTTTATAAAGACTCAAAAATATTTTAAATTTATCAGCAACTATCTCTTTTAAGTCAACTTAAATAATTTTTAATTTAATGAATTCATGAAATAGATTTAATTGAAATACCAAAATTTCTAAAAGAAAATTCTAAAATTAATTTAATGTTTAACTAATTAAAATTGAAAAATAACAAATAAAAAAATACATTTTTTTTTCACAATAACAAAAACTCATGAAAATATGAATAAATAAAAATAAAAGACTTTTTTAAATAAATCAATCACGAATTATTTACTTTTAATTTGATTAATCAAATAATCTCATAAATTTAAGTTTATAAATTTGAATAAATTTAAAATTTATTTTACCTTATTAAAAGTAATGAATCTGTAATTAATGAGCTAAAAAACAAGTAAAACATTTAAAATTAAACTACAAATCATTTTAAATTTTCTTTTATTTTTAACTTGACATTTGCTAACATTTTTAATTATAAAAAAATAATGTAAAAATTATAAATAAATTTTATCAAATAATTTATAAATTTTTAAATTATTTATTTTATTTCAATTCTAACATTTTCTCTCTTTTTATTAACTAAAATAACTTATCAACTCATTAAACTATTTATATTAAATATTCTGGAATTAGTTTTTTTTAAATGATTTTTTCAGTCAACTTATCTGATAAAAAATATTATAAATCTTTATCCATTTAAAATTAAGTAAATTAGCATTACTTTAAACGAAATGAAATATGAATTACTTTTACTTTGTTTAAAAGTTGTTAAAAATTAATGATAAAATGTTTAAACTTCTAAATTATATTCTTAAAAATAAACACTGTGTTAATATATAAATGTTTATTAAAGGTTTTGATTTTTATTATCTAAAATAACTAATGAAACATCAATCAAACTAATAGATTTTGCAAAAAAAAACAAAACAAACCTTTATATAATTATATAAATGCTTTTTGGAAAATTAAAGAGCTATTAACAAAGATTAGTTATAAATAAATTAATAAAAAAAAAAGAATAGTTTTTTCCTTTATAGAACATATAAGTTAGGAAACTAATATACAATATTAATAAGGGCTACCTTTAAAGATAATTAGATAAAAAATACTTAATAGATTGTTAGTTATGTCCAGCTTTTAGGAAAGATTTAAAGGCAAAACGTCAACAATATCAAAAGAAGGCGTGATTCCTTCATTAGATAAGCCTCCAGTCTCAAAAGGTTATATTTAAAAAGATCTCTCAATCTAATAGTAAGATAGGTACTAAGGAATTAATGACTATCCTCAAAAGGCAAATAACTAAAACAATTCTTCAAGAGGTATTTAGTCAACCTCTTCTAATCCCTCAACGAATACTCCTATTTCTAACTCTAACCAAGCATCAGGTAAACTAATATTCACAATTTTATTTAAGATAAAAAAATTGTTTTGGCTTCTCATCAAAAGAAACTACCAGTTTTTTAATCATTGTTATTTTGATTGAAGCCACAAGATATCAAATGCTTACAACTTTAAATTGAATAGTTTTTAAGATATTTTGAATAAATATTAAATAGGATCTAAAAATAATTAATAGTATGTAAAAGCTTATGGGAGTGAAGGCGTAGTATTGAATAAATAATAATAAAGCAATTCTAATTTTTCAACAAGAAGTGAATAATCAAATAAATCGAAAATTTCTATCTCCTAAAAACTGCAATATTAACAGCAATAGAATGACCCCTATAAACAGACAAATCCGTTTAACTTAGATATAATATAACTAATGGCAGGAGGTGGTAATCTTTAGCAAAATCAAAATTAAAACAGTAGGGACAATATAGGAAGCAATAATCATTAATAATATTTTAGCGACAACAATATAGGATAGTTAAATAAATCTAACTAAAGATAAAACTCTAATAATTTGTAAAATTATCATGCTTCATCGCACTTAAATATCTAAAATAATGGATTGAATGATATAATTAATATTTCAAATGATGACACTAGCACTAATTCAAAACTTAAAGGTCAAGCCAGAGGAAGTAAATCTTCTGCTTACACATTAGAAAAAAATACAAAAATTTAACCGAATTAAGCTAATTTGCCTAATCAAAATTCTTATCACAACCCTTATACTAACTACAATCCATATACGTTAGATGCAATTGAAAATATAAATGTAAGCACATTTTTAAATTATTTTTACATTTTATTTCAAAATTTCTTTGGTTTCAATTAAAATCATACATAACCAGTGAAATACTTATTTCCTAAACTTCTAATTGATTTTGATTTTCATAAATTAAAAATATTTAAAAAGCTGTTTTTGCAATTTAAAAATTATTTATTTACTTCAAGTTAATAGCTATTTAATTACAAACAAAAAAAACAAATAATAAATTTTTTATCTAAAAAAAAAAACAAAAAAATATTTATTAACAAAATGATTTTATTTAAAAATAAAAAAAATAAAATAAATGAGGAATTTTATTTATTTATTTATTTAATTTTGGTTATGAATATTTGTGTTTTGTTAATTTTTCAGATTAATTTAATAATTTTTTTTTAAAAGTAAAACCCAGGGAAGAATTAAAAGAATAGCTCATCACCAGATATATAGAGATAAAACAGGATACTAAAATAGTAATAAAATAATTTGTATAACTAGGAATAAGAAGCAAATGTATACATTTAAAGTTATGTACCGTCTTTTGCCTAACATCAATCTACTGATAATAGTAGATAGCAGTAGTAACAACAAAATATAATTAATAATAACCTAAACAATTCAAAAAAAAGCCAGTCAATAGAATACCCTGTTGTTCTTTAGCAAAGAGGAGGCTTAGGCGCTAATATTGGCACAGATGATTGGAAATAAAAAAAAGATTTGTAAGATAAAAAATTAGAATACAGTAATTAAGTAAAATATTTTAATTAATAATAATTAACCAATCTTCCTCCCTCAAACTAGAGGAAGCCTAAGCAAAAAGAAGAAGAGAAAAAGATCTCTTCAAGAGATAAGGCATTAGAGTTTTCTAAAAATATACCAAAGCCTAAGGCAAAAACAGATAAATAATTTACTGAAGAAAGTAGTAATACAAAATAATCAAATAACTTCTATAACAATCCAAATAGATATAGCAATGATTCTAGCCCTTCAAACTAAACAAATACAATATAAAGTTAAAATAGTAATGGATATTCAACAAAACAATATGAGTCTGATTTGGAATCTCTTGAGCGTTAACATTTAGAATATTTAAATAAAATAGAATAGTTGAATATGAATTGAACTAACGAAAATAAAAAACTTATAAATAAATAAATATATAAATTAAGTAATTAATTTAATTTAATTTTTGACAAATAAATTAACACAATAATCAAAACAAACTAAAATAAATTATAAATAAACTACTAAACAATAATTTAATTAAAATATATAGCATTGATTCATCTGTATGAATAAAATACTCAGTTTAAAAATAAATTAATTAATATTTAAAAGTGCTTTTATTTTTAAATCTTAAAAAAATAAATTGAATATTATTGGAAAACTCATATAATTTAAACAATTTCTATAAATTATTATCATTATTTTAATATTGGTAAATTAAGTCTATAATTAGGATCAATTTTTTTAAAACTTAATCATTATATTTGTACAAAACAATTATTTTAAGAAGAGTTTTGACGCCTTAGTTACTATTTAGTCTATAAAAAAACTATCATTTTTATTTTTTCTAAAAAACAATTATTTGGATTATTTACTGGGCTTAATATTTTATAATTACATTTATTTTCCAATTTATATAAAGAAAATTTTTATTTTTACAAAAATAAGTTTATTTGAACAATTTTTAAAAAGATTTTTTTCATAATTTACCTGAAAATAATTACATAAAGTTATAACTTTTAATTAATTCTCAAATAAGATTTTTATGTTAAAAATTTTAATTGTGTTGTGTTTGCTATTATTTAATATAAACATTTTTACTAGAAAATCCTTACTTATGTTAAAGATTACTTATAAAATGACATATTTGGATTAAATTTAAATAAAAATATTAAATTAATTTTTTGTTAAAATCATTTATTTTAAATAATTTTATGATAAACCATTTAAAGATAAAATTTTATAATACAATTTTCGTTTTTGAATTAAAAATTTTGAAATTGAAGAATAATTTTTGGATTGTATTTTACTTTTAAATGCTTGAAAATAAATATAGCAATATTAAAAAAGAAAAACTTATATCAATTTATATTGAAAGGCTAAGATATATTTTATCAATTTATTGGAATGAGTAGATTTATTTTTTAAATAATTTATTCACTTTCTAAAATCTTTCCTTTATTTTTAAGATTTTTGGAGAGTTCTGATAAACTTGATAAATAATCAGATTTATTTTGCTTAAAATAGATGTAATCTCTTTATGATAATTCTCTTAAACCTAACAAGTCATTCACTTCTGATCTGTATAAATAGTACTCTAATTGATTTGGATTTATTTCTAGAGCTTTGTTAAAACAAGCTGAGGCTTCCAAGTTTTCACCTAACTTAATTAGGCATTATCCTAAAACTGACAAAGCTTCATCGTCATCTTTCTAAATAAATAAATAAATAAATAAATAAATAAATAAATAAATAAATAAAAGATATAGTTCAGTATAAAAGTCAAAAAAATGTACCTTAAACAAAATATATTTTTTTAAATAAAATGAAGATTCCTGATATTTGCATAAAGAGAAATATGTTTGTGCCAAAGATTTATATGCAAAAGGTGTGTAATTTTCTTACTACATACACTTCTTTAAAAGAATCTCTGACTCCTTAAATTTACCTAGATTTTAATATGTTTTTTTTTATTACTATAAAAAATTAGAAATATATTTTTTGCTTCGAATAAAGTTCGATTATAAATAAAAGTTTGACCAAAAATAAATTTTAGTTGTTTTTTAAATATGCTAAATATTTTTTAAAGTTTATTATTTATTACCAATGATCCTTTTAGTGTCACCCAGTAAATATAAGCAATCGGAGTGGAATGGAATTTTTAATATCAAATTTTCTAAAAGAATCTCAGCTTCCTTTAAATTATTCTATGAAATAAGATACTTAGATTGAATAATTAATTTAGAGTAATCTGGTTAATACTATTCTTCAATATCACTGTAAATATTTTTACTTTACATATTTTTCTCTAGCTTAGAGCTGTTGTTTAGTAAGTCATTTTTTATTTTGTTTGATAAAGGAACTAGCTTAATTTCTGTTTTACCTTATTAGGGCTAATTTCCTGTTGATATATTCTTTAATTAACCATAGATATTACTCCTACTTCTAAAGGATATTTTTTCTCTGCCGTCTGTATTTTTATTATAATTTTATGAATTTTAACTACCCTTAAAACTTTAACTTAGAGGGAGAGATTAAATACTTCTTATTTGATTAGACTCTTATGAATCGTTCAGCATCAAATAACTATTAGGATTGTATGGAAAATTTTAATTGTTCTACAAATCAGTCCTATTATTTCCGTATGATTGTAGCTTTTAGCTAAAACTATTATTTCTATATTCCTGCTGTAAACTATTTGCATTAACAAATTCACTATCTTTTTGTATTGAGTTTTCTTGGAGGTATCTCTTCTGTGATTCTTAGATTTTATAGTCTAATAATCTTTCTTTGTATTCATTTTATTTTTATTTCAACTCATTTAGGCTTTACTCTTTTTATTTTTACTGTAAATGTCTTTATTCATTTTTTTTTTATGCAATATAATTTATTTCTGCTATTCTCTCTATCTCTTTCACTCTTGGATCAATCACATCAAAATTGTCCTTGGCGTTATAAGATTTTTCTCTTTTTTTATAAGGTGTGAATTTTAATAAAGGAAAACTTCTATTATAGAATATTTATCCGCCAATTAGAATACTCTACTATATATTTACCTTATTGAGAGATCATTTATATAAGCATCTTTCACAGATGTTGCGTTCTTTAAATATAAAAAATCTGTAACAAAAACTCAACAAATTTTACATAATTATCGAATATAATTTTTAGCTTAAAAAGTAAAATAATATTTATTATAGAAAATCAACTGTTTACTTAAAAATAGTATTTTTATTGCAAATATTAAGACCTATAATCCATTTTATTTATTTATTTTATGTAAGAGTTATTGTGAAATTAAATAAAATTTAATAAGCAGAAAATCTAGATTTTGTTGTGCTATAATTACTATCAACCAATAAATTTCAGTTGTTGTATATTTTGAAGAAATTAATAAGAAAATTTATCATATAAATTTTTATAAATTTGGTGGTTTAAGTTTTACTTCGTCCCCCATTAGTACTACAAATTTTAGTAAATAAAATTAATTGGATGAATAATAGTATACTTTTAAACAAAAAGATATATTTTTATATCTCAGTAATTTTTTTTTAACATGGTAGTACCTTTACCAAAAAATAAGAATAGCAGATAACTTTTTAGTTAGTAAAATTTTTTGAAAAATGAATTTTCTATTTTTAAGAATGAAACTTTGGCTATTCTTTAAACAGTAATCAGATATTTTACCTATTGATATCATAAGGTAAAAATATGTAGAACATCTTAAACTGGTGTAATATCAGTAGGAAAAAAATTAAAATAGCAAAAAACAATAATTAATAAGATTACAGATATTCTTTATTAATTTAAATTAAAAATATTATTTATAATTGAAATGTCATTAAAAGGAACAAACCAAAGCAAAAATGAAGCATTAAAAATATCTTTAATATTTTGGATTTGATAGGGTGAAAGAGTAAATCATTTAAAATGATCTTCTAATAATGTGATTTTGATAATTTGAAGTTAATCAAAATATAAATCCAATTAGCTTATTTCAGGCTAACAAATAATTTTGTAAGCTGTATCCATCCATCGTTCCATAATTAAGACCATAGAAAAGATAAAAGATAGTAGCATACAAAGATTGTAAATAAAAATAAATACTATATCTTTCGCAAATTATAATTTTTCCTGATGTCTGTAAATGAAGATAAATAATATCTAATTTGTAAATTTTTACAGAAAACAAGTTATCGTCTATCCAAACATCAAACTAATATCATTTGTACTTAAAATCTTTAAATTGCAGACAAAAATTAATAATAATAAATAATTAAATATTTGAATAAAATAAATAAATAATTAAGAAAACTTGAAGATAGATATAAAAAACAGATAAACTAAAATGGAAAATATTGAAGATAACCAACCCAGATAATTGTTTTCTGACAAGCAAGGAAATATTGAACAAGATAACTTCCAAGTATTGACATTTACATATTAACTTTATTTTAATAATAATTTTAAAAAGCTAATGGTATCAATCTGTCAAAACATACCTTAGTCAAATTATTTAATGCAGTTTTTTTTGCATAAAAATCAGATTTAAGAAATACTAAAATCTTAAAAATTACTTTGAAAATGAGAAATTTAGTCAATGATGTTAGTGATATCATTGAGAAGGTTGAAAATTTCATAAAACAAATACCCTCTTTCTTTTATTTTTATAATTGCTTTCTAATTCTTTAAACCAAATTTTTAGCATGCTTACCTGCAGCTGTAGGCATACATGTTTCAAGGTTATATTGAAAAAAATATATAATAGAAATAATATCACTTCTTATCCACATATTTGAAAAAGCTCTTTTATGTTAAAGTGTTTTTAGAAATTAATATCTTATTTTTCTAAATTAAAAAATAGATTACTGTCCACGTTGTAGATCCTATCGTTAAGAAGGAAGGTGTTTCTTAACATGTTGTCTATACCGTTAAGGGTGAAGATAAGGTAAAAAATTTATATTTTAGCTTGATTAGAATTCTCTAACTATTTATAATACCTCGAATTCTAATACTCTAAATAGTCTAATAATAATATATTTTAATTATAGTTAGGTACTTTTGAAGTTATTAGAAGATTCAGTGATTTTGATGGTTTGAGAACTTATCTCTAAAAGAGATGGCCTTCCTGCTATATTCCCCCTATCCCTGATAAAAAGTCTGTTGGTAATATGGACCAAAAGTTCATCGAAGATCGTAGAAATCTTTTAGAAGCTTTTGTAGTAAAGATTACTGAATTAAAGCACCTTTGGTACTCAGAAGAATTCTAATTATTTATTAGGTAAAGATATTAATTAAAAAAGTATTTTCTTAAGCAAATGAAGATGTGTTGATTTTATTGAATTAATAAGTAAAGAAAACACAAGCATACTTGATTATATAAATTAAATTAGCAATTAAAATAAAATTATATTATTTTAATTTAATCTAAATATATATTATAATTATAGAGGTACTTAATCTGATGTAGAAAAGTCTTTAAGCAAGCTTCCTGCATAAAATAACCAAGAATTAATTCAAAAATACTCAAATGCTTTCATGTATTTAAGTGGTAAGGAAATCAACCCTTCAATCGAAGGTAAGATCGACTCTTTCACTTAATACTTAAAGAAAATCGGTTCTTTGCTTACCAACTACAAAGAATTTGCCAAGAATACTTTAGAATTAAGAGAAAAGGACAATAAGCAATATGAATTATTCATTTCTTACCTTCTTCCCGAATATGAAAAGAACTGCTTCACTGAATACATTGGTGCTGCAAATGATGGAAAGCTTATTTTTGCTTAAAATACTGATCAAAAACTTAGCTAACTTATCTCATAAGTCAAGGAATTCGTTAGCAAAGATGAATTAAACTCTCTTTACCAATTGATTAGATAGGAATGCAAGGAAATTAAGGCCTTCACTGAATGTATGGACTCTAGAAAGGCATTCAAAGAATCTAAGGAAAATTTGCATAAAAAGCATAGAGAATTAAAAAGCGAAGAAAGTAAAATTATATCTGGTAAGACTTCCTTTAAAAATGTCTTCTCCAAGAAGAGCAAGGAAGAAAATGCTTAAGAAATTAAGTAATAAATTGAAAACACTGAAGCTGAAATTTCAAGAGCTAGTGAAATTTATGATATTATGACTGTCGTTCTTGGATATGTTGAAATAGATAGATTTAAAGTAAATAATTGTCAGAAATTAAAAGATATTAATAATTCTTCTTTTTAAAATCTTAATAGGCTGAAAAGGAAGCTCTTTACTTCACTACCGTCAAAAAATTAGCTAAATATGAACTTGAATTTTCTAAATTAGTAATTTATTTCTTATTAAAATGTTATTTTTTTTTAAATAATTATTTTATTAAATAAAGAGAACCGAATTCTGGTCTTATATCTTAGAAAACCATAACTTAAGTAGCATTTGAAAAAATGTACCTAATGTTTCTTATAAAATTTTAATCAGATTTAAATGTTTATGAATAATCAATATTCAAATAATATTGTCAAAAATGTCTAAGTTTAAATATATTTTCGTATGATCTTCTAAGTTAAAATTAATTTTAAATTAAACTCTATTTTAAAATTCTAAAACTTATTCAAAATTAATTATTTCATTAAAAAAAAAATAATTGATAGCTATGCAAACTAAATGTTAATGCTGATTAATTTCTCTTTTTTTTATAAAAATGCATTATAAGAAAATATCAATTTTTTAATGAACAAAAAGATATGTTTAAATAATAATTGTTATGTTTGTTTTAATGTATTAATAATGTATTCAATTTATAACAAAATTAAAATTAAAAAAAAATTTGCAGATTTTCATCAAGAATAAATTCATTTAAAAATTAATTTGAAATATAGAATTGAAAATGGAAAACTAACTTTTAGAGCAGTTTAAGAATTATTTATATTAATATCGTTATGAAGAAAACGAGTACATTTAGAGCATGTTTTTAGAAAGATCGTTTAAGTATGTCGAGTTAGAGTATAAGGATTCGTTGACAAATAATAAAATACTTAATTTTCCTGTTTATTCAGCTTTGTGTATCAATAAATAAACAGCTGCTATATGTTTATTTGATATATCAACTATGTTTAATATATTGTTTCCTACATAAAAAGAAAAAGATGAATTTGAATACCTAATTACTAGCTAAACAGCTGTATGCCCTTGTTGCAACGAATAGATTTCTTTCAACTTTTTAATATATGATAGTTTTTTAGCTAATTTTCATGAATAAATCTCAAAAAAATAATCATAGTAGGTATAAATAATATGCTATTTTATATTAAAATTATTTTTTTAATAGATTAAATGAAGCCCCGCTTCTCAAGTTAGAGAAAATTAGAAATTAGAGTTCAGTAAAGTATAATCTGGTCAATAGTTAGCAAATTGAATACCAGGGAATTGTAAAAATAAATGAAAAAGTTAATCACTTCTCAATAGACCAATATTAAAGAATGTAGCACGATTTAGAAAAAGAAATTGATTAATTATAAGAAAAAAAGGATTATCAATCAAAAGAGAGTCAGTAGTAGATTGAATCAGAGATAAAATTAAGATAAACGATTCAAAATATAATTGCTGATGAGCATAATAGAAAAGCTGATGAGCCTTCCACTTACTTAAAATAGGAATAACCTTTTAGAATATTAAAAATTGGTTAAGGAGATGGTTAAGAATATAAATCTGTTTAAAATAGTAAAATATATTTTTTTGCAAATAATAAGCTATATATAGGCTAGTCTTAGCTTTATTTATTAAAAAGATTCTAAATATTCAATCTCTATATCAAAAGAAATGAATAAGCAATAGGTATTTTTTCTTTACAAAATAACATTTTTAGATTTTAGCAATTGATTTTCTTTTATTAAGAAATTAGAATAAAAAAAACTAATCTTCTTTATAATTATAAATTTATATGAATAGTTCCTTTTAATATGAATGATGATGAATTTAAAAATTTTAAAAGTTTGCTTATCTATGATGCTATTATCTTGATTGTAACGGCATCAAAGATTTATTCGCTGTAGATAATAAAAGGTTATGAAAATGAAAGTGATAAAAACTAATTGCTAATCGAAGAGATTTATTAAATATAAGATTTAATCTAAAACTAAAACAGAGTTCCCTAAATTTGCTTCATTAATGATAACTTATACTTACTAGATTATTAAGAAGAGACCTAAACTTTAGTTTTTAAATGTATTAAAGATTTATTAATATACCCTGAATTTTAAGATGTTTCTTAGCCCTAAGTATATCTTGAAATTAGTGATTCTAGCTAAAATGAAAAAGTTCTTCTTTTTTTAGATGATTTTACATAGGAAATAATATTGTTAACTCCTGATCAATATTTTATTTATGACATACAAAAAAATAGCTGGTTAGAAAAAGATCTGTAATTTCAAAAAGTACATGGTGTTTCAGATAAACTTAATTTTAAATTTTATGATTATCATTAAGATGAAGAATATAACAGTAAAGGAAAAAAAATTTAAAAAAACTATAACATGCCTGATAATAACTACGAAGAGTAAAAAAACGTATATTTTATAGATGAAAGCGATGATAGTTAAGATGATGATTTGAATATTTAAGATATGCTTGAAAATATATTTGAAAATTCTCACTAAATAAAAATTATTAACTATAAATAGAGGAAATTCTTCATTTTAAACATAGAAAAAGGATTCATTTATAAATTAGATTTAAGAAATATATAAAAAAATAACATAAATACACTAGATAAAGTTGAGTGTATCATTAATTTCGATATATCCTCCTAAAACATTCTATACAAAGATAAACAGTTTTTTTATGCTATTAAAATAGAGTAAAAAGACACTGCGGAGCTTGAGAATTAAAACAATCTTCA
The DNA here is from genome assembly GCF_000189635.1 of Tetrahymena thermophila SB210. NCBI lineage: Eukaryota > Ciliophora > Oligohymenophorea > Hymenostomatida > Tetrahymenidae > Tetrahymena > Tetrahymena thermophila. The sequence goes on from NW_002476262.1 coordinate 306,735, forward strand.
AGGACTTTAGGATTTAGAATTATAATTAGAAGAAGAACTTAAAATATACGATATAATCATACCTGGATTTAATTCAAACGAGTAGTAATATTCAACTCCTTTCTATAAAAATTCAGTTTTATGTAAAGATTTTGCAATATTTTAAGTTTAGAAATTTGCTTGATAGAATAAGTAATAATAAAATTAGATTAGTTGAATAATTTTTTATAAAAAATAATATATTTTTATTTATTAATCTATATATCTATCTAAATATATCAAAAAATAATTAATTTAAGGATAATTTTAAACTAAAAATAAATTAATAAATAAATTATTATTGTTAAGGAAATTTATGTTCCATTTCTAAATATTATTGAGAAAAAATAAAATATTTACTTTGGATATTTTAACTAATAATAAAATTTTTTTTTGAATGAACGAATTTTAAAACTATTTAGCCAAATTTCTTAAATTTATAATGACACAAATAAACAATAAATTAAAAATAAAGAATTCCATTTTTTACGGATTTTATTATTCATATCACATGATTTATTTATACAATTAATAACTTCCTTTTTGAATGAATGAATGAATCACTCTAATTCTACAATCAACTTACCAGCTTGAACGAATTCGCCATCTCTGAATTTAACAGCTTTAACAACACCATCCTTTTTAGCTTTAATTACATGCTAATTTAAAAAAAATTTTATTATTACTATTTTATAATATTTATTTAAAAAATATGTTTTTACTTCCATCTTCATTGCTTCAAGGATGACAATAGGTTAGCCAGCACTAACTTTATCTCCTTATTTAACATTTACTTTAACAAGAGTGCAAGGCATAGGAGCTTTAATAATGTTAGGGTCTTGAGTATCATTTGAAGTAGAAGATCTGTTTTCTACTAAATTGTTTTCGAAAGTAAAGTGAAGTGCATCACCAAACTCGTTAAATACAACACAATCTTCACCTCTGATAAGGAACTATTATTTAATATTTATTCTTATTTTATAATTTTCTAATATTAAGTAAAAATTTAATTACATCTGTGTTAACAGTGTTTTCTGAGGAGGTAATATTGATTTGAGATTCAGTAGTGAGAGTGTAAGCAACATTTTCAAATCTCTTAATAACAGTATGCTTAGAAGGATTTTTAATAGTTATATTCATCAAACCATTTCCAGGATATTCAACATTAACTTCGTACTTTAATTATATGTTAAATTATTATCTTATCAATTATGTATGATTTTTAAATTTATTTATTTACCTTTAATTCGGTATTGATAAAAGCTGCAGAAGCCTTTAAGATAAAGTTTTCAGATTTATGATGATTCAATCTAAAGTTTTAGAGAGTTGAGTGAAGCTTAGTATTTTTTAAATTTTAAGAAATCTTGCTAACAACTGCACTCATGATGTATTGGTTTTCAATTTTAGTAACCTATTTAAAAATTAATATTTAAGCTAATTTGAATATACTTGTTTGTTATTTGTTGATTACTTGTTAAAGAAGATCCTTTTTGTGCTTCTCAATAAAACCAGTATCATATTCACCCTTCAAGAAATCAGGATGTTGACTGCATGTTCTTAAGAATCTCAAGTTTGTTGGTAATCCTACAACCTTGTAGTCATCTATTTGATAATATTTATATGTAAATCAAATAAAATTTTATTTCTCTTACTTAAAGCTTTGTTAAGTGTTCCGATAGCAGCAGATCTATCCTTACCCCAAACAACAAGCTTAGCAATCATAGGGTCGTAGAAGATAGAGATGTCATCACCTTCTCTTACACCACTTTCTAATCTAATAACACCAGGTTCCTCCTTAGGCTCTCTAAAGAATTCGAGGTTACCATTACCAGGAAGGAAATTATTGTAAGGATCTTCAGAATAAATTCTTGCTTCAATAGAATGACCTCTAATTTTTAACTAATCTTGGGTCTTGGGTAATTTTTCGCCTTAAGCAACTCTTAATTACCATTCAACAAAATCTTCTCCTGTAATCATTTCAGATATAGGATGTTCAACTTATAATCTTGTGTTCATTTCCATGAAGTAATATTGATTTGAAATCAAATCGAAAATAAATTCAACTGTACCAGCATTATAATATCCAACAGCCTTAGCAGCATCAACAGCACTTGAACCTATATTAATTTTATTATGATTAAAAACTTATTAAATTCAGCTATACATACCAATGCTATTTCTGAGATCCCAATTAATATTTGAAGGAGCTTCTTCAATGACTTTTTAATGTCTTCTTTAAATTGAGCAATCTCTTTCAAACAGATGTACATAATTGCCATGATGATCACCAAAAACCTAATTATCAATTAAATTATTTTGAATTTGTTTTATAGGTTTTTAAATAGGCTTACTTAAACTTCAATATGTCTTGGCTTTTAGATATATTTTTCAATTAAGACTCTGTCATCTTTAAAAGCTTTCAAAGATTCTCTTTTGGCACTTTCTAAAGCTTCAAAAAATTCGCTTTCCTTAGTAACGATACGCATACCCTTACCACCACCACCTAAGACAGCCTTAATTAATACAGGGAATCCAATAGAACGAGCTTACTCAAAGAGGCTTTAATTTTTAATAAAAAATAAATGAATAAATTTTTTAATTTTTTTATCTATTTAATTACTAATCTTTATCTTAGTTTTCTCCATGATAACCAGGGACTACTGGGACCTAATAATATTGAATAATTTAATTCTATTCATACATGGAAATTTTGCATATTATTTACTTTTGCATTAGTCATAATGATTTTAGATTCACTCTTAGAACCCATTTTTCTAATTGCATCAGTTGGAGGACCAACAAAAATCTAATTTTTTATAAAAAAAGTCAGTTGAAAATTATTCTATAAATTTAGTCATGGTAAAATAATTAATTCTTGCTTCTCTTTGATCATAGACAAATATAAATTGAAGAAAGAAATTTGAATTACAATTTTGTTTGTTGTACATTCATCAGCAAAGTCTGCATTTTCTGATAAGAAACCGAAACCAGGATGAATAGCTGAACAGTTAGAGTCGTGAGCAATTTCTATTATCTTCTATGAATTCAAATAGCTTTACACTTTATATTAAGAAAAAGATATTTTAAAAAAATGTAGAATGAAAATGAAATATTTTTTTTTAATATTGCATATAATTTAAATATTCTGCATAGCTTTAATTCTAAATTAATAATGATGATAGTAATAATACATGAAGGTGCAGGACCAACTCTGTAAGCTTGATCAGCCATGCTAACGAATTTGCTATCTCTATCAATATCTGAATAAATGGCTACTGTTTTAATACCCATCCTATGATTGATTAAAAAAATTTTATTGTTTAGGGCTTCATAATTTACTAATCTAAATTATTAATCGCAAATTCTCCTTGTGTAAACAAAGTATTTTAGAATAAGAAGTAGGCTAAGCAATTTCTTTATGCGATTAAAAAATGATTATCAAACTATTTTTTAATTACTTCTTAGCAGTACGAATAACTCTACATGCTATTTCACCTCTGTTTGCTATAAGTAATTTATTGATCATTTATTTCCACAGTAATATGCGTATTTTTAGTTAATCTTTTTATTTTTTTTAATGTTGATTTATTTTGATTTTGTATCCTTTAAAAAAGAAGATATATATTATCAGAGTTGAATTTTAACTGTGTATATATATATCGTATTAAATTTTTTATTTACTTATTTATTTCCTGAAAAAATTCTGAATTTTTCTTTTTTGTCATCACAATTGTATGTATATTTAAAGCTTGATATAAGATTTAATATTATGTAGGAAATATCCTAAGAAATCAAAAATACATCCTGTTTTTGTTTTCTGGTTATGCTTTTGACTTCAAGAATAACTGAATAAAATCTAAGAAAATAAAACATAAAAAAACAAAGTTCAAATAAAAATCATTTTATGGAATTTTATTTCAAGGAAAAGAGGAAATATTCAACACTATTTTTACTTTTGGCTTTAATCATTTTTTATTTATTATAAAACCAAAAATATCATTTATATTTAGTTTTTATAAGAATTTTATTGCTATAATTTGGATAGTAAATATAACATTGTAACTCATAAAAAAATTTGATGAGATTTGATAATTTACTATGACCATTCTTTCTTTTTTTTTTTCAAAATAAATAAATATCTAGTTTTATAATAAAATTTTAACTTATATAAATAAAAAACAATTTTACTGAAAAGTATATACTTTAAATTAATTTATTATTCATTAAATATTTTTCCATATTAATTTATCAATCATTCCACAATAATAGCAATAAGAATTTGGTTTTTCCTTAAAAAATCTGTTTGTAAATATAAAATAGTAACAAACAAATTTGCAAACTCACATTTATTAACTAATTTATTAATTATTTAATAATTTATAATTTAAAAGATAATTTTAGATATAAATACATTCATATCTTTCCAGAAACAATCATTTAAAGATTATTAATTGACAATTTGAAATCAAACTTTGTTTAAAATTTTATTTTGATGTAATAAATAAACTGTTTCTAGAATTTTTGGTATAATCTAAATATTTTGAATTGATTTTTTGTTAAAATTGTAAACATTTTATTTATTTTGTGTATAAAATTAAAAATAAGAAAAATGATTTATTATTTATTCTTAATTATTTTTTTATTTAAAAACAATTTTAATTCTTTAAAGTAACTTATTTACTTACTTTCCTTATTAATTTATAAGCTAAATAAAATTTGAAATCACCAACAATTTAATACAAATAAATTTTTTTACTAGCCATAAAAATATATTAAATAAAATTATTTTTTAATTAATTTCAATTTAATTAAGAGAGAGTTTCTTCAAATAATTTGGCACTTTTTAATTCACCTGATTTTAATAGTAATTCAATTCTATTTATTTCTTCAGCAGTTTATGCATTTTCTATTAATTACTTTATAAATAAAAAATAAATATTTTGCATATGTCTATCTGTTTATCTATTAAAAAAATAATTTACTCTTATTTTTTCTTTTTTATCTTTAAATAGCTTGCCTTCCTCTTCTTCCATCTTTTGCTTTTCACTATCAAAGTCAAACTTAGCTTTAGCTTATTCTCTTTCTTTTTATGTAACTTTTTAGAAATCAAGGAATCTTAAGGTTGGTATTCTAGAAATAACATAAAGTCTGTAATCAGGAGCCTAAAAATATAATAATTTTCAATAAGTTTTCTTTTCTTTAATAAAATAAATTTCACATAAACACAAAATAAATTTATTTGCTAATAATAATTTAAATTACCTAAGTTACAACGTTATTATAAAGTACAAGTCTTTTGAGATTCTTGCAGTTATATAAATGGTCGATTTCTTTTAAATCTACAATTCTATTATTCATCATACACAAATTTTCTAGAGAAGGTAAAGAATCACCTATGTTAGAGATTTTTGAAATTTTATTATTATTTAAAATCAATGTCTTTAATCTAATTATTTTAGGATTTTAAATATCAATTAATATAATTTCTATTAATTATTCTTTATTTCCATAATTAATATGAAAAATTAATAAGATTTTTGTTCTTTGCTACAATAAGTATTGAATATTATAAAAACATTTATTATAACTAAAATTTAAAGCTATTCTTTGCTAACAAGTTAAATATATATTATAAAAATTAATACCTTAAAAGGATAGAGAAGTTTCCAAGCTTTTTAATTTCATTATCACTCAAATCAATGCAATCAAAGAAGTCCTTTTTAATGTCATAAAATATTCTTTTAGCTTTAGATAAATTCAATCAGAATATTACCAAAGTTGCACCCAAGTTTTCGATAACGTATATTTTTAAACCTATTAATGTAGATTAATAAAAAATTTAAATTTATTGCACAATTTAATTTGCATTTTCTTAATATAAATTAATGTTTAATAGAATTAATTGATCTGATTAATATATATTTATATTTTGAAATGCTATGAAACTCAAATATTAATGATAATTATATCAACCTTTCAAATCTAATTGTCTTTCATTTAGTGGATTAATAGTTTATGAAGAGTTTTATATTAATTCTGCTGTAATTTTGCTCATTTAACTTAAAAAATCTATTAAATTATTCCTATTATCTTATTTTTAAACAGAAAGCTATACGCTAATAATATATTTAATTAATTACAAACTAGTTTCTATGAATTTAATTAAATATCTTTTTTATTTAGATACTGAAATTTTGCATTCATGATTCTATTAAATAAATAGTCATAGACAATATTATTTTAATTTGTTAATTTTTTAACGCAATAGCCAACTTTTTCTTTTCTTCACAGGCATACATAGTTAATGATTTTACATAAAAGTTAACTTGGTTTTCTAATAAATCTAAAATATTGCATAATTTATATGTGCCTACCTACCTCTCTATAATAATTTCATAAACAGTAATTATTTTAAACAAATTTTTTAAACATTAAGCATTCAATTTAATTAACGTAATAAAAATAGCATTTTAAACAAGATAATTTTATGAATTAAGAAAAAAATTTCAGTATGAATTAATTTTAATCATTAAATACTTATTTAATTAGTTGAGTACTTTAATAATGAATAAATTAGATAATATTTGTGACAATAATTAAGATAAATAATCTAATTACAAAATTAGCATAGAATATATAAAAAATGAAATTATGGAAAAGATGTGCATGCTAGTTGATTTAATGTAATATATTTGAGAAAATTGATACAGATCTTAAATAAATATGAACTAGCTATGTTATTTTAAATACTATTTTAATAATTATATAGTTAATTAAATTATTTTTTATTTATAATATATATAGTTCATTATATACTAATTAATTCTTTATTTCTATCCAAAAATTTATATTTTAAAACATTGTTATTATTGTTTTTATTGTAGTTATTATTATTATTAAATTTCTGAAATAATCATTTTTTTTTAAATTATTTTTGCACACAGAGGAAGTTTTTAGTTAGAAGTAAAAATGGTTAATTGTATTTGTTTAATTTCATCTTTTTATAAGATTCAATTAAATCAAAATATAATAAGTATGAAGCTCATTTATTTCTTCATTATTGTTGTAGTTCATTTAAATTTTATAACTTGCTTTAAACTGAAATTGTTGCAGATTGAGATCTATTGTTTTAAATATCCAAGGAGCAAGAGGAACCTTCTTTAGAATTAGCTGTGCATAGTTTCTTAGAGGGCTTTGCACCTTCAACTTCACTAAGATCGTGATTACTAGGTTCATCTTCTTCTTTGAGTTGGTAAGAGATAATTTTACTTATGGGTTAGAAAATTTCTTGAACATTTGCACAATTTGATATTTTTGTGATAATATTTTTCAATATGGTATTCTCAGATTCTAATTCTTAAATCTTTTTATTTTTTAAAAATATTAATTAATTTTATGAAATAAATGCAATAAAGCTCATTACTTTCTTTTCAAGTAACTCCTACTTTTCAAGGAGAGGGCCGATTTATTAAAGGGCTTCTCTTTTTTTCTTTTGTGATTCTTTTGCAGAGTTTCTATTTCTTCTTATGCTATTAATTTATATATGAGTTTTGTTTAAAATCATTATTAAATTTACAAAATTTTAATTTACCATTAACACTTTTTGCAATCACATTTTTCATCTCCATTGAAGACACATTTATTTAAAAGCTTATCAATAGTCTTAAGATAGTAATTAGAAGATTCATTAGAATTATTGGCAGCTTAGCCATTAGATTGATTAGCTCCTGTCTAAAGTTCTTGGTTGAAGTTAACATTTTTTAGGAAGAATTAAATAAATTCTTCTTAATGAACAAGATCTAACTCAATGCGAATAATTTCAAGAAGAGTAAAAACAATTTTTGAATTAGTGTTAGAGTGAATAGAGTTAACTTTGGATAAGAAATTGTGCTTTTCAATTGATTCATTCTATTCAAAGATGTCATTACATAAGTTATTTAAGAAATTCTTAAGATTAGTTTATTTGAAATCACCCATTAACTTAAGATAGCTTTAAAGGAGTTCATCTTCACGGAAGTTCAACTTAGATCGAGAGGAACGTTTAATAAAGCACACAATAGTATTTTACTTTTCAAAGTAGGAGACAAGTTAGTTAATAGAGGCATCAAATTAATCATGGAAACTTTGACGGCTTATCTTGTAAATTTAACCTCCAAATTACTAAAAGCATAAATTGCCATAAATTTCATTGCTCTTTTGTTGGGCCAATGCGCGTCTTTAAGCTTCAGTTGCTTTGTTATTTCCCTATGCTTCTACAGAATTATTACTAGAAGATTAGAGCATTTAGTAGAAATTATTTAGGCTTCCAAGAGTAATCATATTTTGTTTGTCAGCGAAGAAGGAGAAAATCATTTCAGCGACTTCCTACTTGAAAATAAGCATTTAAGATAATTCTTTATAGTAATTATCTTGTATTTTGTCTTCATATTGGAATTATTTTTTATTGATAACTTGAGTGACCAATTTCCATACGCTTTCTTTTAAAATTATTTTCATAGGATTCTCAATTAATTCATTGATAATAGTCAAGTCTCCTTATTCCATAGTTCCTATTAAATAATAAAAGAAATTTTAATAACTTAATCAGACTTACATAAAGCCTCAAATTAATTAAATTATTTAAATATTGATCATTCATTTATATATTTATTCAACTCTCCAAAAAATCTTTTCTTTTATTTAATAATGCGTATTGAACATTCATTCATTATCTTAAATTTTAATTAATTTTTGAATTTTTGTATCTTATTAATTTCACTTAAATCTAGTATTATCATACAAAATCCTTACAATTAAACTTCAAAAAGGTTATTCATCAACCCAGATTTTATTGCTTCTTAATAAAATTGGATTTTTGTTTGTTAATTTTTGTACACATATAATATCAATTTTTTTATTTTTTAGTAAAAATAACCTGCTAAAAATATTTTTCGCTCCATTGAAATGTATACAATCATTATATTTATGCTTAAGGGGATTGGAATGATATTAAGTTCTAGCAGAAAATTTAATTGTTTATGGGTATAGTTAAGCATAGAATCCATGTTATTTATCATCCTTAAGCTAAATTTTTAACTAAGCAAAAGTGAGAAAAATCAATGAATTGATTGAGATGTCTCTAAAATTAAAATAAATTTGGAAAATATATAGAATAAAAAGAGAAAGTAAATAAATAAAAGAGAGTCAAATAATTAGATTCTGTGTATTTTGTATAATTTTTTTAATTACTTTGCAAAGAAGAGAGAGTAATTGTTCCAATTAATTTTATGAAGTTAGGGAACTAAAATCCAGCAAAGTAGTCAGTTAAATTTTCAAGCTTTTGCTTCTTTTTTAAAACTGCATCCAAATGGGATTCTAAGTCTTTCCCAGCGAAAACAGCTTGATAAAACAAATTTTAATTGAATAATTCTAAATCGATGCCAAGCTATTAAGAAGCAGCTACGTTTTAGATTGGATTTAAGGCCTAAATACTTTAATGTTAAATTGCTTGTGATTGAGGCTGAGGGATAATAGGAGCAGTAATGCTTGCGGGAGATTTTTAAATTTAGAATTGTTATTGTTGTTAGAGTTTTATTTGTTGTTAAGATGGTTGCTATTTAATTTATTAGGGCTGTTGTTATTGCTATTCAATTTATTATTAAGTTTATTAAGCTAGAAGCAAAAGTTAATCTTATTGAGAAAGCAATTTTGGGATTTAGAAGAGTGAAAAAGCACTCTTAATGTTTGAAGGAAGCATTTTTATTTTATTTTGGTAGTAAGTAATATTTATAAACTTAAAGCTGTGATGGCGATGATGAATCTTTTCAAGAAAATACCGATTAGAGATGGATAAGTTCTTAAGAATGAAATTCTTTTATAGGAAGTATTATTTTTTAAGAGGGCAGTTATAATAGTATTTTTATCCCTTTTGTGATTTTTCTTTTTTGTTTTAGATAATTTTTAATTTTTATATTTGATAATAATTGTCTTTAATTTGTTTTTTGTTTATGAGCGAATAATTATTCTTTGAACAATTTTTTTTTCCTTGAATCTAATTTCTAAATATAATGAATGCAATGAATTAGACAGAAAACTGGCTTTAAAAGTGATTCAATTAATTAATTAAATAAATTTCTTAATTCTTTAAGATTTTGACACATATAAATTAATAATTCTTCTTGCTTTCTTTTAACAAAGTGTTTTTTGCTATTAAACCTACCCTCTAAATCTTACAAATAAATAAGCGCAAATTGTTAGATTGAAACATCTGTAAGTAAAATATATTATCCATTTGTTTTTAAATGAAAATATTGGCAAGTATTTTGATAATCTATCTAAATACTATGTTTTTCAAGGATATAAATAAATGCAAGACAAAAAAATACTCTAATACAATTAATTTTCATATAATGAAAACTAAGTTTTGTTGATTTGATGAAAAGAATTTAAAAATACATTAGAATTTTACACAGTTACATTTAAAACAATCTGGCTCTGTATAAATTTAAGTAATTTGTTAAATAATAAAACTAAATAAAAGGAAATTTTAAAAAAATAAAATAAAAATAAGCTTAATTGCTATTATAAAATGAAAGAAAATGAAGAAGATTGATAATTATAATATAATTGAGTTTTAATATATATTAAATCTAAAAAGGGGTATTGCATACAAATTAATAAATAAAAAAAGTATTGATTGTGACTTTTTTGTATGCTAAATTACGTAAAAAAAAGTATAATTCAAATATAAATGCTGTCTTCTCTATATTACGTCTTTCTTCTGATTGCATAATATTAAAATATACACACATAACATTTTTTTAATTTACCATTCCAAATTTTGGTGTATAATATTTATTTAAATTAAGTTGTTTCAAGATTTTTTCCTTTAATTTTCCATTTTGCACTAATTTTATTCCTACAATCATCTCATCAACTTCTATCTAATTTTTTTACATTAATTTTATGCCTTTGCATTTATTTTTGTTTTCAACTTCTTCATCAAATAGCCTGCCATTGATTCTCTAAAAAATTCTAATTTATAAATTGATAAAATGTAAGAAATTAATGTTTCTCCTTTTTAAAATAAGTATCATTATTATTAATCATCATCATTTCATAAAAAAAGGGGGAGTAATAGCAATTTTTTTTGGAGAGGACTCCAAAATCTGATTAAAAAATTATAATATTTAATGCTTTTTGCTTGCTTCTTTTCTTTTAAAAAGTTAAAATTTATTATAAAAAAATATATTGATCACTTTTTTTTAAAATTTATAAATATTTTGCTAATGAAATGGTTGAAATTTCTTACCTTATATGCACTCTCCAAAGTTTTAAGAATTTTTTAATATGCATTACTATTAAGCTAATTGTCAGTGGCTACTTAATATGCAAGTCTTTTGTTTAAATTTAAATATTGGTTAGTTTTGGTTTATAAATCATCAGAATTTAAATGTTTCTAGTAAAAGAAAGGAATGCAAATGAATTACTGCTTTAAATTGTCACCTTCTCTAACAATTATTTTAATATAATCTCCATTCCCTTTGTCTAGATTTACTCTAAACAATTCTGTCTATCCTTTTTCTTAAATTTATTACGAATTATAGTTGATTGGACTACTACTTATTTTGTTTTAAGGGGTATATATATTTTATGGACTCAAATTTGAAAGTTACTCTGCCTGTATTTATATTAAATGGAAAGAAATTATTAATATTAAATTATCAACAATAACAATTTACAGAATAATATCCTTAAATATCTTTGAAAGATTTCTACTAAACATCATTATAAGCAGTTTATACAGATAATCTTTATGTCTTTTCTTTCAAGCTTTATTAAACCCTATATTCATTTTAAATCTATCCTATTTTCTCGACTAAAAAGCTAATTTTATTCTTTTTTATATTATATGTATTTATAAACGAAAAGGCTAATTCATAAGGGTCATCATTTTCTCTTATACGAATAGTTGCTTATTTTTTACTATTTGGGTTCAATTCTACTGTTAATTTCCCTATTATTTCATCTTTTTTACTATCATTTAATCCCATTTTTTGTTTTTAAGGTAGAGGATTTAAAATATTTTCTCTTAAATTCCTATCTCTAATATATCGATCTATGGCATCTTTTTCTTTGAGTTCTAATTTAAGTAAAAAAATATTGAGCTTAAAGAAATAAATTACAAGTGAATTTTCAAAATCATAAATTGTAAGTTAAGAAAGAAACAGACAATTGTTTTCTTAATTTTTTCTCAAATTTAATAATTCAAAAAAAGTAATAAATATAAAAAATGTATTTTAAAAACATTTACTTTTATCTTCGATTTCTTCTACTATTTACTGAAGCGACTGAGTGTAATCATTTATACGTTTTTAAATAATAGCAGCTAAGTTCTTCATTTGAGATCTTGTTATCATTTTCTAAAGAGACATACATATTCTTTCTCCAATAGTAAAGGCAGTATCATCTGAATATACTTTTACTTCTAAATCCTAATGTTTTATATTTTAATCAATTTTTTTTGAAATAAAAAATAACACACTAAGTAAAAAAAAAATTGTTCAAAGTCAAAGAGAAAAAAAAAGGAAGCTATTAAATTTGTTCTATGGTTTTTATCAGTTTTTGTGCTATATTTGGTTTTTTGTTTAAGTCATGCATTTATTTATTAGTGGGGGTCGGATAAATAATAAAAATGATAGAGGAATAAGCTTAATAAAATTATAAAGAAATGATTAAATGTAATATGAATGAGTGAATGATACTTTAATTACTTTGAATGACACTTTGATACAAAACAATTATTAAATAAAAATTTTTCTTTCACTTAGAAATTGACAATTTTCAATTTTTGATTAAAAAAATGGGAAAAAGAAACAAATAAATTTAAAATAGAAGAATAAAAAGAATTTTTTAAAAAAAAAGATAATTTCTTTAATGACGAAAACAGTGAATTATCTTCACTAAAATTATGATTTCGTTCGTCAATAAATAAAAAGATGTCAATTCAAACATAAAAATTATTTGTCATTCATAATATTAAATTTAAAAATTGTCTATTATTAAGATTGAATTTGAATGAAATTTAATAAATTTTATTCCCTATTTCTCTAAGTTGTAATGAAAAAGAAAGAATTTTATTGAAATTATACCTGACCATCAAAATCAACATTTAATGTTATTAAATCTTTATGCTTTTTTGTTTGATAGGAGCTTGGACTTCTACATCCTCTTATATGAGACTTATATTGATCATAAATATTATGTCTATAATTTTAATCAGCCGAGCTATAGTTATTTAAAAACTCATCTTAAGTATAGAAAACTTCTACATCGTTAGCGCTGTTATTTGTTAAAAACTAATCTACTCCCTCCTAACTCTCAATTGAAGAAGCTAAGTCTCTATTTAGAATGGTGTTACTTGTATTTATTCCTCCTTTTGTTCCACTGCTAAATCCTCTTGAATTAAATTTACTTGCAGGACTATAAAATTAAAACTTTGGCTAGCTAAAATAATCACTTTTTGGAGTTGTTTTTTTTGATAAATCAACCTTAAAGACTTATGGAGAGTCAAAATTTTTTAATTGCTTTGCAGATAAACCACTTAAATTTGATAATTTTTGTTTTTTTTTTTCCTTTTAAGTATAATTATTCATTAAAGAAGTCTCTATAGCCGGCACACCTTTTGGTGTAACCTTAAAATTAGTAAAATTATTGCTTGCTTAGTCATGAAGTGTTCTTTTCAATTCATTGTACATATTATTTTCATATTATTAGATCGAATTATCTTAGTCCAAGCTTGGTTGTATTTATTAATTATCATTATTTTTTTAGTATTAATATTAATCACCTTCTAATTTATCTTGAGGAGGAGTGTATTATTAAAGACTTAGCTCTTAAGGCTTATTTTTTTATTCTAATTTTAAATGAACTTTTTTAATATTTTTTTAATTTTAGGGAGTTTAAAATGTTTTTTGTATTTCTTGTTAACTTGGCACTTAAGGGCTATTTTAATTATATCCTTAAATGTTTTATTAATTATTTCTATTTGAACTATATTTTAATTATTCATTTGAATCATTTTTGTGTAAAGTACCAGATGCTCTTCCTTCTTTTTCAAGCTGTTTTTACATCTAATCATACTCTTAACTTTCAATTAAAGGATTTTTTATATCTAAGTTATTTAAGTGAGTAAATGTATCACTCTTTTTATCTCTTATATTAATCTAGTAGACATTTTAAGTATCGTTCTATTCATCAATAGCTTCTACTTCTTATGGAATATAATTTAAATATTGCATATCTTTTTCTTTTTAATAAGAACTTAATGATTATGAAGCTAATAACTACTTCTTATCACTTGTTGTTAAGCTATTTATCAAATGGGTATTTTGATCATTCAAACTCACAGCTTAATCTTACTATATACTTTGATAAGGTTTTTCCAGTTTATTTTTAGGTGGAGTGCTAAGCTGCACTAGTTACATTCTTACATCACTAAACGACTCGTCTTCTTCATCTTAACTTTTAAGCTACTTGCTTTTTCCGACATTACTAGCTTAACCATATCTGATCTAATTAGATTAATTCTTTTGATTTATTTGGTCTTCTTCGTTACTTTAGTTAAATGTACTCTAAGTAAATCTAATATTATTTTCCTTTTTTTTTTCTGTGTATAAGATGTCAGGATTCACAACAACTTTTTCTTTAGTCTAAAGCATTTTATCACCAGCAAATTTAATATCCGAAAAAAATTCACTATCATCTTCATCATTCATATTTTATTAAGTTGTAGATTAATTGCCATCTCCTTAAATTATTTATTTTATTTAATTGTCGAGATCTTCTAATTATCTCTGAGTATTGCTTCGGCTATTTTTATCATTTATGTTCATTTACTCAAGCTGAAGAGGTTTTCTGATAATTTCAGATTTTAAATTACTTAGATCTGATTTGCTTTATCGGTATCTTTCATCTTCGTTTTCATCGTCACCGTGGCAGTTTGTTAAATAACTTTAAACCATAAGAGATGGGATTTTTGGATCCTTATCATATGATTCCCTAACAGGAGCTAGCTTTTAATAGTTAGTTGGAGTATAGTTATCATTTTCATCTACAAGTTTTCTTTCAAATGAGCCAATCATGTTGTTTTTTTATCTATTATATTTGTTTGAGTCTTTTTGAGAATTTGAACTTAATTGATTTAAGCTACCATACTAGCCGTTACTATATTTTGAGCTATCATTTTAAGCATTCTAATGACTAAAGATAGGAGTTTACTCTTAAATTACTTCAGATTACATCATATTTTAAGCCTACTGCTTTCTGTTATCTATTGAAGCATTAGTGATACTTATTGAGTATATCGAATTTTTATTTCCAAATGTACCAGTTGAATCAGTATTCATGTTGTTTGATTCTTTATGTTTAGGAACTTGTAAATTGTTTTCTACTAAATTTGCATTTAGCTAGTGTTCATTATAACTTTATTGGTTATCAGATCTAAGCCCATTATTTGTATTATTTACATGTTGTATTTAACCTTGGTTTAAGTTATTATTTTAATTTTTATTATCTTAAAAGTTTTATTGTCTGTTTATCTAGCTTTAATTTTATAAATCTGTTCCTAATTAATTATCTGCAATGGCTATCTGATTTTGTGAAGGTTATATATTTGTTATGCTATTCTAAATTGATTTATTGGATAAACTATTAGTTTCTAGATCTTACAACTTTTACACATTTTAATTTTAATTAATATTTTGTTTGATATATTTACTATTTTGTGCGTCTTAATTTGAATTTTGTTATATTTCTTTATTATTATGCTAAAGTAGATGTTAATCATTTTAATCACTTATTTATGAATTTTAGCTTTTTTAAATCAGTTTATTAGATTCTTAGATGTTGTTAGATTCATTAGTCTATGAATGCTGCTGATCATTTGTTTCCAGTTGAGCAATAGGTTTAGGAACATTTTATACTTTTTAAACAGATTCAATAAGTGGAATAGAAGCATTTGAATTTTGAGATAAACTTGAATCAACTCTAGATTTGTTAGCTTTACTTTTTTCAAGCTCTTTTAATCTCTTTAAATTTTTTTGAAGTTCGTCTATTTTGTTTAAATTAGACTTTCTTTACTACTTTTGTGGAATTTCTTCTTTTTACTTTAGTAAATTATCTTATTTCAAATTTTGTGATGCTTCTAATACTACCTTTTTTGAGGCTTCTTCCTAGAATTAATTACTTTAATTTACATTTTAGTCTTATTATTAAATAGGTATTTTTTAATTTAGTTGTGTGTCTATTTTAATATCTGCTATATTATTCTATTTCATATTCAAGCTATCTTCATTTAAATTTAACTTATTTATTTCAATTTAATGTTGCTAATTATCTTGATTTTATACGATTTCATCCTTCTAATTTTATATTTAACTAGTTTAAATTGGGTTAGGATTTGGTGAAAATGTTCCTTTTAATTCGTTTTATTACTTATTTTAATCTTGATCAGAAGCAATAGCTTCGCTAATAGTATTTTGTTCTTATTATTAAATATTGTTTTCTATTTTACTTTTTTACATATTTTCTAGTTTATTTGATTAATTTTAATTGTTTAAATCTTTTTTAAATGAAAGAAAACCCAATTCTTAATTCGGATTATTGAATGAATAAACTAGTATATTCTCCTCTAATATATCTTTTGAATTTTTCTACATTTTAGATTTATTTGGAGTTTGTTCATTTGATTCTTATTAACCTATTTGAGAGATTTAATTATCTGCCAATAAGCTATTTTAACTACTTAATTGCTTATTTAGATTTCCCTCTTTTTCTTAAGCTTTATGAATGTTTATCTCTGAGCTAGTTTATGATTTCAGAGAAGGTTATAGTACGTTTTATATTAAATTTTTTAATCCTTATGCTTATTTTTATTCAAACTCTTGCTTTTTCTTTAAATTTTCTTCTATAATACTTGGTGGTGTTTTAGACCTTTCTCTTAAAATTTCAGGAATAACGTTGCTTTATGAATTTTACTCTTTTAATTATAATTCAACTAAGCTCTGAGTTTCATTTTTAGGAGTGCAACTTACTCCTTCTTCTCCGTTTTAAACATTTTACAAACTTGCTTATTTCTAAATTTTTTTTATTGTCAATGCTGTTCTACTCTTTAAAAAATTTAGAAAATATTCTATTCCATCCTTCTTTTAGCTAGATACTTACATACAAAATAGTCCATTCTCAACTGCAAATTTATTAGCCTTCAGTATTAAAATAAATAAAAAGTTATAAAATCTTATTTTTTATGTGAAAGGTTGAAGTAATCAATATCATTAAAATATTATTTACATCATGAAATTGTATTTATCTAAAATCCTCTAAATCTATTTTATTTCCAACCATAAAGACATTACATTTTTATTTATCAATACAGTCTGCTATTTATTGATACCTAATGATGAATTATAAATCAATTAAAGAATATTCATCAATTAATTCTAAAAATAAAGACATTTAATTTACTTTTATATTGCCTATTAATATGAATCTATGCTTGTTGTATCAAAGAACAAAATAATTCCTATTGATTGTTGAATCTTGCTTTAATAATATTTAAAATAGTAAAACTATTCCTTTTTAGTATTTATGCTAAAATATTTACTCTTATTAATTCAAATGCAATTTAAATGTATTTGATCCATTCCCTTTTTTATCTTGAATAACTAATTTATCATGGTTATCACTTTTACCTGTAAAAAAATAATATTTTTATTTGAATTTAAACAAAATAATGTCAAAGTTTATTAAATAATGTGTTTTTTCAATATGTAAAACATATATTTACATATTGTGTTTAAAAATGTCTTCAACCCATCGCCTTTAGAGCTAAGTATAGTTAAATTATATTCATTTAAGTGCGCCATAATATTATAGAGCTTCAATAAAATATATATAAAATGCTAAAAATTTTATCTTTGTCAATCCCTATAAATGAATATAAATAATATTAAATCTGATGACTTTTGAATATTTTTTATTTATCAAATTATTATGATATTATTTATGGTTAAAAATTGTGGTATAGCATAATTTTATATTTTTAATAAAGTAAATAACAAGATATTTACTAACAATCAAAATACTTAATTTAAAATCGATTAATTATTCATTGTTATTTATTTATAAATTATCTTTCAATATTTCACTTTTTTATTTATTAATTTATTAATATTTTTTGATAAGTTCTATAATATTTACGATCATTTTTTTTAGCTGTAAAATTCTATATAGAATTCTAAGAAGTCAATTACTTTATTGATTTTTATCCTTTCTTTTTTTAAGTAGCAATCAAAACAATTATTATTAGGTAATTTGGTGGTATTATTATTCAGAAGATAATCTTATCAAAAAATAAATATACAAACTTCTTAGAAATCGACAAAAATATAAAAGAAAATTATAAGCATATTAAATATATTTGTACAATCAGATTTGAAGTAATTTTTAAAGATGTAAATAAATATTACAAATGAAAAAGTTCAAAATATTTAATTTTAGTTGCGTTAAATAAAATTTTAACTCATCAATTGCTTGTTAAAATATTATTTTTAAAATTTTTAAATGAAATATCTCCTTATCTAAAATGTAATTTTTTGTAATTAATTTTGTATTATTATATGATTACAATCAAATACTTGTTTTTCTATTTAAATAATTAAAATTAATTATCATAAAATTTGTTATATTTATCTAAGCGTACTATTCAAATTAGTTTATTTAGCAAATTAATCTAAAAAAAATTTTCATTACCTTTTAAAAAAAATAAATTTAAAATTATTAACAAATTAAAATAATAATAATCAGTTTTTCATAGCTTATACAGTTAGGAATCATATTAGTTATAATTAAAAATTATTCTTACAATTATAACTGGCTGTAAAATTAATTAGATACACTATAGAAGTTTTTTAATGGTTTGATTTTTGTTATCACTTTGTTAATTACTTAATCACTAGATTATTCGTGTAAAAATACATCACTTAAGTATATTTTTTTAAAAATAATTTCAGAATTAATTATCCAAAAATACTGAAAAGCACAAATGTATCAATTTTGAATAGAAAATAATTTTTCAAAAGGTATTCTTTTTAATGTAATATTGTCATAAAATAATAAATATATTTATATAAAAACAAGAAGATTTAATTTTAAACACATTTAGTAGCTTTTTTAAAGCAAAATTGATCACACATATAATTAATTTACTTTTTGGCAGTATGTATGATCGTAAGCTGCTAATTGCAATATTTTAATGAGAGATCCAATAAGCATAAACTTTAACGATGAAATTGATAAACATCAAAAGATTTTAATTAAGGATAATTTTTTGATCGAAATATTGATTCAATAGATTAATTAGATAACACAAACATATACAAATTAAATTGTAAATCAATTAAATTAAAGACTAAAACCAGAAGATTTTATAGCAAATTGAATAAAGAAACAGAATTAAAAATTATAGAGTGACTCTTTATCATTATCAGAAAAGTAATATTTTAAAAAGTAGAAATAGGGAGGACCTATAGCATATTTTACAGCAGTTAATAGGAATATTTAGAAGAAAAAAGAGCACGCATAACTAGAAGATAAAAATAAATATGATTGGAAAATATTAGCTGAATTTTCTTGAGTAGGATCTTCGAGAAGCGTTTCATACTCGCTAAAAGCCGATTTAAAAAAAATTAAATTTTCTAAGTAGCCTTATCTTATTTATAATTTAGTTCATTTTATCGATAAGATTGGCTGCTTATGATAAAGATTTTCACTTAATATTCATCTCAACAACAATCTGTTTTATTAGTTTAATTGCTAACATAAAGTATCCAGAGCTGTCGCAGCTTCTTATTATTATTTAAACTATCATTCTAAATATATCTTTTTCACTTTCCGACTACTAAGATTTTGTTTTTTCTCTGCTCGAAAATAAATCTGAAATATTTCTTATTGGGCTTGGATATGGCCACTTACACTGTATTATTTTTTAATCTCTTTAAAATTGGTATATAAGAGGAATTACAGCTTTTGCTGTTTGTTTTATTGGATTTTTTTGGAGTTACAGTCCAATAAATTTAAAGTTTACTTACCTTGTACCACTGTACCTATCAACAATTTTTTTAGTGATAGCCTTCTATTTGTGGGAGAAGTATGAGAAAGAAAATTTTTGTTTGTTATTTTTATAGAATAAGAGTTTAGCTGATTGGTAGAAAATTATAAAAGAGAACATCCCTTAATCAATGGTATTTGTCACATTTCCAAAAAAAAAAAAATAAAATTCAGAATAAGCATTGAGCAAAATATCACTTAAGCATAAAATAATTAATTTTTGTAGTAAGATTATACCTGAAACATTTAAAACATAAAAGTCTAACTTAAATACTCCTAACTCAGAATTAAAGTATAGAATCTAAAAAGAATAGACTGTTACTAAATTGGATACAAATATCAGAAACAGCACAGAAAACAGTAATAATAACTAGATCATTTATAAAAAACTAGAAAATAGTGGATTGGTTTTTAATTTTGTAAATAAAAAATTTTATGATCAGTTTCAAATCAAAGAGTGGGTAGATACTTAAAGAAAAAGTATCTCTGAAAATACAATTAATATGAATTTCCAATACTCCTTTGCTGATCTAATTCATATGGAAGATTTTTAACAGTAAAAGGGAAATTGGATTTGCTCTGAGTCTCCTTTACACTAAATATTATTCAATAATATATTTAAGAATATTATTGTTTCACACCCTAATCCAAGCCAAAACGACTCCAAAACATTTATGGATTTAGATAATACTGCTGATTTTACTTAAAATTCCACAGAATCTACCTGCACCTTAAGCGACTATTTGAAGTAATTTATAGAAGATAAATAGAATGGAGAAAAAGATGGCTTAAACAATTTTATTACGAATCAATCTTCAAAAACAAAAATATAAAAAGATCAAAATAATTAGTAAAATACAAAATAATATTAAAAACCACTAAAATAATTAAGCTGTTTCTATAGGTAGCTATCACCTACTTTTTTATTGGGATAGTAACAACAATAGTAATCATAACAAATGTAACCAAAAGAAAATATTTAGTCTACTTAAGATAATAATAAATAGGATAATTTATAAATTAAAGAAGATATCTGCAATGTTGCTGAAGCTAAAGATTATGTCCTTGAAAATCAAAAACCTTAAAATTAATATTAAAAAAATAAAAATAACTCAATTTAAGATTAACGCTCAAAAATAATTACAGCAAATTTTGGAGGAGAAGATAGGTAGAATCTTAATACTTAAAATACAGTTGATGTAGAATAAGGTTAAGCCAAATTACTTTAGTCAGAGAAAAGGAGAAACGCAAGTAATGATTTTAAAAAGCATGAGATAAGCATAAATTCTCATATTAATAATAATTGTGATACAACTAAGAAAAATTAACATGAAATCATCTGTGCTTCTGAAGATACTTAAAGGAATACAGAGAGAGAAATGCTACTTCCAAGCTAATCAAACCTAAAAAACTTAATTAATCACATTTAAAAAAATAAATAATCTGAGGATAGACATTAATAAAGGCAGGTTTCTTTTCAAAACAGTCAAACTGAAAATAATAACTAATAGCAAAACTATTAATAATACAACAATCCTTCAGATTAAAAATAACAAAATGGGGTTAAGCAGGTAGATAACATAGATGGTATAGTTATAAATATTATTGACAATTAAAAGTAAGAAAATTGTTAAAATAGTAACTTTTAAAAACTGGAAGACTAGAGGAATAAAAATAATTAAGTATAATAGCAAGATAATGCTTTCTTTTTCGATACATAAATGGTGAGATGTCTATGGGGAAACGAAGAAGGAATTTTGCTCATTTTTAATGATATTAGCTTAAAAATAATTAATGAAAAATTACGTGAGATAGAACGATTTAAAGATAAAATGCTTTCGACTGTTACTCATGACTTAAAAACTCCTTTAAATAGCATAATTATGATCCTTGAAAACAGCTTTGAGCTAGGAGGACTAAATAAAAAATAAAGAAAAATTATTTTATAAAATTCTTAGATGCTTATGAGCTTAATTAATGATATTTTAGATTATTCATAGCTGAGGAGAGATAAGTTCAGGCTAATTATTGAAGAAATATGTTTAACTTAGTGTATTCTTGATGTACTTGATTTGTTTGAAATACAAGCTGAGTAGAAAAATATTAACATCAGTGCTAAATTCATTAATTTACAATAAGACTATATTATGCAAGATGAAAGAAGAATTAAACAAATACTCGTTAATTTGATAGGAAATGCTTTGAAATTCACCTAACAAAAGGGAAAAATAGAAGTCATAGTTAAGTAAAAGTATATTGATTGCATTCAAATCTCTGTAAAGGATACAGGAACAGGTATATCTGAATAAATCCAAAAAAAGCTTTTCTAATTTTTTAATACTTTTGATCACTCGGAAAGAGCAAATAACAGACATGGAATAGGATTAGGATTAGCTATTTGTAAATAATTAAATAATTAGCTAGGACCTTGGCATGAGATTAAGCTTAAATCTAAGGTAGATTAAGGATCGAAATTTACTTTTTGTATATACACAAATTTAGTAGAACATCAGTAAGTTGGTCAATAATACAACAATTAAATATCACCACTAAAATCTAAGGCAAATTATGATAATGCACACTTTTTCATGACAAGCAGCAAGTAAAAGCTAAGAGATTAAAGTAAATTAATAGTAGAAGGCTAAAACTAGCATTTAGGAGATGTAACTTTTACAGAACCATTAAAAAATCATATAAGCATACATAATAGCTAAGTAAATGTTTAGATAGTGCCTTCTCCAGTGAGCATAAATAAACTAACTCCTTAAGCTGGAAAGCAAAGCTAATTATTGTAAAGTATATCTCCTTATTCTTAAAAAAATGAGAATGGAATAGAAAAATCTCAAAAATCTGAATTTAACACTCAACAAGAATTAAAAAGTAAAAGTTAAAATAGTCCTAAAAACATGAATCACTTAAGCTAAGAAGTAAAAACAGATAATTTATATAATAAGAATAGCATTTCAAAACCTCTCTCAAGAGAAATTTAATCTAATTAGGTGCAAAGAAAAGTAGGAAACCAAAAAATAAATTCTATGATTGTTTTAAATTCATAATAATAATTAGAATAGCAAAACTCAACATCTTTTAGTAAGTATTTAGATCAAAAACATTAATTACTCTTACCTTTAAAAAGATCAATAAAAAGAGATTATATTATACTGAAAGGAAGTAGACATAAGTTATTAAATTAACAAAGAGCATATTCTTTAAAGCTGCAAACTGAAGAAGTCAATCGAAGAAAGAAGTCACTTCTCTTTTGTAAATCTTAAACTATAGATGCAAGAAAAAATTCAAAACGATTAACACACATTTAGCAAAGTATGGCAAACTAAGTCGAGGAATAACAGAAAAACAATAAGTTTTGCTCAGAGAATTGCTTGTTACACTCTTTTTCTCATAATCCTAATCAAAAATTATAGTCTGATACAAATAGTTGCCAACAACATTAACAAAGCTTAGGATATTAATTACCAGAAAATGTTATATCTAGCAAATTAATCAGGATTGGAAATTAAACTTAAACTACTTTGAATTTCAATAACTCCATAAACATTTCAGATTATAAAAAAATAGATAAGAGAAACAAAGATTCCTGCTGTTTAAATTATGCAAAAGATCAGTTTTGTATGTAAGGACTGTAAGATTTCAATAAAGCTTTTAATGATGACTAAGCTCAAAGGAAAAAAACAAAAAATATGTTTATTCGAGTAGCTCCAAAATTCTAAGAATAATAATCTTGTATAAAATAAAATCCATAACCAAAGTAAGATTTATAAGAATCATCTTTTGCCTTAGAGCATCGTTTATCAGAAAATTTTGGTGAAAATGATGAACTTTATAAAAATTAACAAACATTTAAATATTAAGAAATAAACATCCACCAATAAATTGACAAATAACACAATCTCCAAAATCAAAGCAAGAGCTTTCATGATATATAAATAGCTTAATCAATTCCTGAATTGTAAAATTAAGAAAATGGGATTTTTGTAAATAATCTAAGATATAACTATAATTAATTATCCAATAAAAAAAGCACCTATATTTTAAATAGTAAGTAGCAATAAGAAGACAAATAGTAAAATAAAATTGAATCATTTTAAAATCTACACAATTCTATTAATAAAATATCAAAATCTATTACTTAAAACAATACTAAAGAAATAAAAGATGTCAATTAAATTAAAATATATGAAGTAGGACACAAAATGGAAAATATTTCTCATAAAAGAGAAGAACAAAACGCAAATGCTGCGGACGAATGGAGAGAAGATGATGAGGAAATGTGTGAAGAAAGTGAAGAAGACTATGAAGAAGATTAAGTTTAGCATCATAACTTCAAAGAATTAGCAAGTAATTATAAGTTTATTGAGAACAATAACGAAAAATAAATGGTCTGGGTTTAAAATGACAGAAAACTGTAAGTTGAGATATTAAAAACCTTATTGTAAGACTATTCTAAAGTTCTTATTGCTGATGACTCTCCATTTAACATTTTCTGTTTGAAACAAATTTTAACTAAGAACATTAATCTTAACATTTTTGATGCTTATAATGGTAATGAAGCTTTAAATTCATACAAATAAAATCGGTAGCAAATCATATTTATGGATCTCAATATGCCAGTTTTAGACGGCTACGAATGTCTGAAGTGCATTAGATAATATGAAGAAGAAAATCATATAGAGGAGAAAACAAAAGTTATTGTAATTAGTGCCCAAGAATATGAACCATTTTTTAGTAATTTTGATGGATATTTAAGTAAGCCAATCAAACTAATTGATATGATAAATTTATTGTAAATATTTAGATAAAACCAAACTAATATATCTTCTTCTTAACCTTAAATTTGAATAAGATATTTTATCATTTAAAATGATTTAAATTATCTCTTTGCTGTAAAATAACCTAATTAAGCTTAAATTTAAATGGTTTCATAAAATTTTGATTTATTTTCGCTCATAATTTAAATAAATAAATAAATAAATATAAATATTATAAATTACTAATATTATATTTATTTTTTAATATATTTATAATTAAAGTCTTTTGTAAATTTGTCTATTTATTAAGATCAAATAAAAATGCTTATTAAATATTGTTTAGACATTAACTAAAATTAAATTATGTTTTGTTTAAAAAATAATAAATAAATCTTTCAGCAACTTTTAATAAATAATAACTTGTTTTATTTAAACTAAAAGAGTATTTTTTTTTGAAAAATCAGTTTATCCATTTTGAATTTAAATTATTTTTTTATATTTGCGTATATTTATGAATTAAAGAATATTTAGTCAAATACTTTTTAATAGAGGAACAAATGTATATCTATCAATATCAAGATTATAAAATAATTAAAATTGCCTGTAATTTTAGAAAATATATATATGAAATAATTTACAATCTATACACTTTTAGAAACAAAATAAATTTTAGTTTAAGCGTTTTTATATGTTTCTCTTTTGATCTATTTTTTATTTATTTATTTACTAACTAGTTTATTTTGAAGATAAACGTTGCTATTATAGTGTAACTACCATACAAATTTTATTATTTAACCTTAAGATTAGAGTGAATTTTTTTATTGAATTGTTTTGATTTTTCAATATATTAATATATCAAGCTCAAAAAGGAACACTTTTATAAGATACCTGATATCCTAATTCTGGGTTATATATTAAAACTAATTTAATTGGTGTTTTCTTTTTAAAATCACTGCTTCTCATAAAGCTTTCTACTTCAGGGAATATTTAATTAATGCTTGCCATAGTATAGCAACCAGTTTCTAAATTAACACCAGATAATATTTTTTTTTAATACAAATAATTTGAGTAATCTTCAATTTTTAAATCGTCTTCTTCACTTTACCCCTCTATCCAGTACAAATAGAAAATTCTTTAATAATTATCTTTAGGAATCATCTATTTATTTTAACAATTTAATTAAAATAACATATTTATAATTAAATAGTATTACTTGAGATAACTAACTTGCTCCTGTCGAGAAATCGATACTCTAAAATTCTCTTAATTTATCTTTTTATCTTAATATTTTGAGAGATGGAATCCATTTAATTTCATTCCATGGATGATTTGAATATACTTAGGTTTTTATAGAAATTGATAAGCTTCCTTAATCTGTATATTTTTTCATCTTTAAATCTCCTTCATAAACCTATTTTATAATAAGGTTATTTATTATGATCATTTTTTTGAAAATTTATTTATTTTACCTTTAAACAATTTCCTTCAATAGGATAGAGGAAGTTGATAAGCTTATCTTTAAACATGGGACTGTACCTATCATAACCTAATTTAAATGACTCAGATGGAATATTGTCATAAAATTTAATACTATTTGAATATAATTCTCTTTTTTGTTATTCGTTGAAGTCAAAAATATTTTCTATTGCCAATGAATTAAAATTATTGGTAGCTATACTGTCTCTTTGCTAACCTGTTGCAAAATTATATTCTTTATCTGGGTTATATAAAATTAGTTTTTTATTTTTTACTGTAGTTTCATTTTCATTAATTAAATTAGGCTCATAAACAGGAGACTCTTCTATAATATTGCTGCTGTTATTAACTAAGTTAGATAAGCTCTTCCTAAAACAAAGTAATTATTTTTAAGAGATGTTTATTTGTATTTTAAATAAGAAATTTACTTTTAAGAAACTTTATTGATGGTAGAATTTGAATCTTTATTCGATTTTTTTTTATTGTTTATTTTTGGTGACACCCAAGGATCATTTTCATCATCTGAGATAATAACAATAGCATCTTACTCTTTTTAGTAGCTGTTGCCATGATAATTTTTGTGATCTTTGTTACTGTATTTATTATTATAACTTTTTGATTAACTTCTCTAAAAATTATTGTTATACTCATCTTTGTTATATTTATTTTCTACACTTATTCCCCAATCATTGCCATAACTTGATTTGTTTTTGCTAAAATAGTTTTCATTACCATAGTCTTCTTTGTATCTTTTATTTCCATTTGAATAGTCCTTTTATTTAACTTAATCTTTTTACAAGCTTTCTAAAGTCCACTCTTCATAGCTTTCATCTTTTCTTTCAGTTTCTTGCTCTTTTTCTTCAATTTTACTATTTGGCATATTAGTTAAACCTTAGATCTATGCATTTAACATTTAATTTATTTAATCAGTGATATCGTCTTGATGTTAATTTGCTAAGCTTTAATATTTCTCTTCGCTTATTCTCTCCTACTTTATTCTGTATGAATTATCTCTTAAAGATGGATCTCTGTCACTATAGCCATTATTTTTATATTTATCTTAATTTTGATGATTCCTCTGATATCTATCTCTATCAGATTTATGCCTATAATCACTTTCACTATTTCTTCTATCATATTTTTAGTCATCATAATCTCTTTTGCTTCTATCATAATCTTTTTTATGCTTATAATCATCTTATTTATTATATTTATCATATGACTTTGATTTATGATAATCATTATTGTCTTATTTATACTTTTTTTCTCTACTTTATTCTATGCTCCTTTCTCTCTCTCTTTCATTACTTAAATTTCTTGCATAATCTTTGCTTATTTCTTATCTTTAATCACTACTCTTTTCTTATTGATTGTAAGCTTGTTTTGTTTATTAATAATTTGATTCATTTTAATCATTAACATTTTCTATGTTTCTACTTTAATGAATTGCAAAAGATCCACCAAACTAAGCTCTTATTTAATCTTCAATAAACATATCTAAATTCACTTAATTATCATCTTAATGTTCCTACTTTGTATAAATATTTTGCTCATCATTTCCTCCCCAATCCTCTTCAAAATCATTTTTGTTTTCTATTTGTTAATTTTAATCCAATTGCTACTACTAATCTTAATTATCTTATACTTATTTTTACTAAATATCATCTTCTTAATTTTATATTTCTTACTAATTTTCCAATTATTACTACAATTTTTTTTATTTTTTTAATTCTTTCTTTAATCTCTTTTTTTCTTCTTCTGAATCAGTTCCTCCTCCCCAATCTTCATCTTCTGGAGGAGGGCAATTATCCTCGTATACAAAATTATCTTTTTATTTTTAAGGTCTCTTATTAAATTAGTTGCTATCATTTCTATTATTTTTATAGTTTTGACCATTTCTTTAGTTTTTATTTAATCTCTTAACGCAATCTGAGATTTTATGTCCAACTTCTTTGCAGTAAAAGCATATTTATCTAAGATATGACAATTAATGGGTTAATAATATTAAGATAAGAGATTTTATACTAAATTGAGCCATCATATCCACCTCCATTATCCTTTCTCCCTCTATAATCGCCATGTTTCCTTTCATCTGAATATTTCATTCTTCTCGATTCTATTAATATAATTAGAAATTAAAATTGAGTTCTCAACAAAAAATATAATATCATTTTTTTAAAAGCTTTATTTACTCTTCAAAAAAATATTTCTAAAACCTTAAACATAAAAATGTTAACCTAAATATCAGTTGAAATTTTAAAATTGAAAAAGATTTACCTTGATAGTTAGACATTAATCTAATTTAAAATTTCTACTATTATATATTCGAACTTTTTTTTGATGAGTTTTTGGTTAATTAAGAAAAATTTGATAAGATTAACTTAAATCTGAGATTTTTTTTTTAATCGATGATGAATTTAAATAGATCTTTTTTATCAAATATCTACCGCTATTCCACATATGCTTTGAAATTTCTATATTAAATTATCACCAAATGCTTTGAATTGAATTATGTATAAAAAATGATTATAAGATTTCCTTTTTAAAGTTGAAAATACTTTATGCCTTCCTACTCTTCCATAATTACTTACTAATTAAATATAATACAATTGTAAACACTCATTCTTTTAAGGTTAAACAATCCTTTTACCATGAAATATAATTTTACAAGACAAAATATAAAAGATTTTTTTCAATTATTAGCTAAAATTTAATAAAAATAATTCAAATATAAATTGATTTATAATTAATTATATAGATAAATTCATTTGATTAATATTAAAAGTTCTATTATACATTTGATTTCAAGAAATACTTTCTAACACTTCGTTAACATCTACTTTTTCTTAATCTTCTGAATGTTATGCCTTTCCTTATTTAGGATTAGTTTCTATTTATAAGTCTGAGTTTGTTCTAAATTTAGTATGATTTCTCATATGTAAAATTTGATAACATTAAAATGCAAACTCAGGTTTTCCATTTTCTGTGCATAATAGTCCTAGTTGAGTTAAAAATATATCATCTAATTTATCTGTTCTTAAAGCTTCTTCAAGTATTTTGTCTGTTGAATAATTATTTCTCAATTCTGGTTCTTATGCACTTTACAAATAATCAACAACTGTATCCAAATTCAATCCAGTTCCTAATCTAGAAGGTATGGATTAGGGGTATTTAAGCATGCATAACAAAGTTCCTGAAAAAAAAGCTGATCCTAAATAAATTAAATGATTTTATGAAGATCTCTTAGAAGAAAGAAATATATTACCAAAGGCATAAAACAATATCTTCCTATTATTTACTTTGTTATGACTTTGTAATACATAATGCAAGTATCTAAAGCTAATTTAAAAATTTAATAACTTAAAAACTTTGATGAGCTATTCATTTTATTACATACATTTCAATTTATTAATAATCAAATATACAAAAAAAAAACATTTAACATAAAAAGTAAGTAAAATACCTTTGTTGAAATTTATGTGCAAATTTATCATATCTTTTAAAAAACTCAATATTTGAGAATTTTTTTATAAATTCAATATATTTATTTAAATAGCTCATTACCTACCTCTATTTTTAAACTTGTTTTTAAAAAACTATAATTTTTATACCAATTCAATCAAAATGCCTTTATTGGCTAAAACAATAATAACTTTATTAATTAATTAATTTTAGGTAATGAAATCTGCTTATTAGAATTTTCTTTTGCAGATACTTTTAACTAATTTATAAAATACAAAAAAAATTTTAAATAATTTATATATTTTGTGTATAAAACAAGAATAAATAAATTTATAATAAACACTCCATTCTTAACAAAAATGTTTTTTTTAATTATATCAATTTATTAATTTTTTATCATATATTTTTAAATATTAAAAATAAGAGTTTTTGGATTAATTTATTTCGCATATGACAATTTTGTTGAAAAGATATTTTATTTATAAAGTAATAAATACAAAACAAAAAAATATTAAAAGTTATTATAAATAATTCACATTTAATTAAGATAAATTAATAGCAAACTTATCATTCTTATTAATCTACGTTTACTGAGCCGATTTACTCATTGTTCTATATATTTGATGTTTATAATTCAATATATTTTTGTAGTTTCTCCATTAACTCTAAAAATCCATCTTTTTAAGTGATTAGGTTAATCTTTTTTATACAATTTAAATGTAAATAATTTCAAATAGGAAGGTAAATTATTGTATAAATTACATTGAATGCTTCTTCAGAAGAAATTCCCTTGTTGAATTGAGATAAATGCTAAATTTGTTTTTATAAAACCTATTTTTCCTTTTCAAATTAACCTTATAACTCTTAAATTTCACTTATGTGACTCTTCTTTATTTCAGCTAAATTCTCGGTTGGTTAAACCTCAGTCTCTTAAATTTATGAGTTCTTAAGTAACTGAAGCTCTTATTCAATTTTAGTTTTTTCCTATGTAAATAATATTAAAGTAAGAAAATAATTTAAAATTAAATTTACTTGTAGGAGTAATTCATTTTCTGAACGAAGACCCTCCTCATTCTTTTGTAATTGATTTATTTTTTGCTCAAAATTATAAATCATGCTTTCATCATTTATCTTTTTTAAGAGAGCATCTTAAGGATCTGTATTTTTTTAATTGGTTTAAGTTTCTTTTTATTCACTGATGTCTTTTTCTTCTATATCCATAGCAGCATCCTAATTTACTGCTTCTTAAACCTTTAATAGTTACTGCTAGTTTTTATTTAACTAGTTAACATAATATTCAATTTCATTTCTATTAGCAGATTCTAATATTAATTTTTCACTAGCTAGTTGTCCTAAATACTCTTTAATTTCTTTTAATTATTAAGCTAATTCTTCTTTTTCATCAGTTAGTCTCTTTAACTTAAATGAACTTTCATTATTTTCTGATTAAATTTACTATTCTTGTTACATTTTTGTTATGATATCCTAATAATTTTTAATAATTCTCTTTAAAATATTATGATTAACAAAACTATACTTACTTGTTATTGTTTTTGTTGCTCTTTTCTATACTCTTCGAATCTTTACTATACATCTGAATACATTTTTTACTTTTATTCTAGCAGTAGTTAAAATTCTTTTTCTTTCTTATCGATATTTACTAGATGTTATTCTTCTAGAGTCTTTATTCTATTGTTACTATCTTCATTTAATTTTTCTGCCTCTTTTAACTTATCAGAGAGTACTACACACTTTTCAGCTAATTCCTCTAAAATGCTTTGCATCTATTAAATACTTTTTTAATGCTCCTCTTTTTGATCAGAAACAATTTATTCCATTTTATTTAAATTTTTGAGGAATTAAGTATCCAATCTAACAAAATTTTCATCTAATATCATGTCTTTTGTAGGGTCTTAGATTTAATCTCCATTTTCATCCAACATACTTATATTTTGTTGTTTTGCTTTTAGCTACTTTATTTCCTTTTCTAAAATATATTTATTAAATGTTTCGCACTGAGCTTCAATAAAAAAAACTGATTACCTTAGTCTTGTATAATTCTATTTAAAGTTTTTGTCTTATTTGTTGATTATTAAGTCAAAAGCTTTAAGTTTTCAATTAATATATTTTAATAAACCTAGGATTATTAGAAGCTTATCTATTGCTCGTTCAATCTAGTTTAAATAACTTCAATTTCTAATTGATTTTTTTCTCTTAGCTCAGTAATTATCTTGTTTTACTCTGTTATTTTAGTTCTTAAATTCTTTAATTCTAACGATGATTTCTAGTCTCTTTCTATAAAGAAAGATTTCTTCTTCAGAGCATCTATGTAATTCTAAGTTTCTCTTTTAAAATAGTTTCAATTTAAAAAAATATAAATCACTTTTCAATTATTTACTGTTTAATTTATTTTTGTTAGAATTCAATTTAGGAATTGAGCCTATTATTTTCTCCAATTAAAGATTCATTTTTAATCTTTACTTCAAGTAATTATTACTTCAGTCTCTTACTTTCAACTCTACACTACTCGAAAGCTGTATTTTCTTTTAGCTAACTTTTGAGTATTTGCTCATATTTAGAACTATACAAGTTGGCTTATACTTAAACTTGTTCTATCATTTCTTTTAATATTTCTTACTCATTCTTTATACGTGATAGCTCAAATTAGCATTTATTGAATTCTTTTTTATAATAATCTCTTTCCTCCTCAACTTTATTAAGTTTACATCTTTCTTTTTACAATAATTCATTATTTAATACCTAAGAATTAAATTGGGATATAGTCGAATTAGCTTCACCCAAAATTTTATATCTGATGGCATCAATTTATTCTAGCTTTTCAATTTTATCTTTATACTCGACTATTTCATTTTGCAATGTAAAACACTCTTCTTCCTATTTTGACAAAAATTGTCTAATTAACACAATATTTAAAAAGTAATTACTTTTAACTTGCACTTTTCTATAATTTTATTGTACTCATCAGCTTTAACAAAACTTTTTAGCTACTGAATTTCATTATTTTCTTCTTCCAATTCCTATTAGATTGTTTTTTCTTTTAATTGCTATCTTAATAATTCGTACTCTTGTTTTTCAGACTCTGAAATTCCTACTTACTTAATATATTCCAAATTATAATGCACTAAATTGATTCCTTCAAGATTGTTTCTTTCAACTACAACCTTCTTCAATTTGTTAAGCAAAAAATTTAAATAGTAGCAATCGTGTTCTACTGCTTCTACTTTTTTATTTTTTTCTGACTATAATAATAAAACAAATTAAATAAATAAATAAGTCACTTTATTTATTAAAATTCTAGTTACTTTTTATTAAGATAACTTCTCAATTTGTTCAAGAAGAGTACTTTTTTCTAGTTAGAGCTAATTTGCATTTTTAATAGATAAAGCTAGCTTTTCTTTTATATTTTAGTAATTGGTGTGCATCGTTTAGTATTCATTTTTACGTAAACCTAAAACTGGTAATTTTTATTTGATGTCTCTTTTTAAATATTCAATTTAAGCTTGCAATTATTTATTTTTATCTGATACCTAAATATAATCTTTTTAAATTTGATTATATTTTAAAGTAATTTCTCGAATGCTATCTTCTTCTGTAGGTATTACACTATCTTATAAAATACTATTTTTTTGTCCCATGTTTTGTATTTCCTCAAGAAGCTATTAATTATTTTTTTCTAATTTTTCTATTTGTTGTTATAGCTATAGAATTTCTGTTTTTTATTTATTTAAGCTTTGCTCATAATTTTATTTTAAGTCATGCTTATCAATATTATCCTAATCTACTTACTCTTTAAGAGCTTTGATCTAATTTTTTAAAGACTCTATTTCACCTTGCTTTTCTAAAATTATTGCATCTTTATCTGTTACTTACTGCTAAAATTTCAAAACCTATTCATTCATAGTGTTTTTTAGCTTTAAAAAATTGGCCTTATTATCATCTGAATCTTTTCTTGCAGATTCAAGTTAGTTTTTCAAACTAGAAATCTATAGAGTATAAGAAGAGATTTATGCATTTAATGAGAAATCTAAATTTTAAACAGCCGAACTTGAGGTGCTTAAATTTGATGTATTTGTTTCTAAAGTAGAAGCTAGACTTAGAGTTTATGCGTTGCTTTGAAGTAGGACCGAAGAAGATTAATACAAATTGCTCTCATTTTCTTTCATTTTTTGAATTTATTACTATAAAATTTCAAGACTTTCGTTTAGATTTTCCTTCTCTCTCTCTAATTTTAAGATGTTGTCTTAATACATTTCAAGTTACTCTTTTTATTTCTCAATTTAATTGTTTAATCTGCAAGCTTCCTCTGATTTTTGCTAATTTTATTTAAATAAACAGAAAATTTACTTCATGATATTTTTTTAGTAATGAATTGTTGAATTTAAAAGTCTTTTTCATTCATTTTAAATGCCATCAATCAATCAAACATTAAATATCATATTATTAATTCTAAAAGAACTAGAACAAACAAAGCGTTATATGTATTTATTTGTAAAGATCTCTCTAAATTTCAACTAATTCATATAATTACATTTTTTAATATATCATTTAGCGTCTTCCTATATGTTTCTTAAAGTTGTTTCTGATCCCTCTCAGATTACTCGAGCTTTTATTCTAACTCCTGGCATGTCTACTTTTTCTCTATTAACTCTCTTTTCATATCTTTCACAGAATCATCATATTTTTCTTTTTCTTTAAGTAAAATCTTTAGCTAGCTGTTCATGCTTTCATTTTTTTACTATAGATAGGTTATTTCTCTCTCATATCTATTTATTCTTCTGTCTAAGTTACAATTTTAAATATTTGCATTTAGTATCTTGAAAAGATATTGGAATATTTTTGAAATATAGATGTATGTTATTTCTTAAAATATTCTAAAATTTGATCTCATAAATATTATTACCTAAATCCAGAAGTTTATCAGAGCTATTATTAGATTTCTCTATATCCATTTTACCAATTCAAGAAAAAATTAAATTACTAACTCTAACTTTTGCTTTTAACAAAAAAATTTAATTATGAATAAATTATTTTTAATTTCTTCTAATTATTTGGTGTCTATCTATCTATCGATTAAACAATGAATATATTAGTTTCTTAGTTTATCTATCTAAGTTATTTAATAAAAACCCAATAAAAATTATATGTAAAAAATATCTTTCCAAAATGCAATTTCAAATAATGATTAATTAATTAATTAATTAAAATTTATATTAAAAATAAAAATGAAATTCAAATATAATAATAATAAGTATTAATATTCTACTTTAAAAACATTAAATATAAAATTAAATTATTTAGATTACTTATTAATATAATAGTTTTATTTTTGAAAATTTTTATTAATTTTATAAATTAGTGAATTAAATTGCAATAGCTTTTCAAATTTTTTTATTCTCAGTAGAATATTTTGAATTTAGAAGCAATTTTTAAATTAATTATATTAGAATAAAATTCGTTAAGTGATAGAATAGAATAATAATTAATTAATCTAAACAAATCAAAAAACTAGTTCGAATTTTATATCTCTAACTTTCTTTTCAGTAAACTCAGCCATTTTGACCAAATCTACTTTTGATCTCAGAGTTTATATACAGGTAGAATTAGGGTTTTTTAAAAATTATTCTAAAATATTTTATTAATCTTATTCATGATAGTAAATAATATCGTTTTCATGTAGAAAGTAGACTTTTACTCTTTATTTAAAATCTTCTTAATTATTATAAATGTTAAATTTGCCAATTAATTTCTTTTTTTCTACTCTTGTACTGTAGTGTTATTATGTGCTGCTGTCGCTGTCATAGTTATATTCTTCATTGTCATTATCAAAAATATTTATTTATTAATATTACTCATAAACTTCAAACTTACTAAAGTCAAAAAATGTATTCCTTATTTATATGTTCATTTCTTTTAAGTCATTATCATTATTTTCAGCCATCTATTATAAAACTTTAAAATTAACTTCCGTATTTATTTCTTCTTCCAGTGGCTACCATTTACCATGTTTATATAAGCTTATATGCATAACTTTGAAGTTACTATTTTATTAATTAGCATAAGCTTCTAGTTAATTGCCTTGCTAGAGCGAAGTGTATTTTTCCTACTTCACTAACAACTATTTATAAGTACTACCATCATTAGCATCGTCATCATCATCAGAAAAAATCTTAGATAAACAAAACTTTTCTTCATTTTGTTAATAATCTTCTAAAAGGCTCTTGTTAAATAATCCGTCTTTTTAAGTACTCTATGTTAAAATATTACTTTAAGAGTCATCTGTGTTTTACTCTTCTTAAAATATATTCTATGTTTGTATTTAGTTCAGTGTTTTATTACTATTTTTCTTTATAATTTTTCTAAGAGGCTCTTAATTTAAGAGCTTATCGCAATCATTTTATATTAAATTTTAGCCAATCTTACATTATTTGCTACCTTTATGTTTTTCATAATCAATTTGCTTAACTCTATTTCGACAAGTTTCGCACTAAACATAAATCTCGTTAATTACCTATCTAAATATTCTGTGTGGTTTAATAAAGTCACTTTTTTGGCATTTATTTGGACATTTTCCTTCGTTTTGATTTATACACTCTCTGCACCACATATTTTAGCATTCGCTACACTCTATAGGATCACTTATAAACTGATAGCAAATATTACAGTCTGCTAACTTTGATAGTTCTTTTATAAATTTTTTAGATATGAGCTTCATATAAAAAAAGCACTTAATAATTAATTTTCTTTCTCTTGTTTTTTTTTAATTTTTTGTTATAATTATCAAAAAATTGAAGGAAAGTATTTTATATTGTGAAAAAAGTTTGTGGCGCTCTTATGTTAAATATTGAATTGGACCGCTAAATAATTCAACAATTTTTTAAAATAATTAAAACAATTTTTAAATATTATTTTATTATTTCCTTTTTTATCAGAGTGAACTATATTTAACATTCAAATAAACTAATTTCCATAAATTTTTGCACATATTTTAATAAACTAAATATTAATTCTAGTTTTGGTTTTGTCTAAAATATAATACCTAATATTTTTTATATTTTTTAATATAATTAACACATATACTTTGATGACTATTAATTACTTAAATTTCATTATTTTGAAATTTTAAAAGCTCTAAAAAATATAAACAAATAATAAAATAATATCATATCTATTAATTTTGAGGGATTTTTTTTACTAACTTTTTTAGAATTTTATATTTTAATATTTAAGATATAACAGTCTGAGTTCATTAGTTGGTTTATTTCATACTTTATTGCACAATTAATTGGTGTAAAAGCTATAAATTTATCTATATCTTAGCATCTCCATATGCATTCCAAACAATATGCCTAGGATTTTGTAATTTACTGAAATCATAAAAATTTATACATTTCATTAAAGGGTTCTAACATCTTATACTATCTAATGGTAACTAAGCAGTTTTTTTACTGTTTTAATTCCAATAAAAACCGATAAATACTACATAAGTCTTTTTTTCTTATCTTGTAGCTCATTAGACTGACTTATAAAATAATTAACTTTAATTAAGTCTATAGAGAGTTTTATATTAATGCTATCATCAGACACAAAAATTTATTACTTAAATTTAGAATACATCTATCC
Organism: Tetrahymena thermophila SB210; assembly: GCF_000189635.1. Classification (NCBI taxonomy): domain Eukaryota; phylum Ciliophora; class Oligohymenophorea; order Hymenostomatida; family Tetrahymenidae; genus Tetrahymena; species Tetrahymena thermophila. Next base: position 344,243 of record NW_002476262.1, read on the forward strand.
ATTAAAATATAAGTAAATAAGATCTAAAATTATTATATGTATGCTCAATAAAATTCCCAGATAAGTTCTAATTAGGAAGAGCTATTTACTTATATTAAATAAAATAGATTTAGAAAATGTATCAAAAATTATAAAAGTTTCTTACATTATTTATCTATTATTTAAATTTTGGCAAAAATTTATTAATTTGATAAACATTTTATGGGTTTAGACAATAAAAAACATAAAAATTAAGTTAGCAAACTAACTATTAACAATTTTTAATAAATTTATTAGTAAAATTTTCTTGTTTATTATATTTATTTGTTATCAGTTACAAATTTCTTTCTGATATTAAGTTGTTTTGATTGTTTGTTTATTATAAATTATTTGTATTTTAGAATATTGTAATTTACAAATTAAAAAGCTGAATTTTTTAGTTCATATATTAGGTATTTTTTAAGTTTTCACCATATTAAAGTTAACTTTTGTCACACCGAAATTTTTCATTCTATTTGTCCACATAGCCTAAGTAACTTTTGCTGTATGCATATTTAATTTATCAGCTTTCTCAGCAAGTTCATTTTTAAGTGCCTTAAATATATTTGAATCGCTTTTTACTGTTTAAAATTAAGTCAACAACCCTTAAAATTTTTCAGGATTTTTTTGCTTACATTTTCTTAGAGCTTCTATTTTTTAATTGAATTAATCTTATGTATCTTTTATTATCTTGTCCTTACTTTAGTAAAGACTTGATTATTTGCTTCTAGATTAATTATCTGCATTTTACAGATTTTAAATATAATCATCATTTTAATTCATAATATGTAAATAGTCTAAATCCGTCTAAATTACTTTAGTTTCTAGTCTTTTAAGCATAAGTTTCAATTAAATGATAGCATTTGTATCTTATTTAAATTATCTCAATCTATCAATTATTTTTTAAACGTCTTAGTTGTATGAAGCATACTTCATAATTTATCTAATTTCCCACTCTGAAATATTATCTCCTTTAAATTCTTCAAATAGAGAGAGTCCATTACCATCAGGCATTACTACTGGTCTAGTAAATTTCATTTTCTAAATAAAAATAAAAATTTATAATATGTTTAAATAATAGTTAACAAATTACTTTTTCATTATCAGCTTTGACCAGGCTGACCCTTTTTTTCAAGAATTGTCTAATTTCCTGCATAACATCAGGTCTTATCATAACATTGCTCTCAAAATTATCTTCAAAAGCAATCAAAAAAGTTACCAATTATTCCTTCCTTTAGAGATCTTTTCATAAAATTGTTAAGCTTAGAACAAAGTATTAAATAACTAAAATATAATTTTTTTACATAAGAAAATATTGTATTTAGTTTCGTCATCCATGTTTTTTCCTTTAAGCATTTCTAAATATACTTCGATTTATCTTTTCAGTTCTCTCAATGACAAATTTTACTTCATTAATTATTCTAGTTCTGTAAAAACATTATTCTTTCTAAAGTCCTTGATTTCTTTTTCTAATTATTCTCTTATTTTTTTTTACTTTGCTTATTCCCTTTTCTTTTTAATTTTTTAATACATTTTCTTCTTATCAGCATCCATTTAGTTCAAATCAGCACTCCTATTAAATTAACAACAAAATATAATGTTTTTCAATTTTACAACAATATCCAAATTTACTTTATGCTTTGACTATCATCAATTAAAGAGGATGGAATATCATCAGAGTGAAAAGACTCGTTAGAAGCTAATGGCATATATTCTATTTCTCGGCCATCAATTATTTATTTTATTTTTTCAGGTGGCTTAGGAGGTTCTTGTTTTACTTCCTTTTCGATCTTTCATAAATTAAATTAAATTTAATTATTACATTTTTATGATTTTTATTTTAAAAAATTTTTATTTACTTTTTGAGATATTTTACTCAAATTGGAAGCATTTGATTCTTATTTTTTTCTGTTTGTTGTTGATCCAAATCCTCCATCTTGGTTGTTGTTAGCACCACCCTAATTCTTTTTATTTTTTGAAGAAACCCACGGTGTGCCATCTTCATTAAACCATTCCTCTTAAACCTTTTCTTTTTATTTCTTTTTATTTTTAGTGCTACCTCCACTATTCGATGGTACATTTTGAGAACCTGGTGAATTTAATTTTTTTATGATTAATTTGTTCTAATCTTTCTTCTATTCAGCAGGAATAAAAAGTTATTTAGTGAGGTTCCCTTTAGAATCATACTCTTAAATTTCTTCACCTCCTATAGGATCATCTACTTCTGTAATAATTTCTTCTATTTCACCATTTGATTTAATCACTCTTTTAATTATCTTATTTTAAAATATTTATATAAATATTCATTAATTAAATCAAATTTATCTAACTTTTTTTTTCTTTCTTGGACTTTCTTTTAATTCTTACTTCATTTATTCTTTCTTCTTCTTTTATTTCTCATATATCATTTATTATCTTGTATTTGGTGTTAGAGGCCTAGAAGCACTTTCATCTATTGAGACACTAATTTTATCAGTGCTTATAGATTCATTGAGATCACTATCATTATCTGTTACCTCTGTTTCTTACACTGTACCATTTTCAAGAATTCTTTTAACAACTTTAAATTTCTTGATTTTTATTTTATCAACTTTTTAAACCATATTTCCATTCTCATCTTAAACTAATTATCTCAATTTATTTTACTTCACCTCTTTCTCTACTTCAATCACAGTACCATCTTCTAGAGTAATTTTTTCTACTTTTACAATTTTGCCATCTTTTGTTATCTTGAAACCTTGAGGTAGTTATTACTGCTAGTCTAGAGTAATGCTACCATTCTCTCCTTTCTTGACCAAAATTATTTTCTTCTTCTTCTTTTTTTCTTTAGAATAGTAAAGTTTTTTATGTTTTATTAGAAATAGTTATTTTTTTCTTACATTTAGGTATTAATTAACCGTTTTCATCGTACTGTGATTCAGTATCTGATGTATCAGTAACTTCAATTTCTATTTCTTCATACACATCATTTTATTTATTTTTTTATTTCATAAATTCTTGATAAAATTAGGGTATATCTTCACCGTCTTTTGTATTGCCAAGTTTACTGATTCTTTTATTTCCGTATTTTGTTTAAGAAATCTATGGAATATCAATAGTACTTCTCCTTCTTTACTGTTATTATTATTACTATTAATCCACAACTTACAATTGATTTTCTTCTTTGGTTTATGAGTTAGATCTATATAATTTAATATAAATTATTTAAATAAACAAATCAAAAAATATTTTTACCTAGCAAATTTAGATTTATTTCCTTTTTTATGTTGCATTTTTACGTTAAAACTTTAATTTCTTTTCTATGTTTCAGAAAATTATATAAGCTCTTTTAATCTCATTAGTTCAGGATCATCGTCATTTTCAGTAAAATTCATTTTTTTACCAATAGTCTGATTTTGTTTAATAATTAAAAAATTATTTTATTCTATTAATTAATTACTTTTATTTTTCTTTATTCTTCTTCTCTTCTTAAACGAAGTTCTTCTTAAGCTCGAATTTATTCCTCAGCCGTAAATTCACCTAGTAATATGTCTTATGCATTTTCATAACCTTTCAAATTTAGTAATACTTCTTTTCTGGCAGTCTATAAAATATGTTTCAAAATAAATTTTCAAACTTTTTTAATAATAAATTACAGATTCGTTATTAATTAGTTCTCGTTAGAAATGTGAATTTTGTTTTGACCTAACATTATTACTTGATTAGCTAGTTTCACTATAAGAACTTCCAACTCTTGCGAGATCTTTTAATTTTGAGTTATTCAGATCTTAATAAACATTCTTTTAATTTTTGATACAATTTACATTAAATATTAAAATAAAAAAATTATTTACAATTTTATTCTTAAATGATTTAGAATTTGGATTCTATCTTTTCTTAATTTAATCTTTTTTGGATGTCTTTTAATCGTTGTTTTCATTATCAACACTTAGGCCACTTGCATCTTATGATTATTCACTTCCATGAGGACTTTAGTCACTTTTTAATCTCATATTTCTAGTTTCATCAGAAGTCTTATCTTTTAATCTTATTTATATTTTTTCTGGTTTATTTTTTTGGTAAAATTTATAGTAGTCAGGGTTATCTTATTCTAATTTTTCAACTTATTCTGTTTATTTATTATCATCTTCAACTGGTTCAATAACTTCATCTTAATGAATTTGAATTTCTTCTTAACTTTTACGGTTCTTCTCTTATTTTTTAATTCTCCCCACTATTTTACCATTTTTCATTTCCAAATTTTTAATTTCTTCTTATGGTATGCTGTTATTGATCATTAAAATGTAATCTTTAACTTTGTCTATATCAATACTTCCAGTTTATGATTCTTAAGATTTCAAATGATTTAGTAGATTTTCTAATGTACCTTGTTTATCCATTTAATTTATTATAAAATTTGCTACTACATCATCTGGATCATCTATCAAATTAAATATTGTCTCAAATGCAAGTGGAGAAATACTATCTTTCAATTCATTAGTTGGTGAATTTAAGTTTTCTGACCCTGCAAGAGAAGCAGAGTTGCTCAATTCTCTATAATACTAAGCTTACTAATCATACTCATACATTAAGCGATGAGAAACTTTTTTTAAACTGTTAGTATGAGTAAGCAAAAGTAGCTATACATTCTTTTTCTTTATTTCTCTTTATAATTCCTGCTATAACTCTTCCAGTTTTTCTTTATTCTCTTCTTTTTCAATTTACCTTAATAATACTTCCCTCCTCTATTCTATTTTACTTAATATTCTTTCTGTTAATTTCTTCATAATAGATTTTTTATCATCTTTCATCATTAATTTAATAATTTGTAGCTTCATCCTCATGGCTTCTTCTTAGTCTCTCTCAGTATTCTCATTTTACTAAAATATAAAAATTAAACAGTTTGACAGTTTGTTTCACAAAATCAAAAAATTAATGATTAATTAATTAAATACATTATTCAACTCCATTAAATATTAAAGTTAATTCAGATCAGCATCATATTCATCTTAACTTTCTTTACTTCTTTCAGTAAGATTTTGAACAGATTTACCTCTTTCTGTTGTCATTCCTTCTTCAATTATTTTTTTAATTGAATTATTATCTTCAATTCGATGAGACGAGAGCTAAAACATAGAGCTTTGGTCGTTATTCATGCCAAATTTATCGCTGTCATTAATGTTATTGTTATTATTTTCTATAGATGTGTTATTTTTAAAGCTGTTATAAAAATCACTGTTAATTTAAAAATTCCTTTTGCTTAAACTCTATTAGTCTTATAGCCTTGGCAAAAAAGAATTTGGAGGAATAAACTCTAGAATTTTAGGATGGAGAACTACTCTTTCAGTTCCTATACTTGTAGATAAAGAGTTTTTATAATTTAATATGGAATCTTAATAAGTCTGATCATTTGTCTCAATTTAAGATTTGCGCACTATTGATGATTATTCTTAAGTAATATAAAATTTTGCTTATTCTTCCTCCTACTCTTCCTATTTTTTCTTTCTCTGCCCTTCTGTGTTGTATTTTCTTTAAAAATTATTTTAAGAAATAATTCTATTAAAATAAAATTGATTGATTACATGTGCCTTTTGATTTCGATAATATCATCTAACTCTGAGAGCATTTATTTGTATTAATTTTTACGATTGATCACAATACCTTATTGAAAAGCAGCATTAAAATAAAGAAAGAATTTAATATAACAATACCTCTAAAGTTAAAATAATCTACAGGCGATAAAGCTGCAATTCCGTTTTATTGAATAAAATAAATAATTTATTCTATAAAAATATCTTCAACAGTTTTTATGCTCTTTTTGTGATCTTCAAAGATATCCCTTTATGCAAGACTATCGTTTTAAGTTTTTATTACATGCAATTCCTTTTTTTAGTTCTATTTAATCATTAATTTGTGAAGTAACCCACCTTCTTTGTATTAAAATTATTGAACCACCTACTGCTTAGTTGTAGTTTCATTGTACAAATCATGCAATCTATTAAAATCTTCCTTTTTTACTTCCCCATCAATACTATCTTGATTGCTATTTTTAAAGTATTATTCGTATTTGTTTAGTATTTCATCAAATTCAGACAAATCTTTAATATTCTGTTGCAATACAAACTGCTTGACTTATAAAGGTGTTTTATCATTTGATATAGTTTTTTCATTGTTAGGTTTACTATGTTCTATTAGCATTTACTTTATTTACATTCTCCTTTCTTCCAATTATTTATTGTCTTATCTTTATAAGTAATTTTATTAAATAAAAAAATATAAAACATAATATATATAACTGTACATGATTCTTTCTCGTATCTTTATGATTCTTTCTTTTTTATCATGCCTTAACTTTTTGATTTTAAACTTATTTTTTATATACATTCTCTAGTAGTGTTTGTGCAAATCAGTATTTAATTTATTTTCGAATCCTTGGCTGTGATTTTTAACAAAATCTACTATTTGGTGAAATGGAAAATCATATTCTAAAGAGTTATCTAGTCCAAAATAATTTTGTTTAGAACTTTTTCTAACCGTTTTAAACATTCCCTAAATCTAATTTACTTCACTTCTTTTAGTCGTCATAAAAGGTTTAACTAATGTTTCATTTTTTTCACCTGTAAATAATTTTAAAAAAATATTAAAAAAATAATGATTCTTTTGTTTTAAATCAGCTTAATTAAAAAAATAATAATAATTAAAGCCCTTTAAAAGAAAAAGCATCCAAAAAATATATTTTTTACCTATTTCTAGGATAGTTTTATTAAATGTTTTCTATGTGAGAGAGGCATGAGTTGAAATTGTTTTTGAAAAATTTTCTGATCCAGCTTAGAGCTTTGGTAGTTATGTGGTCGATTTTGAGTTTATTTTCTAATTTAATCTGTTATTTTGTGAAGTAATACCAGTCAACGGATCTCTAGCATTAGGAAACATTATATAAATATTTTACTGAGCAATCTCTCTAATAATTAATTTTAAAAATAAATTATTATTCCACCAAAACAATTTTATGAATTTTATCATTATATGCATTACCTTATACGCAAAGAGTTTTCTTAGATGGGTGAAGTATTCCTTGTACTAATTAATATAAAATATAAAATTAGTTAATTGGAATGATGAGATTTAAAACAAATATAGTGAGTCTTAAATAATGAAAATATACATACCCTCTTTTGCTTTAATATCTATTAAAAGAGTTACTGCCAAAATAACTAAAGCTTTCCATGTATGTTTAATTCATGAGAATAAAGATTATGTATACAATCCCTAATTTAAGCTTGATTTTTTTATATTTATTTCTTATAATAGTAGTAGTATTAAATAAATATTCAATAAATAGTTTATTTTTTCAGCTTATAATAACTTCGCTGCTTCAAATAATTTATTCAGGTAAACAATTTATTAAAATGCTATTAAACTTGAAACTTCACTGAAATATATTGTAAAATTAAACTATAAATTAACAAATAAATAATTTTATGTAAATCTATGCTCCTGATAAGCTATCTATTTTACTTAAATAGCTATGCCAGTCACTAAAATAGCTTTTGTTATTTATAAAGTTTTATTTACATATTAAATATTATTTATCTTTTAAAATACAAAGCTCTTTATTAAATGATTATCTTTACTTTTATTTTCTTTTGAAATAAAAAAATATTTTTTTGATTACTTTTTAAATAATTAAAAATTAATTAATTATTCAGTTTATTTAAAAAGAAGTATTTAATTTTAAAACTTAAAATCAATAATTAATAACATGCTTATTTTTTTTAATTTTAGGAAATGTTTAAGGTAAAAAAACAAACAAATATGTAGAATTATATTTTATAATTGAAAAAACATTGAATTGAAATTAATTTTATTTCATTCTGTTAATGAAAATAATTAACAACTTTCTATTTCTATTTTTACAAATTATTTGATAAAATAAATAACACAGTATATTAATTAAAATACCAATTATTCTTTTTACTTTTTATTTATAATATCCAAAATTTATTTTTAACGAAAAACATTAAGTTACCAGTTTTAGTTACAAAGTAGAATACTTCAAAAATTAAATTTTAAATAGTTAGATGATTCCTAATTAGACTATAGGATATGTTTAGAACGTCAGTATTAATTAGAAGGATTCATAATAAAGGAGGTCCTTCAGTCCTCCAGAGGGTACTTTTAAAAATATGGTTAATTAAAATCAAATGTAGATGAGCTTTGGTAAAAATTAAATCTCAGATGGATAAAAAAGTTAATTTTAGCATAACTCTGTTGTGTAGGTTGATGTTAATCCAGTTTAAGATTATTAATATGGATAAACAAAAGTGATTATAAGAAATTAAGGTCTTCATAGCAATTAAAATAGTAGTGGCAATAATAGCTTGCAATTAGGATAGTTATCATCAATACAAAATAATTCAGCTAATTGTGTTAATTTTAGTGATTAATTTAATAACAATCCTCTCATAAATTAGCTAATGCAGGAAGAAATAAATTAATATGGATCTGTATAATCATTCTCTCCATTAGTAAATCGTATGATGACTGAAGAATAGAAATTTTAGTAGGGGTCAAGCAATTCTAAGGATAATAATAATTTTATCAACGGAGTAGGAGGTGGTAGTTTTTCTCCATAATAATTTTAAAACTAAGTTGTTAATCCTTAATAGTAAGTAATCTAAATCAATCATCAATAAAGTTATTCAAATTAAGTATTAGATTAGAATAACTAGTCTTAGCCTATATAATAGCAATCCCTATTGAATGTTTCTGAGCGATCTCTTAATGCTAACTAAACACAAGTACACAGAGCATTAAATACTCAAATTGCAAATAGCCAAATAAATAATAAACCAGTTAATATTCAAAATACAAATTCATAATATTTAAATACAAATTAATCTTCAATAATTAATTCTAATACATAGAGAAACAATTAAAGTGCTAAAAATATTTATACTCAATAACATGAGTATAATCCTACATATAGCACAAACTAAACAAATGCAGATATTCAACCTAATTAGATTGTTATAGAAAGAAAAAAAGTAGAAAGTCTTATTGAATCAAATAATCTCCTTAACGGCTAATTAACTAGCTTATAAAAAGATCTTGATATTAAAGAAAAGGCACTCCATAATACATATCATATAGCATTTTTGGATTGTGTAATCATTTAATGTTTATGGTATTTAAAATTTATTTTTTTTTAATTTTAGAAAGAGCAAAAACTGGATTTCATGCAGATCATAGAATCATATGTTTTATTGTGTGCAGAAAATGAAAAGTTATCGTACGGGTATATTGAAAAACTTAAAGTAATTGATGAATTAAATATGGAAATAGGTGAATTAATTTAGTAAAAAGAAGATTGGAAAACTTTATACGAAGGTAAATGCCTCGAATTAACTAGTTCATAATCTCAAGCTAACAATACCAAATAAAGGGATGATCTAATATGTATAAATTATAATTATAGAATATAAAATTTATGAAATAAACCATTAATTATTTAGAAAAATTAGAGGAAGAAAATGAGAAGTTAAGATTTGATTTAGAATTAGAAATGAGAGAAAAAGAGGAATTAAAGCTTATTCATGATGAATAAAACAGCATTCAACAAAATTTACCTGAAGTTAATCTAAAAGTGTGTGATCTTGAAGACAAATTATTAAAAATATTAGATGAAAACCAATAACTAAATACAATGCTAAGAGAAAGAGTAGACGAAGTAGAATACCTTCAAAATACAATAAAGTAGATATAAGAATAGTTTTAGGATTAAACTACAAATGACTCTAGATTTTAAAAAGTTGTAAAAGACTTGGAGAATGAAATAAGAAGGTTATATTTTTTATTGGCTCTTCTAGAAATATTATTTTTAATTTTTCATAAATCATTAATAGAATGGATGAAAGGATGGAGGAATTGATAAAAGAAAAAGAAAATATTATCAATGCAAAGGTTTCAATTGAAGAAGAAAATAACTAGTTAAGAATTTAGTACTAGTTAAAAAGACAAGAGTTTGAAGAATATAAAATATCATAGGGAAATTCCTCAGCTTTAGAAATATAAATCAAAAGGAAATAAGAGTAAATTGAAGAGTTACTTTTAAAGTTGGAGAGAGCTTAGAAGAATTTTAGTGAAGTTTAAGAATAAAAAGAAACACATTTATTTGAATCTAATAGTCTTAAAGAAGCTCTTAACAAATTAGAAAAAAGATATGAAGAAAAACAGCATGAAAATATGGATTTGTTAACAAAAAATACAGAGCTTTAAAATTAAATTAAGTAACTTAAAGGTGAGAAGGACTTGAGCTTTTTAGAAAAAGATTTATAATAAATTTCTTTTGAAAAAAAGTAGCTAGAAATAGCACTCAACGAGTAATAATATGAAAAAGAAAGGATAAAAGCATAGCTTGATTCTGCAAGGAAAGAAATTGATGGATTTAATAAATAAATTTTAATTTAAAAGCAAAAATAATCTGAAATCGAATTATAATATTAAGACCAAATCGAAAAATTGAAGTAAGAGTAATTCAAAGAATCTGAGAACTATCGCTTTAAAGCAAAAATTGAGGTTTAAGAAGAAGTGATAGCTTCATTAAAAGAAAAAATTAGCTTTTCAGAAGAGAAACTAAATGAAAAGCAACTTGAAATAGAAGAATAAAAGCTTCTAATAAAAGAGCTTAGGACAAAGATAGATAGATTTAACATGATAGAAAATACACTCCACACTGTAGATAAAGAAAACTAAACACTTCAACAGTAGAAATAAGAATTAATTTTATAACTTTAAAATTTGCAGGTAATTTTCCAATTTTTGATATTTATGTAAATTTAGTTAAATAATTGTAGGAAAAATTGCTAAGGATTAGTATAGAGAATGAGAGGTTACATAAAGTTATAGAAGAGTTATCTAGTTAGGTTGATTCATCAAAACAAAAGTTAGAAAATCAAGATAAGTTTAATTAAATAGAAATTCAAAAAATGGAAGAAGACATGAAAGAGGAAAGAATATAATTTTAAGATGTTATTAGAACACTTGAGTAGCAGTTAAAGGAGATTGATGAGAAATACACTTCATAAAATAGCTAAGAAAAATAGCATTATTAATAAATTTAAAAGGAATTTTTAGCTCTATAGTAAGAATTTTAATTAGCTATCGAAACTCTTAAAGCAAAAGATCAATAAATATACATTTTAGAAACGAATTATAATTAACTACTCTCTGGTGATAGGAGTACCTACATTATAAGTAAGCTTGAAGAGAAACTGAATGCCTTGACAGCTGAAAATTACCGTCTAAATAAAATAATTGTTGATAGAATACGTGGGTCTAATTCTTATAATGGCTGGTGAAATAAAGAAATTAAATATTTTATTTTAAAAGTCATTTATAAATATACAATTATACTTTATAATGATTTTATTTGTTGATTATTTGTGAATTTACTCATTAAATTGATAGCTTTGATTTTATAATAATCTAAATAATACTTTTAGCAATTTAGTTAAAAATAATATTCTAACTAGCACAAGAAACAAGAAGATAAAAATAAATATTTTTATTTAAATATTACATATTTATAGTTAAAAGGAGATACTTTTAATATTTACTTTTCTTTTTAAGTATGGTCATTTGAAAAATAGCTAAAATGTATTGATATAATTTTTTTTATAAATTTCATAATTTAACAACTATTTCTATTGAAATTTTAATATTTTTATAAATCACAAAAAAAAAATCAACAGTAAAATTAGAATTAATGAAAAAAATAATAATTTGATAATTCAATCTTATTATTGTTTATAAATTATAAAACATCAAATACAGATTTTCTCTATAAAATAATAAATTTTTTCTGATAAATAAATGTCAGAATTTTTTTTGAACATTAAAAGCAAGAAATTAATTAAAGACTGTGAATATGAGGTTAAAGCTTAAGTTCCACTCCATAAAAATTGTCTTCAATTTGAGATTAGAAGCTCTACAGAACCTTGGGTGTGGAAAAATGAATTTTCTGCTTAATACATAGAAGATTTAACTGAAAAAACAGGTTAAAAAAAGTCATTTTTTGAATTCTTAAATTTGATAGATGAAAGTTTAAATCAGAAGCAAGCAAACAAGTCAAACTTCGATATTCTAACCTACCAAGATTTAAAGACGATGAACAATAAAAAAAGCGATACATCTCAATCAAATTAACTAAACTCTACAGGTTAATCATAAATGAATTCTAGTACTTCAACTTAAAGCGACTAAAATTAGTAGCAGTAATAATAATAAAGAAATAATAAGAGATACTTAATTATCAGTTCGTGTAATACAAATGAAGATAAAATTCATTATCCTTTATCTTTAAATGGAGACCAAGTCAATGACCCAGCTTCCCTTAAAGAAATAATAAAGAATCTATAGAAGGAGTTATCAAAGGTTCGTAACAATGATGATAGTCTAAATAGTAGTACTTTTTACTCTTCTAATGGGTTTGATAAAAAGCAAGGTTCACCTCGTTCTACATCTGGTAAATCTTTTTATGACTCATAAGGTTAAAAGGTATAGCTTAATAAAAAAGAGTATGACTAAATTAAATTGGAAAATGATCTTTTAAAAGCAAAAGTCAAAAGAATCGAGGATTATTTTTCTTAAAAATAAGGAGCTATTGAGATTGAGTAGCTTATTAAACAAAAATTTAACCTTGAAAATGAAATCGATAAATAGAGAATAATTTCTAGTAAAAGAATATGCGAATTAGAAGTAGAAGTTGAAATGAAAGAAAGATAATTGAACCAAAAAAAAACAGAAAATTTGGAACTTTAGAAATAATTAACTTAAATTGTTTGTGATAGTGAAGATACAGCTAACAAAAGAATTAAAGCCCAACTATTAAAATTGACAGAAGAAACAGAACAACAACTTGTTTTAAGTAAAAAAACTATATAAAAATAAAAGTAGGAAATAGATAAGCTCACATCTGATGCTGAGAAGTTTGCAAACGAAGAAAAAAAATTAAAGCAAAAAATTGCTTAACTCGAAATCGAGCTAACAAACTCCTAGAGGCGTAGTAACTCTCGTTCTAATCCTCTAGGTGCTAGGGGAGTATATGGGAATAGCTCTTCTCATTCATCAATCAACTCTAGAAGAAGTACACCCAATTCTCATCCTTCAAAATTAGGTTATAGTAGTCCTAGCTTATAAATTTAAAACCGTAATAGGTTTAACCGAACTGATGGATCTTAGAGTAAGAATTCAACACCAAACGGCTCAAAAAATTCACTTCATACTCCTAAATCATAGTCTTACTCTTCTATTCGCTCAAACTCATAAGGAACCTCCTAAAATAACACTCCTACAAATTCTAGACTACAAAGAGGGGTTAATGGAATTAACTCTTAAAATAATTAAAGAAATAATAAATTTTTTTCAAATAACAACCCAAATAATAATTAGTAAAGTAACTAAAGTTTATCTTAAAATAGTAGCAGAAATAACTCAGCTGGAAATAACAATTTGTAAAATAGGAGATAGCCATTGTATTAAATAAATAACGAGAGACAAAACTCATAAACTAGAAATAATTAACTTCAAGTAAATGGTGTAAAGAATGTGAAACCTGGAAGTATTGACATTATTCCCGAAAACGGAAGATATATTCAATAAACAAAATCAAATACTCCTTAGCAATCTTCTTAATCTTCAGTTGTTAGCAGGCTTTATCAACCAAAGTCATATAACTAACCTACATAAGTTTAAGGTAATTAGAGATCTTCTTCCACCTAAAGACAAGTAAACACATCCTCTTAAAGACTTAATTCTTCAGGAAGTAATGCACAACAACTCAGCATAGAAACAAACCCGAATAGAAAGCCCCTTAACACATCCTATAATTCAATGACAACTCCTTCTTCAAAATAATCTACTTAATCAAATATAAAAACTCCATAAAATCCAACTTAACCAAGGTAAAACTTTATTAACTTTTATAAGTATTTTATCTTTTTACAATTTTAATTTTAAAATGATTTATTTTATATGAAAAGATATGTTCCAGCAAATAACTACATGAAACCACTTAATAAAAATTAATAAAACTAAAAGGTTGGTTATTAACCTAATCAACTAAGGTAGCATGCTTAAATTTAAGAAAAAATAGATTAAGCATTGTTTGATGATAAGCACATATTAAATAATCAGCCCTAGCCAGAAGGTAAAAGTGAGCTTGAATTAAAAATAGACAAGTTATAAAATATATTGCAATCAGCTAAGGATATGACTGTAGATGACTTTTGAAATATATAAATAAGATGATATATTAGAACATAATTAAATAAAAAAATGTAAATAAAATGAATTAAAACACAATTTAATAATTAATTTGTAATATAAAATTTATAAAATTTGTACTGAATACACATAAATCTCTATAAATAATATGTAGGTCCTCACATGAAATTATGTTTTATTTTATTTAAATTTTGTAAAAAATTCAGTTAATTTACATTTATGGCAATGAATATGATGTTATTGTAGATAAATCTCAAATTTAAATATAATTTATTAAAATATTATATAAAAAGTTACATAAAAACATATTATTTACAAATTTTATTTAAAATATCAACAATCAACACTCAAAAAAATAAATAAAAAAAATTTTATATGAAAAAATAAACTAATTTGAATCAAACTATTTCAAAATTAAAAATAATTTGTAGATTTTATATTTTGTTAATAAAAAATAAAATTATGGCTAGTGTTGACAATTATTAATTTGGTTTATTTTATCTATTTAATAAAGCTAAAAAAATACAATCTGAATTTACTTTCAATTAATTTCAGATAATGAATGATTAAACAAATTATTAAAATTATGATGTAAGTGATGGTATGATGTAGAAATTTAGTACGCGCTGAACATCATTTGATAGAACTAAAAAATATAAAATTTTAGCATTGTTAATAAATGTTTATAATTTTATTGCATCTATGAAGAGGTGATTTTAAGATATGATGATCTATCAAATTATAAAATGAAGATTGAAATAGATATTAATCAATGAAGGGTTTTAGGTTTTAAGAATAATAAAGGCTACAACAACATTACGTAATATTTATATTTATAATAAAAATAAGAAAGTAATTCTATTTAAGTGTACCACCAATATAAAAATCTAAAATTTTACAAAATTTATAATTAATTAATAAAAAACTTGAAAAATATAAAAATATTTGCTGAAATAAAAAATAGTTGAATTATATTAAGATGGTGAATCACTTTGTATATAATTTAGTATCGAAAGGCATAGGAGGGTAACTAATTAAGTTTTAAATAATTAGCTTTCATTTATAAAAAGCCATTTGTTTGATTGAGTTCTTCTTAATATGAAGCTCAAAAAAATTGAATATATTATTTATGTATTCAAACAATATTGGAAAATGGAAGGATTTCTTTATTATTAATTCTTTAAATTTATTACAAATTAAATATTTATTATTTGAATATTAAGAGCCTTTACAAGTACATTCTTCAAGACTATTGAAATAATTGGATTAGAAAATGTTCCTAAAGTATTAATTTTATTTAATGTTTATAAGCTATAGTATTAATTAAGAAATTTAATTCAAATAGGATTAGCCTGTTATAATCTGTAGTAATCATAACAACTAGTTTGTTGATGCTTTAGTAATAAAATTTTATTCATAAAAATATTTTTAAGCATGTCTATTTATTTATAGTTAATTAGTTCCAGAATGAATAGACCTGTTAAATTTATTGTTGCTGCTAAATCTACTAGAAGACCCGTTATTGGTTAATTCAGTAGAGCACTTGGTGGTATTCCAGTAGAAAGAGCTCAAGATTTAGCTAAGGCAGGCAAAGGCAAAATTGTCTCTCTAAAGAATGGAATAATGAAAGTAAATATTCATTTAGTTAGTCGCAAAAATATATATACTATTATAATTATAGGGAGAAGGTACTGAGTTTACTAAGGAAGTTTAAATTGGATATACAATAATAGTATAAAAAGTAAATTATAGAAGATTTAAATGTGATAAAATGAAATTTTCAACAAAAAATTATTAGGTTTAAGGAGAATTTATTGTAGGTACAGTTGTATCAGACACCGAACTAAAAGTTAAACAAGACGAAGATGTAGAAGACAGCGAATTTTCTTTACCCTATAAGATAGTGCCTAAAATCGATTAACATGAACTTTATAGTCATGTATGGGATGCCCTTAAAAATAATGATTGCATCGGTATTTTCCCTGAAGGTGGTTCTCATGATAGGACAGGTAAAAAAATCAACACTCTAATTTAATGCTAATTTTAATTTTAAAAATAGATTTCCTTCCTTTAAAGGCAGGTGTCTGTATTATGGCTTTGGGAGCTATGGCATAGCATAATATTTAAGTCAATATAGTTTGTTGCGGTTTGAACTATTATGCTTGTGATAAATTTAGATCTAAAGTCATCATGGAATTCGGTCAGCCTTATAAAATTCCTATGGAAGCTGCTGAAACTTACAAAAAGAGTAAGAGAGAAGCTATAAGTGAACTTCTTCATGAAATTGAATATGTATGCATTTTTTAAAATGTTATCTTTATAATAAAATTTACTATTTTTTGAAATAGAGACTTAGAGATGTTACCACTAGTGTTCCTTCTTACAAAGAGCTGATGGCAGTTTACATGGCTAGAAAAATTTATTTGCCTGAAAGTGTAAAGGTCAGTCCTAAAGAAGAGTTAGAATTAAATAGAAGGTAAAAAATTATTTGATTATTTGTTAGATTTCATATAAAAATGATAACTAAAATATAGATTCGCTAAAGGTTTTCTACAAATGCAAGAAAAACCTTAAATTAAATAGCTATTTAACAAGATCAGAGAATATAAATCACTGATAAAGATTACATCAATTGAAGATTATTAAGTCAGAACATATGAGAAAGACTTTAAAAAAAATTTGATGATTTTCATCTATTCCATTTTTACTGTTTTATTCCATCTCATCATCTCTCTTCCTGGTATTCTCATCAATGGTCCCTTTGGTTTACTCCTTAACTATCTCTCTGAAAAAGAAAGAATAAAAGTAAAGAATAAAAACAAAATAAAAAATAAATTAACATTCTTTATAAATTTATTATCAAAGTGTCAAAGAGAATCAAAAGTAAAAGTTCTTGGAAAAGATGTTGTTGCAAGTTATAAGTTAATTTTAGCTATTGTGATATTACCTATCTAGTTCTTTTTACTGGCTTTGTTATTCTTTTTAATAGGTCCACTATTTATCTCAAGCATGTACGGTCATAGATTACTTTACACCTCTATATTCTGCATCATTTACCCCACTTACAATTACAGTAAATAATATTGAAAAAAAAGTAATTAAAGTAATTTTTAATATTTCTAGTTATGATTCTTTCTACTGATAGACTTTGGATGCACTCCAAAAATTTAGCAGGAAAATTCAATTGTCTCTTTAATGAATAGCAATATTTAACATTAAAAGCAATTAGAAGCAATATATAAACTCAAGTAAAATTAAAAAAAAGCTATCAACTAAAAATATTTATTTTTTTCAAAAAAAAAATTCATAGCTTAGAGAATATGTCAATGAATATGGAAAAGAAGTTTTCAAAAATTTAGACGAGAATAAAATTTTAAACGAAAAGAAGCTAATTTCTGTTAAGCAAAAAGGAGATATTCATTAAAGAATAGATAATACTATCAAGAGAATATCTTCAACAGAACTTATGCAGAGAATATTTAGTGTATTAGAAGATATAGGCATTTGATGCAAATACTATATAATATTTTATTAATATTTATACATAAAATGTGTATATTTAGTTAGTTATTAAGAGTAATATTTTTATCGTTCGTTAAATATTATTTACTTATTTCGTTAAACATACATACTATGATTAAAATTCGAATAAATTAAATCAAAATTTTTGCTTAATTTTGTAAATCATTATAAATGAATAAATATAAAAGGAAATGATTTTTTATGATTGATTAGTATTTATAAATTAAATTGTTTAAAATTAATGAACGAAATGCATATTTTTTTATTACTGCCAGAACCATATATAAGCTCCTATAAAATTTCTTCTTGTAATAATTATTTGTAAATTATATACTGGTTAATGAATTCAATTTATCTTTTGTTAGTTATCAATTTTTTTTTATCATGTTAATTACAATATGATAAAATTCGAAAAAAAATTTTTTAAATTTTAGCTTTATAAAAACAATGAATATAAAAAATAAATAAAATAATAAGTATTTTATTAACAACTTTTTAAAACAAAATTTTTTTAATTACAGCTTTCATTTATTTATTTATTATTTACTCTCATAGTTTCAATTTCTTAGGGTATATTTAATATGATAAATGAAAACTAAATTTTATATATATTTACTCCCATTTAATATATTAAAATAGTAATAAATCATAAATTATGAATCAGTTTATAAGTTAAATTTATCTTCTTTTTTTGATTGTTTAATATTATATTCTATTGTATGAAACATTTTTTGATTAAAATCAAATAAATTAAATAAACATTTTTTATTTAGTTATACAATTGAATATGAATGAATGAATAAATAAATATACAAAATAAATATGACTTTGAAATAATTTATTATGATCAATTTTTATAAACAAAATTGTTTTAAAATTAATTAGTTTAATATTTATTTGTTAGTTACTATCAGAGCTAAATTCTCATTTATGTATTATCTGGTATTTATAACTAACTTTTATATTGACTCCCATTTAAAATATTTATATTATTGTTGTTATTGTTATTATTTTGTTAAAAATTTATAGAGTTATCTTCTTGTGATTATTCATTATTTCTACCAAAGATTACACTTAAATTTATATTTTATATTTTTATAAAGTAGGATGCGAACGAACACTTTTGATTTAAGTTAAATAATTCTAGTTAAAATAAAAAAAAGTTTAAAAAATTACTTTTAAAATAAAATAAATCAAAGAAATAATCCATCCTAATAGATTAATAGCATATCTTCCTAAGTAGTCATTTTCTGATAATCCGTCTTTTAGAAATATCAAACTAAATAAATAAGCATAATTTACAAAGATAGGATTGAAAAGAATAATAACTTACTAAAATAGATCAATCAGTGCTGAAAATGATATCATGTAAACAAAAAAATATATTTCTTTATCAGTCCAATTTTTTCTAATAAAAGGCATTACTCTTAATAAAATAATAAGACCTAAGAAGTCACATCTTTCCAATAAACAAAGAATAATATTAAAGGCGACTAATACATAAACTCCATAATCTCTTAGCTTAAATGCTTCATGAAACTGTAAAATAAAAATTTATTTAATATAAATCCTTTATTCACAAAACAAAAAAGTTTAAAATTTTATAAATAATAGTAAATTGCAATTTTAAACTTTTTTTAAATAAATAAATTACATCAAATTCACTTATAGCACTCTATTTATAATTAGTAAAAGCAAATGTACTAAAGAAATCTTAATCAGATTTATCATCTTCTTCAATTTAACTTCTTTTACGAATTTGTTAAGTGCTATGTTGTATCGTACCAAATAACCTTTTAAGATATTCTTATTCCATTTCTCTAAATTACTTTTATTCCTGCAAATCCTTAAGCTCAGATTCAATTTCTTCTAATCTATTTTTTCTATATTCAAACTTTTAAATAAAATTAATTGAACCTTTAATTTAAACTAAAATAAATTTGATAAATTGATTACTTCATTAGGAATATAATCTACTTTAATATGCACAACTCCTATTTTAATATTTTTATCTTTAGCATCTACGACATCAATCCATGAATCTTCGTGATATTCTTAGCTAAGATTTGTAATTTTAATTATTGATTCTGCAAATTGTATTTAATTTGTATCATTTGATATTCTTCGTTCATTCTCGTGAGTTTGTTTTACAAATTTTATTTAAACTTAAACTATTTCTTTAATATTTTCAAATTAAATGTAATTATTTAATTCAGCCAAATTAAAAAATATATTGCTATATTACCATTGTCTTGTAGTAGGTTATCTATTTCAAACTGAATAGTTTCATGCCAGGCTGGAAAAGTAATATTTTAACCTAGTTTTAATTAAATCAAAATAAATTGAATTGTTTTACTGTGAATGTATAATTTACATAGTTTGGTTGAGATTTCATTCATTTAATCTACTCTAACTTTATCACAAAATACAATAGCCTTCACACTAAACGACTCTGTTTCATAAAGCTTTTGATATATTTTAAAAGAAGAGAGATTAGCTTGCTCTAGACTTATCTTCAAATATCTCAAGTTTATCCTGTATCTCTTTTTTAACGTTTATAAATTTTTAAAAATCAAAGTTCAAATATAATTTAAGCTTTATTTAATATAGTTATTTGTGCAAAATAAGCTTCAAAAAATAGATATTTTTTTTTTGTTTAAAAAAGAATTTAGGAATTTAAAAATGTAATGTATTTATTTACATTATTTATAACAGAAATGATAAAGTTTTTTTCATCTTCTAAATTATTTATTTATTCTTGATAAAGCTATATTTCTCTCTTTAGCTCTGACTCCCTGCTTATATAGTTATGTGCAAATTCTTCTCTTTATATATTTATTTATTACATAAAAATTATTTTAGTCAAATTGTAAAGTTTGTAAATGAAATATTTTTAAACTTGATAGAATACAAAGGTAAATAAATTCATCCAACCAATTTAAAGTAGCTTATTTAGAAATAAATCAATACAAATTATAAGTTACAAAGATACTCTACCATCTGAATTAGTATCCATACTGTCAAATAGCTCTTAAATAACCTTCATATTAATCTGTCTAACTTGCTTTTCATACTTCAGATAATTTAAAATTTCTTCTTAAGAAAGAAATCCATTATTATCCTTATCCATTATTTTGAATTCATGCTTTATATTCTTAAACCTCTCTTTTATATTATCATATCTTATATAGAAAGAAGCATTGCTTAATATTATTTACCGTGGTCGTATTCGACTTGTAATGGTCTTACTGCTAAATAGTTTTTTGGATTTTAAAGCTACTCCTCTATTTTTTTTCCAGGAGAGGATATATAAGGGTGGCTGTTTCTCATAAGTTTCTCTAAGATTTAAGAATTTGTTTCTATACAAATCCTTGACTAAATAATATGTTTTCAAATATTGCAAATAAAGGTAGCTTATAATATTTTTTATTTAATAAATAAATCTTTTCAGGATAGTATTATATCGTATTTTAATTTAAGATATAAATATTGTATGCAATCAATTCAAGTTTTAGGTTTCGAGTATATGAAACCAGCATCTAATTAATTATCATTCGTAAATTAAATGCAAAAAGTACATTCCTGCTTTATTGTATATGCATTTATTTAAAGTAATTTTACGCATTTATTTTTAATGCATTTTTCATTTTATTTTCAAAATAATCTCATATGTACTGAATTAATTTGCTTTTCTCATAACCATTTAATGTTATGGAAAATAAAACGAAAAAAAATTTATATGAAATTTAGAACTAATTATTAATATACAAAAAATAGTGAAATCAAAGTTACTTTCTAGCAGAAAATAAGATAAACTAATTGCAAAATAAATATAATAGATTTTAACAAATATTTTGAAATAGCTATCAGAAAATGGAATTAAACTAAACAACGCTTGAGTCATATAATAAATAACTCTAAAAGGGATAAGGTAGGTTCTTTAGAGCTTAAAAATATATATTTGCTTGCGGAATTCTAAAAACTATTTTTGAAATATTTAGGTACATTAATTGGTAATTGGTGGGAAGAAAGAGAATTAAGAGACGTAACTGGTATAGGAAGATCTGCTCATAATTATGCAAAGCTCAAATCAACCATTTCTTAAACTGGGGCCCAATCATTATATAAAGAATCCCCATAAACAGAATCAGTAAATGATACAAATGAAAGAACTATGGGTAAAAAATTCAATCACATACCAAACACAACCAACAGCGAATATGGTAAAGGTAACTAAATAAATTATAACATTTACTGTATAGATTTAATATATATTATTTATTATATTTAAATTGAAATTGTAAAGGGTTTAATAAAGCAGATTAATTACCCAGAACTGGTCCAGTCCATCTTAGAACTCAATAATAAGTACATATTATGTTATATAAATCAACATATAAATATTAAAAGCAGTTTAACTTTTTTGAGAGCTTATAACAATTTAATCTTTGAAATTTCAAAATAAATATGTAAAATAAAAAGATGATAAATCACATAAAATAAGAACTGAATGAAATCGAAAACTAAAAGGAAATTTAAAGAAATATTCGTTACTTCTAGACAACTACATAAACTGAATTTGGACCTAAGGTAAATTTAAAATATTTTAGCTATGATAATATAATATTTTTTTTGTAAAGGAACATGCTATGGCAGGTTGCACAGTTGGAAGAAGGGTAATGAGAACTTAAAATGGATAACCAATAACTCCTGATAATAGAGATGAAGATATTTTGGTAGATCATGGATTTTTGGAAAGGTATTTGACAAAACTATTTTTTTATAAATTTTAATAAATTTATTTTTGTTTTTTTATAAATTAAGATAACCATTTTTGACTGATGAGGAATTGAAAAATCAATTACCATAAGGAGAGAGTTATTTAACATAGCAACCTATTACTTATTGGACTGAAAAGACAACAGATGGTTTTGGTTGCGTGTATTAATCAAAATCAAACCCTAATGACCCTAAATCTACCTTTAAGCTAAACAATTAGTTTCTTAAAACATTCCACGACTATTCACATGTCAGAAAGTGAAAATTTTATAATATATTTTCATAGTATGCTACATAGACATAAATAAATAAATAAAACATTTTCAAATAAACAAACTAATAGCTTTAATAATTTTTTTTTTTAGCTTTTGCATAAAAAGTTTTTAAATAAACTACTCTTTTTTTATAAATTAATTAATTAATTTAATTAATTAAAAAATGTTTAAAAATATAAATTGCATGATAAAAAATAATGTATGATATGATGACTAATTTTAGTTAATATTTATAATATTATTATTGATTAATCTACTTTTAAAAAATTTAATAAATATGAAATTTTAAATTTATAAAGCAAAAATTTGTTGTTAAACTTATTTACAACATTAATTTTTAACATTAAAAACAAATTTTATAAATAATTAAACTCTTTGTTTCAATTTTTGTTTTTTATTTATAAAATTCAATTTTTTTTTTTTTAATAATTGAGCTTGTTAAAAATCTAAAAAATTAAAATATGTTAAAAAAATAAATATATTTCAAAGTATTATGATAAAACAAAAAACAAACACAATATCTAGCTATAGAAATATAAATTATACATAAAATCAAAAGGGATAAGGGTTTGAAGTATAAATAAATTCGGGAAGAGGTTCTTTTTTATAGCAAGATATCTTCCAAGAAGATTGCATCAACTCCTAAGCTATCGAAGCAGGTATAACTTTATTCTTTTGTCTAAATCATGACTGACTAATTAAAATTCTACTTTGTAAAAAAAACTTAGGAAAGAATTCAAGCAAAAGGTTAAACCACGCACTAACTATTAACTATGACAATTAAGGTATTTATACATTTTTTTTTTCATCTATACAAAAATAAAACAACTGTCATATTTTTTGAAATATTTTAATAATTTAAATTTTTTAAACCTTTTTTTAACTCAAATAACTTTTTTGATAATTTCAAATATTTTGGCTTATCATAAAGGCCTAAATAAATATGATTGTATTTTGTTGCATTAAAAATAAATTTATTTTAATAAATATTAAATAATAGGTGAGTATTCTAATAGTTACTCTAACTAACAAATTGCTTAGGTTTCAAAAAAAATTTTTAGTAAACCCACTGCTCAAATAAAAAAAATAGGATATCAATAACAGCTACCACCTAAATAACCAGCAGTAAATTTGGTTAACTTGAATCTTAATTTTAGTAATGGTCCCTAGAATTAACTACCACCTACTTATCCGATGATTAAAAATCAAGAAAATATAATTAACTCTTAGCTTGATGTAGCTAATTCTAAAAAGAAGAAATAGCAAATACAATAATTCAATGATGTTATTTATAGATTGCCACAATAAAGCAGTAATCCAAATAGACTTTAAAAGCTTTAGACTTTATAACCTAAAATATAGGTTTAATAACTATAAGATGATCCGGTGAAAGCCTACTAAGTTGAATAATAAAACTAAATGACAATAGTTGATATTAGTTAGTGTTCACCATAAGTACTAATAAATAGCACAAATTTTAACAAAAGCACTAGCAATTAAACATTTTAATAAAACTTAGCATCAGAAAGTTAATTGATTAATAATGAAACGAGTATCAATGAAAAATAAGAGTTTACTTGCTAAACCTCAGGTACAAATGAATATTTAACAAGACAAATATGTAACCATAAACAAAAAGTAATTAAAGAAGTTACTCACCCCTTCAACCAAAAAATATACTATGAAAATAAATAAAACAAAGTTGAATAAAATTCTACAGAAATAAATTTAACATCAGAAGACCTCCTTGAAAGAAGTATATTTTTTATTTTAATTATCATTTAATAATATCTTATTTAAAGTGAAAAAAAATTTAGACATAACTGCCTAGAAAGTGCTTTAGCTTAAAAACAAGCAGAGAGGTTTTATAGATAATAGCAAGAAGGGATATGGAGATTAACCAGATAGTTTTAATATAAAATAATTAGAGTAATATGATGATTCATTACTTTACAATAATAATTTATAAAATAATAATGAAAACACAAAAAAAGGAAAACAATTCTATCAATAAAGTTAGAAATCAAACTTAAGTGTTAACATAAATAATCATTTTAATAATTTTAAATATAATGGATACAGAAGTGATTAGAATAATAATTAACTTGCTTTAAGAGTATCAGAAGGTGAAGAAAAACTCTAATAATATTTAATTAATAATAATTAACCTACTTAAATGCTTGAATATGAAGTAGAAGATATAAGAAATGGCTTTAATTAGCAAAGAATATTTAAAAATTAAAGGCATAATTCAAACAGTTAATCAAGAGAATTTGAACAAAATAGTATTGAGTATTCTGAAAACCAAAAAGCATTGATAAATTAATTTCCTCTTTAAATCTAAAGAAAAGAAATAATTAATAATAAAATAAATAAGTCTTAATTGAATGCTGGATAGTTAACCGAATAAAATAATTTACCATAAATTTGTGAAGAAAATATTTAAAACAATGATTTAATTTAGCAAGCTAACTAAGAAGTTAATAAGAAGACTACTAGAAAAATTATAAATGCGAATCCTTCTTCAAAATAGACAGTTAATAAAAGATACTCTGTAATTTCTTAAACTGCAAATTCAAAACAAAAAGCTCCTTCCGCTAATTCGAATGCATTAATAACGTAGCAGTAAAAAGATAGACTTTAAAAAATGGATAAAGAAGCTTATTTAGAGTTGAAAATTAAAATATACTTAGACTTTCAAAGAATTATTAATTTCTCTAATAATATGACTATGCAACCTGTCCCAGTCAATGGCGTAAAATAGTATAAGGCTTATATCACAAAGGGTAATAATGGAGTGTTGATCAGAGCTGCTTTAAAAAATAGGTAATTAAAAAATAATTAGTTTATATTTGAAAAGATTTTAAACAAAACCATAAATTTGGTATTTATTTATTTTCTAAATCTTCATGTTAAATCAACGTTAAAAAATAAGATAAATACTTTAATTTTTCTTATAATAAAATTTACTTTGACTAAAAAGGTGGTGGTGGTCTCTCTCAGAATAAAGTGAAGATTACGATAATATAAACTTTTTATGGACATAGTGGCGCAAACCATTATTCTATAAAGCTATAAAGAATAGATCAGAATTATGCTTGAATACTATAAAAGATGATGAACAAGAAGAAAATTTATAAGTTAAAGTTTAGACAGATAAATAATCTTTATAACAAATAGATGTTGATTAGCAAAAACCAGTTAATGGAGTTGAAAATGCTAATTTGTAATTAGAAAACTAAAACTAAAATGAAGAGGTAGATAATAATAGCATATTAACCGTAGCTAAAGATATTACAGCTTGTAGTGAAAATAAAGAATCTTTATAATTAGAACCAAGTAGTACTAATAACGATTAAAGATGGGGATATAATGATGCTTCACCAACTAAAAATTTAAATGATTTTATTTTAAAATCAAATTCTAAGAAGTAGAATTAAGGAAATTCAAGTCCAACTGGTGGTATGAGAAGTAACCAAGAAAGTACTAAATAAGACCCATATAGTAAAATTAATGGTTTAGTAAATGAAAAGGACCTTTAGCTATTGATTAACTATACTAAAATTTCTAAAAAAAAGAAGTAAAATGCTGATAATATAATACCTATTTTCACAAAAGAAGAATACCCACAAGGAATAGAGAGAGAATATGAAAAAATAAGAAATTAAGGTGGGTAATAGGTACAAGTGTTTAAGAATCCTATTAAACAAAAAATGCATAATCATATGGAATATAATTTTCACCTTGCTAATAAGAAAGCTCTTTTCTACAATATGAGATAATATTATAATTTGACTAACAAAAATGTATTTGATTATCTACCTACTACATTCCATATTCAGAGTGGTTTGAATGATCCTGAATTCGCTAATTTTGTTAATTATTATAATAAGTTTGAATAAGAGAATCCTAAAAGGAAAAACGTTTGGATTATTAAGCCAGGTGAAAGTTCTAATAGAGGTAATGGTATTCAAGTAGCTGGTGATGTTAATTCTGTTAGAGATATTATTAGAGTTAGGGAATCACATTAAAATGGCTTTAAGAAGACTTATATTATTCAAAAATATTTAGATCGTCCATTTTTATACAATAAAAGAAAATTTGATATTAGATGCTTTATGCTAATGACAAATTACAATAACACTTTAAAAGGTATAATATTTATTTTAAAATGTTTCCTAAATAATAATTTATTAAAGCATACTGGTACACAGATGGGTATATTAGAACATCTACAAAAGAGTTTACACTAAAAAATTTAGAAAATAGAATGATACATCTCACTAATGAAGCTGTATAAAAAAGAGGAGAAGATTTTGGTAAGTTCGAAAATGGAAACAAGCTCTCTTATGCAGAATTTTAAAAATATATTGATTCTACTTATCCAAAAGAAAATTATAATTTTATGTAATAAATTTATCCATAAATGAAGGTAAATTGAATTCTTAAAAAGTAAAATAAATTATATTTTACATTTTATTAATTGAAAGTAACTTGCTTATGACTCAGTTTGCTCAGTATACACTAAAATAGATAAGAAGAAAAGAAATTTTTCTTTTGAGGTAAAATATTTAATAAAAATAAAAATATTAAATCAATAAAAATATTTTAAAATTTATAGTTGTTTGGTCTTGATTTTATGATAGATGATAGCTTTAAAACATGGCTAATCGAAATAAACACTAATCCTAGCTTGACAATTGCAGCACCTCTGATGTCTAGGCTATTACCAGCATTAATAGATAATGTGCTTAAAATAGCTATAGATCCAATATTCCCACCTCCTAATTTCCCTAAGTCGAAAAAGCATCTAATACCGGAATAAATTTACGAAAACAATAAATTTGAGCTACTTTTTGACTCAGAAGTTGATGGTGAAAGAATTAAAAAACTTTACTAAAACATTTCAAATAAAAGTAATTTTTGACTTTAAAAATCTAAATTATTAATTTAAAATTTTCTTAAAATTAGTTGATGAGCAAATAGAAGAGGATTGCAAAAACGAAGAAGTATATGACGACGATGATGCTGATGTTGATTAGGAGGGAGAAGAGAACGAAGATGAGGAAGGATACTGAAATACTTAACATAAGAACAAGAATTATTTAAAAATTTATGAATATGTCTGTTTATTTATTTTCAAAAGGTATTTATATATTAATCAATATTATAAATTTAATGTAAAAAGTCAGTGAATGTATTACTCAATCAATGAACAAGCTAATACAAGTGTTTCAAAAATGTATTTTAATTCCTAATTTATTTTCATTACTTAAAATTCCTTAAATAACTTTGTTATCAGCTATGCTGTTGTCTTTAAGGTAGATATTTTTTATTTTGCATATTGTATTCTTTTTTAAGTCTTATATTTTGTTTAGAGATTTTTCAGTTATTTAATTGTTTTATAAGTATATTTCCTCAATATTTTTGCAATTAGTTTCAACTAAATCAATAAGTTTTATAAAACCTTCATCAGTAATTTTATTTTTGTTTAACTTCAAAGTTTTTATGGAGCTATTTTCTTTCAAAGCAATAGCTAATATTTCTAAACCTTTATCACCTATTTCTAATAAAAATATTAGACCATAATTATAATTTAAAAAAAAAATCATACCCATATTTGAAAGATCGACAATCTCTATACTATTTCCAAATATCTCTTAAATTAAATTTAAAAATTTTGCCTACTCTTTTATATGTAGTATTTATCTATGGTCTGTTTAACTCTTGCTCGACTCTTCAAGAAATTTGTCATCATCATCCTCATTTAATAAGTTAGTATCTTTAGCCAAGCTTAGCAGAATACTTTTTTTAATATCAGCAGTACCAGTAACTTCATGAGTGTGAATTTATTCTTCAAGTAAATTAATATCATTAAGAGATAAATTATGATATGATAACATTGATGATAAGAGAAAATCTTTATTGTTAATTTATGAGATGAGATTTTCATCATCTAGATCTTCTTCATTATTCTTTTTACAGTTATCATTATTATGCATATAAAAATTGGAGTTAACCCTCGTAAAGTGCTGTTTCTGATCATTTTAGACCTGGTTATGAGCATGAGGTTTTAAAATAAAATCGTTGCCAATTATTTAGCTTTATTATAACTCATCAAAATTAATAATATTATTAGCATCTGATACTTAGTTAATTAGTAATGATTCTTTAAGCTATTCCTCATTTAAATCATCATCTTAGTTATTTCTATTCATAGCTCTCCTAATTAAGTCGTCTTCTTATTTGTCTTAAACTAATTCTGTTGCCTCACTAGCTTCTAATATTTGCTCGTTTTTACCAAAATTAAAGTGCGTATTGTATTTTTTAGTTTAGTTATAAAATTCATCAAGATACTTCTTTGTTTTTTTGTATTAAGATCTTTTTCTAAATTCTAACCTAATTTATTACTTATATGTCAATTCTGATTATTTTAGTAGCTCTTAAAGCTTAGCATTTTAAATATTTTTATCATCTTTTATTTATTTGATCTTAATAAAGTTATTTAGCGAATTTTAAAAGCTTGGATCAAATTCTAACTTAGTTTCTTAAAGTTGAATCATCTTTACTTTTTCAGATATGATAGAATTATTTTCTATGATTTATCTCAACATTTCCTCGCCTTAATCAATTATATCAAGGTTTTAATTATTCTTGACTTCTAGCATATCGAACATAATCTCGTTCTTTGAACTTAACTCACAAAGATTTTATAATTTATCCTATGCCCTAAACAAAAACTCATAAATTCATTAATGTAAAATTATTTAAATTACTTTTTTTTCCATTCTTCGATTTCATTCAGCAAATTCTACTTTGACAAATCTAGTATTTTATAAAAACCCCCTTCTGTTTACACAATTAAGTTATTTATTTCATCATATAATTTATTTTTCTTCTCTTCTATTTGCCTAATAATACTCTACCATTCGATGTAGATAGCAATCAAATTAAAAAAACATTAAATTTTAAATACAAAATGTTACTTAAAATTGTTGATTCAACTAACTTTGAAGGGATTACTATACTGATATTAAATGAGTATGTATAACATCTTTATAATGAGTTGTATTTATTAATGCAGATTTTTCTTCTAATTCTTCATAAACCTAGAGAAGAGTTTCTGCCCTCTCTGTAATGTTTTTAATTACATCTTCTTCACTTGCTACTTCATGCTTTTTATGTTCACCAAATAAAGCACAATTTGAGCATATTGCTTGCCTGCAGTCTAAACAAACTATGTCCTTTTCTTTTTTATGATCTTTACATTTTTTCTTTTATTGCAGAGTCTATGTTTAATCTTCTTCGTGAGAGTTTCTAATACTACTATTGAAAGAAGTTAATTGTATGCTATTTTTTCTGCTAGATCCTCCTTTTTCACTTGATTATGTTTCTTGCTCAAACGTATGCAAAGGTGAGGAATATTCACTCAACTTCTTTTTTTTCCTTATTATATTGATCAAAGAGTAGTTTTTAGGAAAGCTAACTACTTCTTTTCTACTTGATACTATGCTAATTTATAAATTAAGCTAAATTAGTAATTCAAAAAGTAACTTTTTTAGAAAGCTTTTGCTTTAAAATATATTATTCTATGATAAAAATATTCTTTACTTATCTTCTGGGCATTCTATAAAATCATTTTTCTCAAGAATTTATACAAGACATTAATTGCAAAATGTATGGCCGCATTCTGGTAACATTCTTGGAAGATGATTATTCTCATCAAACATGTTTTGGCAGCTTGAACAAAAAAGATCCAACTCATTATTTTCTATCATTTATGAATATTCTTCAACCTTTATTTGATACTAATCCAAATTAACTTATTCTGCTGGCTTCTTAATTTGCTAAACTTACTAAATATTTACTTGATATATTTGAAAGTCTACTAAATAATTTTTAATGTTTGCGTTTTTTTTATAAAAATAATTAAATTGATTTGATCAATTTACTTGAAATTATAAACTACTTAAGCTAGAACCTGGATAATAAGTAAATAAATAAATAAATAGCTTTTTCAATTTCTGAGTATTATTTTATATTCATGCATGAATTGGTTTATTCTTAATACAAATTAAACATAAAATTAATTGATAGATATATTGCATTTTATTCATATTAATTATTATTTTGTATTTTAGATTAGTATTAATTATTTATAATTGATTAATAATATTCCAAATATTCGTTTCTTTACCCAATATATAAATTTAGTTACACTTAATCAAACTATTACTTTTACGTTGAGAGGATAAGAGCTGTCAGAAAGAATTCCGCACATACCACAAACTTTAATTGGCGTTTCATCACCTCCACAAGCAAAACCATTGGTAGGAGTACTATCTATACCGCATTAAGGTACAGCTTCTCTTTTTATTCTAATGTAACCATCTTCGCCAAATTCAGTACCATAAGAATTTCTTACAAGCCAGTAATCTCCGTACTTTGGATCAGTTCCATAACCAACTAACACAACAGCGTGGTCAATATTAATATTTTCTGAATAATCACATCCATCAAATACACCCTCTTCATAGGAATCCCAACCAGTAGAGTCAATTGAGATAGCTATAGGGCCAATTGTAGCTACAGCTTCTAATAGAGCTTATTAATCATTAGGAGTTACTTTAGCAAAACCTTAGTTTATAACTTCAGGCTATTATTTGAGGGGATCGAATTTGCATTCATATGTGTCATTAAAATAAGATTTATAGCCATATTTAAATTCAGAAGTAATACCATATTGAGAAGTATATTCAAAAGCCAAATCAGCAACAGCACCAAAACATCCACCTTATCCACCACATTATTTAGGGTTAGGGACACAAGAAACTAATTGTTAGGTTGACAGAGTTTTTAAATTTCCTGAACCAGCAGCTATTGCAGCATGACTCTCCAAAACGGAAACTGCAGTAAATGCCCAGCAAGACAAGCAATCACCTTAATCTTTTACAGGAGATACAACACCTATTTCTCTCCAGTCTACACTCTATGGTAAATTTTTCAAGCCTTTAGCTTTATAAGTTTAGTTAAATTTTCTAGTTGAAGGATCCAATATTTCAAAGTCGACTTAACTTTTAAATATGGAAAACTATTCTTTTTTTTCAAAGTAGCTTTCATCAGTATTATTTTTAACACCTTTTTTGTAGGAATGATCTTCTTTATTGAAGGCAATTATATCAGCTAAATTCTATTCAAATATTTTCTTCCTAGTTAAGTATTCTTCAGAATCTGCTTTATATTCCTTTTAAAAATCTCTGATATATTTTTCAAAAGTGTAATTTTAAAGTTGTGTCCACTTTGGCTTGCAATTGACAAGGCAAAGTAGAGCTACAAGAATCATAAATCTCATCATTTTTAAATCTTTTATTAATTTTTTTTGATAAAATTTTTTATATTACTAAAGTCAATTTAATTAAAAAGAGATTATTTAATTAATTATTGTTTTTCTATTGATTGTTAGAAGAAATTTGCAATTTTTTCAAAGAGCATTTCTAGATTTATTTTCTGTTTAAAATATAGTTTGATATTTACTTCATTTTTAATAAATACAAATTATATAATTAGTCAGTCAAAAAAATATTAGGTCCTCATATTTCAATTATTTAATAGAAATGTTATTTTAATTTAAAAATAAACTTTTGATATTTTTTTTAGATTAAATTTAATTGATTGATTTAAATAATTTAAATTAAAAAATGAAAAAATAAAATTAAAGAAAATATTTTTCTTTTTTAAATTTTTACTTTTTTGGTATATTTTCCATAAATTTATCTAGAATTTGGATTGTTATTGAACATTTGAAAATAGAATTCTTTTTTTCAGTTACTTTTAACATGTTTTAGTATTTATTAGAAAGAAGAATTTCTGCTAAAATATAGTTTGTTTTTATACCATTTACCCTTTATTTTGACAAACATATTTAAAATATTAAAATATCATCAAAAATAAATAAATAAATAAAAAAACAAACAAACAAGTAAGTGAGAGAGATATGAAGACTTTTCTATCAAGTACTTTTAATTATCTGAATGTAATACGAAATAAGCATACAGATATATAAATTATTGTGAATTATTACTATACAAAAGGAATAATTGAGTAAGAATTAATCTCAAGGAAATATTTATACTAATCTTTTTTATCTGCCATGAGCTACTCTTATTACAATACTCCAGTTTAGTTAATTGTATTTAATTTTAATCTTTTTGTTTCTCAGACAATGTAGTAGTGAGTGTTACCGTACCATCCGAGGGTAGATCTCTTAATACTTCTGTTATAGTGAGAACCAGCAATTAAACCGTGAGAAGGACCCCAAGTAACGATAGCAAGTTCCTTATCCCAGAACCATCTGGTGGCAGCTCTATTAATTAAACCACTGTCGAGGCTAGAAATTCTCTTAGCAACT
This sequence comes from Tetrahymena thermophila SB210, assembly GCF_000189635.1. Classification (NCBI taxonomy): domain Eukaryota; phylum Ciliophora; class Oligohymenophorea; order Hymenostomatida; family Tetrahymenidae; genus Tetrahymena; species Tetrahymena thermophila. The sequence goes on from NW_002476262.1 coordinate 377,510, forward strand.
TCAGATCTAGGAACTCTTCTGTTCAAGTAGCTATTATTTTAAAAATATTTATTTAGATTAAAAATTGCAGGTGTTTATCATTTTATGAATTACGTGACTTAGGTAGCAATAGAAGAAGCAATATCAGCAGAGTTTTATTCAGCAAGGAGTTCGTTGAAGTATTTGGCTCTAGCTCTGTAGATTTCAGCTTAGTTAATCTTAAGTATAAAATGAAAATTAATATTATTAGTTGATAAGAAAAATCATTAGTTTTTACGTAAGAAGCGTATTCAGAGAGAATCATTTGAGATAAGAATAACATTTGGTTGCCGAAAATTTCATTACCATAGAAGTAAGAACCGAAAAGACCAGTATCAGAGTAAGGTAAATAGTGAGTTTTATGGATGGTGACGTCAGGTAAGTTACCTAATTCCTTGTGAATTAAAGAGTATTATCTGTCAGAGGTGTTCAAGTGTTGGCCAGTATATTTATCAGCTTGATATTCACCTAAGATTCTTTAGAAGAAATTAATAGTGAAGAAATCGGGATCAGTCCAGCTAGGAGCTTCGAAGAAGACACCAACGTTTAAGTTGTGCATTTCATCGTCTCTGATGGTCATCTATTTAATTAATTAATTGATTAATTTGAGTTTGATTAGTATGTTTGTTTTATCTCATTTAATATACTACGATTTAAATTATAGTAATTTAATTAAGTTTACATAAGAGGGAGTGAAGTAGGGCTTTTCAGTGTTGGGAACAAAAGTAGTGGCATCCTTTTAAGCGACGGTTCCGAATGCCTTTTCAGCAGCTTGGAGGAAAGCTTGAGAGTTAACATTACCAGCAGCAGCAACAACAAAGTTGGAACCAACATAGTTAGTCTTGACGAAGTTTTTAACAACTTCATCAGTGATGTTGTGAAGGTTTTCTCTGATACCGTGAGTAGGTTGACCCTATTTAATTATAAATTAGAATTTTTAGTATGCATTTAAAATCAAAATGATAAGTGATTTGATTAAATTTTTGAAAATGTTTTATTTTTATTGCATTCAAATCAAAATTCATTCAAATATTTTGTTTTTCACTAAAACATTCAATCTTTTTTGTAATTAAAAATTTTTATGGGCAATGAAAAGTGACTAGCGGATTAGAAACCATAAATAAATTTTTAAATTTAATAATATCTAAGGAAGATTCTAAATTAAAAATCTAAAAACAAATAAACAAAAAAAGTGGGTAGGAAATAAAAAACAAAGAAAAATCAAATAAAACAAAGTAAATTAAATAGCAAATAAAGTTGAATTTTTTGAATGCAAAAGATATTAATTAAATTAATAGAAAAATCTATGTTTTTTTCTATGAATTAAAATAAATAATTAATTACGAAGTAGTGATCTCTGTAAGCAGTGAAGTGAATATTTTCAAGGAGGAGACCTTATTGATCGTTTTGAGCGCTGAGGGCATTGTTATAAACAGCTTCCTTTTCAGCTTCAACTTATTGCTTGTTGAAGACAGAGTTTTATAAAATATCACCGAGGAAGTCAACAGCCTTTTCAACGTTTTCGGGTAAAACGCTCAAAGTATAAGTAGTGGTTTCTCTGCCAACTTAGACCTTCAAGTTACCACCCAAAAGGGCGAGTTCCTTTTCAATTTATTCTCTGTTTCTCTTAGAAGTACCCTATTTACAAAAGAAATATTAATGATATGAAAACAAAGTATTGATTGAGTAATATTTTATTTATTAGTTTATTAAATAGTAAACATTAAAAGTATCTTTATTTTTTTGGAAAGATTAATTTATTTATTTATATGCATTTTATATCTCATTTATTACTAATTTAATCACTATTTATTCTTGTTATAATTATTAACTAAATTCTATTTTTCTTGACTAGTCTACTCTTAATTGCTTACATTTTACCATATGGAAAGCTAGTAATTTAATTCCACTAATATTATACAATATATTCTACTTTTATTACTTATTTTTAAATTATAAATCAACTTAATTGATCTTTTTATGATTGACCCTAATTTAAACTATTTTGAAAACTATTATTTCATAAAGTAAATTTATGTTGCTTGCTTGCTTTTATTTAAGTATCGTATGGTGTTTCCTATGCATTTAACTTTTAAATTACTATCTTTTACCTTTCTTATGGTTTATTTGCATTTATATTATAACATAATTTTTTTTCTTTTGTATTTTAATTAATTTCCATTTTTTTAAATTGTTTCAAGTAATTACTCTAAGAACGAGTCTTTGGACAAATTGGGCAACACCTGAGGTTTCTAATGTTTCTTGTCTAGTACCAGCTCTAACAACAACAGAGACTCTAATTATTTTTTAAGAATAATAAACATGAATAAATAGTATTTTGATTTTTAAAAATTTTAGCTTTATGAAAGATACGCTCATTCAAACCTTTGTTTTTTATATATATATATTTGCTTAGAAAATCTAAAAATTACGCAGCGAGAGGAGAAACGGAAGAAGGTTCAACAGCAAGTCTAACTCCGTTAGCTAAGGTTTCAACTCCTGTTTATACCAAAATAAATGTTATACTTAATATCACAGCCGTTATTAATTTCATAAATAAATTTTGCTTTATCTTCCTTTCATGTTTAGAATATTTTCAAAAACAAAACCAAACAAATAATTCATGATAATTTTTATGAATCATATATCACTTCAAAATGATCAAAAAAAAATTTGATCAACTTAAAAATCCGCAGAATCTGATAAACATTTCATTAAGATTAATTTAGTTTGGCTTAAACTTCTAATTGTATGCACATCTGGTAAAATATAAGCTAGAGTGGTCATGTGATTATGTTAATGTAATTCAGAAAGCTTTAGAAGAGGAAGATAAAGTAAGATACATTCAATGAAAGAATGATATTTTTTAAGGATAATTAATTTAATTTTCTCAATTACTGCAAGGTCTATCGTATTGAAGAGCAGTGGGAATTTCTCCTTGAGGGAGTTCACCGAAGTCAGTCAAACGAGCCTTGCTGAATTGGAGTCTTTCGCTCTTGACAACGTTGCTCTAAGCTTGCTTTTAGAGGGTGGAGAAAGCTCTTTGTAATCTAGCTAACTTGGAAATTCTTTAGCTAATTCTGCCGAACATCTTTCTTTACTTTTATTTTATCTTCTTTTTCTTTTTTTCTTTTTATTTTGATATATATTAATTTTTTTTCTCTCTCTTTTTATTTTATTTTAATATTTTTTCTCTCTTTCTTTCTTGTCATCATTGTTTAATTGTATGACAAATTTTCATAATTGATTGATTGATAGTTTCTTCTTCCTTTAACTTTCTTTCATTTAAATAGTTGTATTAATTATTTCATTTTAATTAGCATACAAGAGTGTATGTATTATGCATGCGGACACACACACACAGATACATGCACATAATTTCCATTTCTGCTTGTTTATTATTTAATATTTATTAACATTAATAATAAATAAATTACTGTCATATATCTATCTATCTCTCTCTATACTCACTTTAAATATCCAAATTTTTATTCATATCCAAACAAAATAAAAATTTATAGCTCTTAATAAAAAAGTAGATATCCATTTATTATCTTATTGCAAGAAACTAAAATTTAAAAATAAATTTAAAATTTATTTATTTGTAAAATAGGAAAATAAAATGGTTTAAGTATTTTGTATTGACTGTTATTTAATAAAATAATTAAAAAAACAATTAAATAATATAGATTTAAAAGATTTCTCAATTAAAGATGTTTTATATGCTTTGAATTTATTATAATTTTAAGTAAATTAATAAATCAATTGAATTGGTTAGTAATTAACTTGTTTTTATTTTTCTTTTTTCTTTTATTGTTTGTTTAACAATTCTTTATAAACAAAATTGATATTTGTAAAATATCTTGATTTATTAGAATATTAGCTTTAAAGAATCAAATTGAAATTATAAATTATTTGATAAAGTAATAAATAATAATAAATAAAAAGCAAAAAATAAAATGAACTTGTAAGAATTTAAAAACAAATATTAATTATTTAGCAATCATGATAATCTTTCAAATGCTTTATCTGGTATTTCACCCAGTGGTTCTACTCATTTGAGGGATTCTATTAGGAGAGGTATTGATTTAATCATGGATATGAATCGCGATCTAGAGAAAGTAAATGAAGATTCTGAAAGACATTTTCTACATATAATTATCACTGATGGCGAAGACACTGGTTCTAGAACATCTATAGAGGATTTGGCAATGATCATGTTTGCACTAAATTTATGCATTCCAAGTTAAATGATACAAAACCACTTTATAGGAATAGATTTTGATCCTAATTCTAGTGATGCTTAGTAGTTAGCAGCGCTCTCTTATCTTGGAGGAGATACTTCATCTATTCATTTAGCTTAGACAGCTAACATAGATGATATTTTTAAAAGGATATAAGCATAAGTGAGAGTCTTGTAATAAACTAGAGTATAAGCTATATAATCTAATAATATAGCTGTAATGAGAGTTTAATAACAGGAGCAAAGAATGTTAGAACTTAAAATTAAAAAGTTTATTGTTGTGTTTAACTTAGATATTTCTGGCTCAATGGCTGGTTAAAGATGGAGGTAGGTATGTAATTGTGTTTCTAGATTTACAGATTCTCTCACTGAAAATGATTTTGCATCAGTCATCCTTTTCAATGATTCTATTAGAATAGTATAGCCTATAACTATAAGAATTGAATTTTAAGTATCTTCTAGACCAAGCTAGTAGTAACAAAATAATTAATATACTAATTATAACAATTAAAATAGTAGACCAGCAAATACATAATAATAAAATACAAGAGCGATTTCATATTAAAACAATAATAATTTATTAGATGATCATTATTCAGAAAACCAATAATTATTAGAAAAAAAGAAAAGATAAAGAGATTTAATAGATGAAAAATAAAAAAATTTATGTTGCTGTGCAATATTCTGATCTAAGTTATAAAAAATTAATTTCTCCTATATCACTTAATTAATTTTTGGGGGATTTTCTAAATTTAATTACGAAAGTATTTTATTAATCAATATAAACATTTATTTTGTTTAACAAATATAACAAAAAGTTGATTTAATTATTTTAAGTGAATGGTAATAAATAATTATAATGATTCGAGTTGATAAACAATCAACATCTTAAATAGTTGATAAACTGGCTATCAAATTTAATCAAATCCTCAAACTATTTGCCAAGAACTCAAGAATGAATACCTATTTAGATTATTCTATTTAATTATTTTACCAATCAGTATATAAAAGTTTAAAAAATATTTTAATATTAAATTTGCAATAGATTAATTAATTTTAAGTAACAACATTTTTTTTGTATAGTAATAGATGCTTTCTTTATTAAAATTATTTTCAAAATAAATAAATACTTTTATTTAATACATAATATTTATTTAAATAAAATAAATTATGGTTATTCTGTTTGTTTTATAAAAAATAAATTTGGAAAATTAAAAATATTTCATTAAATTTATTTGAGGTCTTTTTGAGTTTTATAGTTATGTTTGATAATATATTTTTAATTTAATTTAAAATAATTTGACTCTATTAATAACAACATAAATTTGTTTAGTTATTTTTTATTAAAATAAATTGCCATACTTAAATTTATATAATTAAGATCTTTTTGGGTAAATTTTTAACTTTAATTTTGTGGTTTAGTGTTGGCTTTGAGCAAAAGTATAAATATCTCAAAGATTAGTAAGCTTTAATCAAAATTTTTTTTATTGGTTAATTAATTATTATTTAATTTATTATAAAATTAAGTTAATAATATTTATTTGTCATTCATTTGATAATTAAAACAGTAAAATACTAAAAAATATATTTAAAGTTTAACTACTTCAAAGCAGTATTTTAGAGTCTTAAAGATTTTTCTTTTTTCAAAATGAATGAGGGCGAATAAGACAATTAGTATTCTAAAATAAGAGACGAGTTATTTCTATTACAAAGTAGGACATAAAAGGAAACATAAAAAAAGAATTTAGAAATCAAATAAAATTTATAAAAGACACGTAATTATACAGATGTTATTTCTATTATGCAAGTAAACAATGAATATCGCACATTGATATAAAGGCAAAAGTTATAAAATTATTTTCGCTATACTACTTTCTTTCAAAAACTATTAAAGAAAAATTCACTTGAAAAGATTTAAGGCTTAATTGAGAAATGTGCAGATCGTGTATAATATAGATTTATCAATTAAGGTGATATTGTTTATAAATATATGGAGAAAGCTGACTCTGTTTATTTTATTATTAGAGGTGAAGTAAGTGTTTTGATCCCTAAAAAATATGAATAAATAGAAGATGAGAAATAGAATAAGTTGTAACTTTAAAAAAACACTGTTTCTACTAACTAAAATTAAAAGTAGTAATAGTATTAATCGAGTTTCAGAAACAATGAATCATAAAGCTAAATAAGTGGCCTAAATATTAATATGAACTAAGCTTATAATGATGATTTTCGTATTGCTTCTTTAGCAGATATTCCTCTGGATAGCTCTTTTTAAAAAGATCATAAAAAATATTCTCAAAATTAAAATTCTATTTATCATTTATCGCCTAAACGCTCAGCCAAATTAAAAAGAGGAGCACTTATTTCAAGCTAATAATTCTTTTTTCAAGAAGGTATGGATGCTAGTCCTGTAAAATCAATTGATAATATAAGAAGGTTAAATAGCATGTCTTTGATTTAGGAAATGGAAGTTAATAAAACTAGATCATTTAATATGTCTCCTAAAAAATAAAATTCAAATTGTAGTCATAGCATTGATAGAAATTAATTTTCTTCAGCTGCTGCTAGAGCTTTATTTAGTCCTGAAAAATTAGATGGTTCTTTAAACTAAAAAAAAGATGAAAATTTTGATATAGATATTCAAGGATCAGAGATATTGTCTTCAGAAAAGCAACCTTTATTAGATAATAATAATAATGGTATTCAATAATTTTAATCAGATACAGAAAAGAACTAATAAATCTTGCAAATAAAATTATTTAAATCAGACAGCAATTATAAAAACTTAGGTGGAAATTAATCTTATTTTAACAATTAAGATTTTGGATACGATGGAGCTGAAAGAATGATTACAAGCTTTTCTCAAATACCTCATGAAAACAACGATGTTATAAGTGAAAAAAGTGAAATAGATTCAATTATTGGAGAAAATAGGAACAATTAAGATTTAAGTGATTTTAGATTAGAACAAACAAAAAAGCTTTCAAACTTAGAGAAAGTTTTTATGTCAGAGCCAGAATTCTAGCTTTGCTTTGGATCATTATATCCTCATGAAATTAACAACTGTGCTCTTTATTTTTTTGATGGGAACACCTTTAAATATAACTTTGGATAAAGGCTTAAAGAAAATTAAAATACAGATACTATTGATTTAATTTAAAAATAGCCTAGAAGTACAACATGTGTAGCTTTAACTCCTCTTCAGTTAGGTAATTATATTATACAAATTTAGTAGTTCTTCATTTTATTATGGAAATAATTTATTTTTTTTAAATCTTAGCTTAATTAGACAAAAATGATTACAACGACATTCTCAAAGACATCGAAGAAATAAATTTATGGAGAAAAATTGATCAAATATGTAAATCGTTTGATACAGAAAAGGTTCCAAATCTTAGAAAAATGATTGCAGATATTTTTCCTTTTTTACAAAAAGTTGTTTTCTAAAAAGGATAATTGATATTCTAACAAGGAGAATTCACTAGAGGTTGCTTTATAATAAAAAAGGGAGAAATAGAGCTGACTAAATGGTCTATTATAGATCCTCCAGAAGAATTCCAAAAAGAAAATTAATTTAGAAATTGGTAGTCATTTTGTTATCCCTAAGAAATTACATTGTCACTAATTACACCAGGATAATTTTTTGGTGAAGAAGATATGCTAAGAAATAGAAGATTTAGATCTCTGAATGCTAAATGCAAGTATATCTTATTAAATCTTTCACTATTTTATATCTAAAGTAAGATAACTTTTTTTAAATTATAGGAGTTCTGAATGCACTTTGTATTTTATAAGCAAAATCCACTTTTTGAGGATATTGTATGAAAGTAATATCTTAGTTGATATATTTGTCAATAGGTCAAAGCTGAAAGATAAATGGCATAAAGAAAAATATGAGAAAATTATTCAAATTTTAAAAGATGACTACTCTAAGAGGCTAGGAAGAAACCTGTTTGAAGAAAAAAAGAAGGAAATCTTAGGGAAAAAAAAGAGAGAAGAGATAGAAAAAGAAAAAAAAGACTACAATCAAATGACTGGTATGTTTAGAGATACTTATGAAAAAATGACATGGAAAATGTCAGTAGCTGATGAATTGAATTTTCCATTTAAGTAACTTGAAAATTAAGAAGCCTCAGAGAAAGAAAAAACTGTTTAAGATAACAAAAATAATGATAATTAAAATTAAATAAGATCATATAAATAATCAAGATCTAATTCTACTGACTCTGTGTTAATATCAGACAGTAATAGCTAAAAGAAAAAGATCAAATAATATGGAAGATTGATCATTTAAAAGGGATCTAAACAGACATTCTTAGAAGAGAAGATGGCGATCTTAGCAAATTTACAAGAAAGATAAATGAGATAACTTGCTAAAAAAAAATAAATTTTGCCTCAAAAAACAATTGAGGAAGCTCTAAGTAAAACTAATTTAGTTTAAAAAAGTTTATAGAATTCTCATAATTTAAATACAAGTTCTACAATTTAAAATACTAAAAACAACTCAGAAAAGTAAAGCTCCTAAGATCAAAAATAATTAAAATAAACTACATTTATCAATCACTTTTCTAAGTAATACATTTAATGGAAAAAAAAATCAAATTCTGTTGAAAAAATTTAAAAGTAAAACCAAAATTTATTGGAAAAAGATTAAAATGAAAATCAATAAATATTGATAGAAAATAAAGATAATTAAAATGAAATTCATGAGAATGCTTAATAATTAAATCCAAATTCTAACAAAGATAAAAAAATATTATCACCTGATAAAATATAAAAACAAGATTTTAATTCGCTTCAAGCCTAAGCTTTTTTGAATTAGTTCTAGTAGTAAAAAGGGAATAAGACTAATGATCCTTAAGTTAATGTAAAAGGTAAATAAATTCATGAAGATAAGTTGTTGGCTAAAATAAATTAAGATTAAGATGATGAAACAGAAATTTAAAAATAAGAAACATTTGAAAAATAATAGCAGCTTATGGCTACTTTAACATGCAAAATACAAGGGTTTTAGGAAGATTTACAATTAAAAATTAACAAAATGAATAATAAAGACTAACTCTAAATGTGTAATGATTTAGAAAAAAAATTACCTGTTGACTTTAAAATAAAAACAGCTAGAAGTCAAGCAGAAGCAATAGCAAGTCATTATATGAACATTCTTAACGAATAAGAGAAGGTGTAAAAGAAGAAGAAAAATAAAAAAGTAAAAAGAAATAAGCTGGATATTATTGAATATAGATTAAAGGGTTAAGTTTGGGCTGTTATGCAAATGAAAAGAGAATTAGCCAAATTTGAAATAAAAAAGTAATTAACACTAAAAAATGAAAAATCAAAGCAAGTCATTCGCTCACTGTCTTCACCTCCAGTTTAGTAAGAATAAATCAGCAATTAATAAATGTTAAAAACTAACACATAAATTAGAGAATAAGACTCTAAATTTCATAATATTTTCGAAAAGATAAAAAATTAAATTATATAAATTCAGTAAGATAAATTCAATCAAAATAATGTTTATATTCCTGCTTTTTCAGTTTTTCCTTATACAAATAATGCTGAATATATTTTATCACACCCACTACTGAATTCTTAAGCTGACAAAACAAGCATAGCTTTCAAAAGTACAGATCATACTTAGCAAGTAATTGGGAGAGATTCACTTTAAAGAGAACAAAAAGTAAGAAGCTAAACAGAAGAAACACATAGCAGAAAAAAGTAAAATGACAACAAAAAAAACTTAGATGAGTTAATGATAAAAGAATGGAATCAAGCCCTTTAAATTGCCCAATAAAAATAAAATATAATTAATTAAGAAAATATTAATGATTTGTCTTTAATAGAGTTTCAATAACCATCTTCTTTAAGCAAATAAAATTCTATTCAAAAAGCGGAACCCAGGTTACAATTAAGCAAAGATATTATAAACGTTTCCAGTGAGGAAGAAGATAACATCAAAGATTAACAAAAAAGTAATCATGATAGATAAAATAATTTAACAAATGAAGAATAGAATTTTAATTTATTAAATAGAACTTATTAAAATACTTTTAAGTCAGAACAAAAGAATAAATCATTAGAAACTAACTAAAAGTAAAGATAACCTAGTGACTGTTTTAGGAAAAATTTAATATCAGATTAAAAATAAGGCTCGAATATAGTAAATTATCATACTTCTTCTCTAAATAGAAACAAATCACATAAAAGCTATAACTAAGAGTAGCAAAAATCTTAAAACAGTTCTTTGATGAGCAATGCTAATTTTAGAAAAAGAATATTGAGTTAATAGTTTACTTAATAGGAGTAATTATAGCAGTAATTTAAAAGCATAGAAGATAATATTAAATAAAACTTTCAGTCATCGAATTCATTTTAAATACTAAAAAATTTATCAAACAAAGATATTTTAAATAATTAAGTTAATGAATAAACTGAATAAGAAAAGAGAGTAGATATACACTAGATAAAAAATTTAAACAATATAGAAACATAGAGCACAATAAAACAGCTAGCAATGAATGGAAGTAGAATTGTAAGAAGCAGTTCTTCATCGTTAAATAATAAAAATGGTATTAGTATTAGCAAGTCTAATTTAATAACAAAAATTAATAATAAAATAAACTAAATTAAATAAGAAGAAAGTTATGCTAACTGCATTAATTTAACTAATAGTTTTTTAACTGCAGAGCAAAACAACAATAATAGTAATTCATAGTATCAAATAACAAATTACTTTTTAAATAAAAACTCAAATCTACAAAATATTTAAAATCAAAAATAAACAACAAATAAAGGAGATAAGATTGATGGAGTAATGAAGGTTATTAATGAAAGCTAATTAAATTATTTAAAAAAAATGAACATATAAAACAAGCCAAATAGTCTAGTTATAACCAACCATTAGGGAAAACCCATTACATATAAATTTAAATGAGAGGATATTACAGTAATTAGCACATTTAAATCTAAAAAAATTCTAAATCAGCTTTATTATTTTTACAACATCATAATAATTTTCACAATAAATCAAATATAATTTATATTTTCAATCCTTAAAATAATTTAATAAATTTTATTCTAATTTCAAAACTTGTTTATTATTATTTTATTTTATTATACTTTTTTCATTTTGTTGTATTATTTATTATTTACTTTTTTTTATCTATATTATAAAATATATTTTTTATTTTAAAAAATAAGTAAGCTTCAAAATTTAATTGAAATTTTAATATAATATAATATTAAAATAAAAATAGATATATTTTAAATTATTCACTGACTACATTCAAGGTGAGATGAAATAAAATTGTTTTATATAAATATAATTACTTTTAATTCAACTCAATTTAAATCACTATTATTTAATTTATTTTTATTATATCTCAAATTGATATTGATTAAAATAAAATAAATTATGAGAATGCAGTAAGTAAGTAATGTTGAGAGTATTTTAAAAAAATAATAAAAACGAATTAATTTAAAACTGATATTATATTTAGATTTAATGGATGGATATCTTAAACATCACAGAAACATAAAAGATATTTTATTTAGCAAATATAATTAATTCTAATGTAAATTTAATATAATGTAAATTAATTTCAATATTTTTGTAAAAACTTTGATTAATTTTTTTTATCAACCAAGTTTATCTATATTTTGTTCATCTCCTGCTCATTTTTAAATTCATTAATCTCTAAATTACCCTCTTCTGTTTCCTATCTATCATTGTTTTGGGTCTTTTTATTGAAATTTTAATTCTCTACAATTTTTTCTATACAACTTTAAGAAATATTTGATTCGCTGAGGCTATTTTCGTGAATTTAATCTATCACAATAATTTTTTAAGGTATTTATTTATTTTAGCCATATATTTAGTCACTGTTAAAGTTTAAATTAATATCACTTAACTTTCTATTATTTAATATTGACAGTCTTTCTTATTCACTGCAGTAAGATGGATTAATGTGATTAGATTAGAGAAATTGCTTAGAGAATAAATTAAAAGATTCATCGTTTTCTTGCATAATAGAAGTAGCTTCTACAGAAGGTGTTAGAATATCAGAAAATTTATGTTTCTTTTTAGATAAATAGCTATAATCATTTAAGCATCCCATGTAACTGTATCTTTAGTATCCTTATGTAGAATTCTTTTTATTTATTTAAGATTAGTTCAAATTTTCTTTATCTTCATAACAATATCTAAGTAAATTAGAATTGTTGTTTAATCTGTCTGTTTTACTTTTTGATGAATCTCTCTATTCTTAAGCTTTTTGCTAATCACTATCTTTATTAAACTAATGTAGCTTTGATAAAGCTTATGATACTGGTTATTATTAAGTTTAAGTTTAATCAAAGTAAATTATATTATTATTATGATTATCATCGAAATCTTAACTTGTTTTCAAATGTTCTTCTTCATTTAAGATTCTACATTAACTTATTATTATCTCAGATTATGAATCTTCTTAGTTCTGATAATAACTTTATTAAGGAATTTCTTTAAACAGTTCAAGTTTTACGGATGGCACTTAGTTAGCTTTTTAGTTTTAGATTTAATTTTAGACTTATTCATTAGTTATATTTTAGCAAATTCCCTATTAATTTACTTTATTTATTTCTTGTTAAATTTTGTTTTATAAATTAGTTTACTAGCTTTGGTTAAATTTTATGCTGTCGTTTTAGTTAATTGATAAACTATTTTATAAAGTTTAAAGCGTTTAAGTTGTTTCTTATGTTCCTAAGCTTTAAATATTTTAGATAATATAACCTCTATCAGGTTGATATCCATTGAAATAAGGATTATTGTAAATTGAATGGTTATTTTGTGTCTTAGGGGATGTTATCGATTAAATGTTTGGTTGAGTATTAAGAGAATTTTAATTTATTGGTAAAGTATAATTCTAACTATTGTAACTATACTCTACATTATCGTTTTACAAACATTGTTCGCTTTGTAAATTATTTAATTCTTGTTAAGAATATGAAGAAACATTATTATTATTAGGAGTAACAGAGTTCAAAAAACTCATTTTACCTAAGCTGCTATCATTTAAAAGGTTATGATTAAAGCTCATCTAGTGCTGTAAGAATTAACCATTTAGATTATAACTTTAATTAAACTCTTATTGATATTGCTAAGAATTTGAGTGAGTTTTTATATACTAAGCCACAGATAAAGATTGATTTTAATTTGCTGTTTATTATGTTTATGAACTTTAATTGAAAATTTGATTACTTTCAAATCCAGATTTACTAAACTAATTTAAAGCTTCTGTGGTGTTGCTACTGCTATTGTTGAAACTGTGTTAATTGATTAAATTCTTGCTTTATATATTACTCTTATTAGCTGAGTAGTTATTAGAAACTTTAAATTGATAGAAATTATCTTTAGGGCTAACCTAGTTATTCAAGCAAAGAGAATTGTTATTTGAATTATTTGAAATTAAATTGTATGTTGTATTTAATGATACCCTTTTTTCTTCCATATTGCTATTATTTTATCTTAGAGATTTGTTTGTTAAATATTAATCACTATTTATCCCATTTCTACTAACATTCCTTTTTAAATATGCCGAAGGACTTCTTTATACTGAAAGATTGTTTGATTATGGTAGTAAGCTTGATTTTCTAGTTTCTTTTTTTAAAGTTTATTACTAAGACTGATTTTCAAAAGTAATCTTTTTCTTTGCCTAAAAATAACTAGGTGATCTTAGTAAGGATACATTTTATTCAGGTTTATTTTATGAGTTATTTTGTTGTTAAATTTTAACGTTTTATTTAACTTAACAGAGCTAAGTATTACTTTTTGAAGTTTATAAAGTTTTTTACTTTATTTCTTTGATGTTATTTTATTATTATTTTTATTCTTCTTAATCTAGTTTTTAATTCTTTGAAGAGTTTTAAGTTTGCAAAATAGATTCATTCAAAGGTTGTAAGCTTGGGCTATTAATTTGTATCTTTTTCTAAGGTACAAATATATTACTTGCAGATGAAAGCTAAATATTTTATTGAGATGTATTAAAATTCAAGATGTTTGAAATATTTTATACAGCATCTTTGTCTGAAGAAGGTGAGAAAGGTTATAAGGTATTCTGTTAATTACTAACTAAAGACTGACGTACCTGTTATGACTATTATTAAGAGAGAAGTTAACTTTTTGTTAGTTACTTTGATAATTCCTTAATTTTATTATCTTGCTAAAGAATTTCTTTTACAATTGCTGATTTCTTTTTCAAGTAATCTTCTTGATTTTCAATTATTTTGTTATTTAAATCTACTGATTTCTTTCTTTCGTGTGTTAATTATTTTTTTAGCTCATCTTTCTAAAGTTACTATTCAATAATGCTAGACTTCATTTCGTATTGTATACTTTATAAATTCTGTTTTAAAATCTCATTTTCTGCTTTCTCTTCAACATACTTACTTTCTAAATCTTTAAAATTCATTTATAATTCTTCATATTAAATTTTATTTTTCTTATACTCATTGAGCTCTTTTTGTGCCTCTTGAAGTTTTATGATTTGACATTAAAGTTCTTGGTTGGCTGATTTCAAATTATCAATTTGATTTGACTAGTCGTAATTCACCTTTTTTAGAGTCTGTAACTCTTCAAGTGTATTTTCTTTATGCATTTCATAAAGCATTTGGTCATTTGCTTTATATTTCTCCATAATAGCTCTTTGCTAATTAGCAATATCTAATTTTTTGTTCCATAGTATCTCATTTTAGTGATTCTAATCTTAAAGTCTGAGTAATTCATTTTTGTGATTTTATTAAATTGACATTATTTCATTTTCTAACTTTTACTTTTCTTCCTAAGCAAGCTTTTGATACTTTAGCTTAACTTCATTTTCAAATTTTTGATTAGCCAATTCTGAATTAGATTTGTATAAATTGATTTCTTCTCTCAGCATTTTTATTTATTGTTGCATAATGTGATTTTCTGATGTAAGAGCATGCTATTTACTTTCTTTATCTCCCCACAAGGCAAATTTCTAATCTTCTAATAATTAGTTTGTCTTCTTGAGTTCTTCATTTTCTTAAATAATGCTGTCCATTTCAGCTCTTAATTTTGAAATTTATAAATCATAATTTAGTTTAAGTGATTGAATATATTTATCATGTTAGTCTAAAATAAATTAAAACTCTTTTTTCTTATTAGTACCCTCGCTCATATCCTTCAATCGCTAATCAGCCTCTTAAAAAGCTTTATATAGCTATTCATTAATTTTTATTTAATTTTTTTCTCTTTACTAACTCTCTTATAGTTGCATCTCTAATAATTCTACTCTCAATTTTTGATCTGTAAACTGCATTATGTTATTTGTAGAGTTGTAATCGTTTTGTTAAATTATCTCAGATGACTATCCAAACGAATATGTATCGCACATACTATTTAACTAAAATGAAAACTGTTTTTTATTTGATGTGTTCTAAATCTAAATTATATTTTTTTTCTTATTTATTTTTGCTTATTCCTATTATTGTGTTTTTTAAGCATTAAAAAAATATATTTATTTTGAATTTATTACCAATAAAATTCAAAATTATCTAGTTATTTAAACAGATTGATTGATTGATTGATGCTGACATCACAATCTTTTTGAATTCAAAAGGATATATAATCTAAATTCAAACTAAAATTAATAAAATTAAGATTACTGGCAGCAGAACTTTAGAAGATATTTTAAAAATAAAATCTATTTATTTTTTGTTAAATTTTTTTCTCTAGAAAATAAATAGCAGAAAGCAAAAAAATAATTTAAAATAATTTATCTTCTATTTTACTGTTTTAAAAAATATAAAATTTTATCAAAAAAAACTCCTCCTAATTGTTCTTAAACTTTGATAATAAAATGTTAATTTAATGTTTTGCAAAAAAAGTTAACGATTAAATAAAAATTATTGTAATTATATTTAGTGTCTTCAATATTTTAGATATGCATGTTTGTGGACAACATATTTATTTACTCTTTTAAATAGATTTACAGCATTTGATCATATAATAATGATAAAAAATATCCTAAATTAATTGATTATAACCACTTTATTAAATATTTTAATTTATTATCACATAAAATTAGGTTAATTAAAATGAATTTGTTAAATATGTAGCAAGAACAAATTGTAGGTTTAGAAATCAATTCAGAAATATAAAAACCAATACCTAAGGTACCCTAAAGGAGTTAGCCTACAATAAATATAGTCTATAAGGAATACCAAAAGGAATAAAATAGTCAATCCACATAATTATTACTCACTTAAAATACAATAGAAAATTTAGAAATATCAAGTCTAAGTTTTTTGAATAGCGAGGTAACCTCTATAAAAGTTAATTACCTGAAGTAATAAAATGTTTAAATTTAAATAATAATATATACTTATTAATTTATTTTTTTAAATCTTATTCCTGTTTTAATTAGCTTTGATGAGTGTGATGAAAATATTTATGGAGATTACATTAAAAAACCATATACTATGATTTTAGTTATTTCAGAACCAAATATTAAGGAGTTCAAAAAGAGCGGACTTTAAAGCATGGAAAAATTTGTGGATACATGTAGAAAATTAAATTTAAGCTTCTTGATAGTGTATTGCCCTAATCTAGATGCTTCATAAAAAAAATCTAGAGGATTAGAGTCAAAGATATAAGAGGTGTTAAATGAGATAGTTAGTGAAGGCGAAAATAAATTGGATATATAAAGAAATAAATTCCTTAAGCTTATAGATATAGACCCTAATACTAGCTCTGTAATTTTATGACCTAAATGTTCTTCTAATTTAAACTTTATTTTATAAATTATAAAAGAATGATTCTAAAGAATTCTATGAGTTTTGCAAGAGGGAATTTTAGATGCTACTAAGAATGCAGATAAAGGAATCTGTTGAGGAAAGAATTTCAGAAATAGAAAATAATATTTTTTCTTATAATGAGAAAAAGTAAATTTTTAAAGTAAACAAAGCTTAGATAAATGTATTAAATTTTTAATGTTTTAGGAATTAACCTGATTGGAACTATTAGGTTTCGCTTATCAATAAAGAGAGATTAATTTATCTTCTTAATTCTTTGGGCTTGCATTAAGAAGCTCTTTAACAGTATGAGGAATGCAATAATACAATATACGAGCTAATTATGAGAGGAAGACTAAACAGTATTTCATAACAACAAGAAATTCTTCTAAAAAAATTTTAATTTAGTTAAATAATAGATGGAAGGAATAGAAAAGGATAAAGTTAGCATAATACCTGTTCTGAATGTTAAGCTTTATGATAATTATGAAGAGTTTACTAAGACGATTTTACAAAAAGGATTACACTTCTTTAAATTCTACTAAATTCTTATTAGGAAAATTATTCTATAAATGACTTAAATGCAATTTATTTAAGAATTGATGGATAGATTGTAGTATTTTTTAAGATTTATTCAATCGAATATATTTAGCTAAATGGACTGTGAGTCAGACAATGTTCGTTTGTTTTAGAATATTTGGATAATCTTAACAATTAACTAAATTATAGAATTTTTTGTTGAGCAAAAGAAAATAGTTCATTATTCTGTATCTTAGTAAAACGACATTGACTACAATATTATTCTCTTAAGAGAAATTCAGTTAAAGAGTATGCAAAAAATAGCTGAATTATTATTTTCAATCAAAATAGAAGAAGTAAATAAATAATTTTTTGTTTATTTAAAATTGTATCTAAAATTTTTTAAAGCTTAGCATATAGTCTATTGAGTAGGAATTTGAGTAACTCAGTATATCCATCAAAACCAATAAGCTTAGAAAGTTGAAGTCTTTTATATAAGAAAAGGATATCTCATAGCTTACAGTACTTTAAGATTAAAGTGAGCAAGCAACTTTTATCAAAACCTATACTGATTCGACTCTTTTCTTTAATAGCTATACAAACACTATTTCTGATTAAATAGTTTCATTGCATAAATTAAAAATGTTTAAAAAGCAATTTATTTACTAGATTAACTTGCTAAAATTTAAAATACTTGCAAAAGAAATTAAGTAAAAATTATTTTTAAGATAATTTGTTAAAAAGACATTTTCTTTTAAAGAATACCTTATTAAGCTTTAGCATTGGAATGTGAGGAAGCATACGAAACTTTAGAATCTTGGCCTAATTTACTTGTTTCAGGTTTAATATACAAAATGCTTTTCTACAAAGTAAATTTTTTTGTTTTAAATAAAAATGCTTAATTTAAAATTTATATTTTAGAATCATTGTGTTGTAGAGCAATTTAGGAAATGCTGTATAAAGTTGGTGAAGATTAAAGTATTGACATTAGAATAGAGAAATTTAATATTAAATATTTTGAGAGAAGATAATGAGAAATTAGATCAAAGCAATGAAGATAGCGAAGAGATTTTATTTAATGACAATAATTAAACTTTAGAAAAAAAATCTTCATAAATTTTATCAAAATATTATGCAGATGATATGGTTGAAGATTAAGTAAACACAGAAAAAGAAATTTAAGTAATTTTTATTTAAAATAAAATAATATTAAAATTATTTGTTAAAAAATAGAAAAAAAGTAAAAAAAAATATATAAAGATAAGTGAATCATAACTTTGTTATGTAGAAAAGTTGTAGCTAGAAAAAACGTAACTAATTTGTTTAAATTATTTGCAAATCACAGCAATTTATTTTTTTACAATAAATAGCAAATGTTTTATTTAAAAAATAATTAATCATTTAAACTTAATTTGTTAATTATCTTTAGTTAAGGAGAAAATTATGAGGCAAAACTCAAGTTTAGAAAAAATTACCAGTTTAGCTTAAATGAAACAACTATAGAAATTAAATTAGAATCTTCAGATATTAATAGAACTAGTAGATATTCATAAGATGAGTATGATAAATTAAGAAATAAGAGTTTTTCAAATACATCAAACGATGACTCACTTCCAATAATTTAACCTGTATAGTATCACGTACTTACCCTGGAATTAAATTAATGTGACATTGACGAATAAGAAAACTAGCTAATAATCAAAGAAATAGAAATAAAATCTAAAGGTTGCTATAATCTAAAATCTGTTTCTATTATAGTAGGATAATATAAATTTAAATTAGACATTTCTTAAAGTTCGAAGCTATTCACTTTTAAAATTAACGTAATCATTCTAAATTTCTTAAAAAATATTTAATTATTTAATGATAATAGCTTCCTTCATTAAATATTTGCTCTTTACTTGACTAAAGTGCTATAGAAATACCATATTATCATGAGATTCCAGTTATGGTTACTATAATTGATCATAATTTTTCTAATACCACACATTTGAAATTTATCTACAACCATGAGATCCTAGTAATTTTTATTTATTCATAAATTTTATATATTTAGTAAAAATAAATATTATTTTGTAAAAAAGAAATTAGAAAAAAAATATATTTGCCTAACACAAGGTGCTGATAAGTCTCAATATATTGAAAATAGAAATGAAATAGTGCATAAAGATATAATTTAACTCACTAAAAAAGAAAACAATGTCAATAAAATGGCTATAATTGTTTACTTCAAAGCAACAAGTAAGAACCTATAGAAAATAGATTATGGTACATTTACAAATCTTACCATCAAGTTAATAGAAGACACCACTGTGTTGGACCAGTTTGAAAAGTAGGCTATTACTATCACTTATTATAAACAAGATATAAAAAAACTTGATATTTATTATAATATCAACATTACAAATTATTCTGATTACAAAATCTTATTTTCTAGCCAAAATTAATCTGAAATTTTGAATTTGCATTAAAACGAATTAGAGTTATAAAAAAATGAACAAATATCTAAAACAATAAATCCATAAACAGGTATATTTGCATATTATGCTTAACATTCGAAGTTAAAAATATTTTTATATCCAAAAAGAAAAAGTATTTGTGACATTTAAATTAGAATCTAAAAACCTTCAAGAGCTAGGAGAATAAATCTTTATAGATGATTTATCATTTTTAAAGAACCTCAAAATTGAAGAATATTTCTTAGAAAAAGAGATAAGCAAAAACACTATCTTAAAAGATTCTACCCTGATAAAAAACCCAAAATTAGATATTTTTATCAATAATGTTAATTCTCATTGTTTCTGCAATGAAATATTAAATTTAGAAATAAATGTAAAAATTTTAAGATAAAACTAAAATAAACAGAATAACATTTAAGAAGATAAATATTTCTACACTTTACTTGCATAAAATAAAAGAGATGGAAATTATCTTCTTCTTGGCTAAACTTAAATCAGTACATAAAATAAAAAAGATGATCTTGAGTGGAAATTATAAATATTACCAATAAAATGTGGTGTTTTTTATTTACCAGATTTTGAAGTAGTCTAATATAGCATTGATGAAAACCAGTAGCTTTGTTAAGAAAAAATACAAAACAATTAATACATTCTAAGATACTATTCTGAACCAATAATTTCAGTCACATCGGATTCTAGCAAAATAAAAAATTCATCAGCATTTTTTATTTGATTTTTCTTCATATTAAAAAATATTTTTATTTTCTATTTAATAAACTGTTACTTATTTAAAGGCATGTAAATATTTTACTACAAATAATAATAAATATTTATTGAAATAGAATCAAAAATTATTTTATATGTAATTTCATGAAAATAATTTTTATAGTTTTACAATATGATTTAAAGATATTATTTATTTGATTTATTAATTAATTTTTTTTTTTTAATAAATTGTATCTTATTTTAAATTTTGTAAATATATAACCTGGATAATATTTTCGAATAAAGGTAAAAATGTAATTATTTTTTTTTTTTATAAAAAATTTAGATTTCTTCCTAGGATGGTAAGGTTGGTTTAATACCCTCCCTATTTTTTAAATGTTAATAATTTTTAAATAAAAATATTTTTAGTATTTATTATTAATTATTCGAAAATAAAAGATGAGTTTTTTAAAATTTTATTTAAAAATTCATTTTATCAAAAATATTTTCTAACTAAAAGAAAATTAAAATTCTTTAATTGATTAAATTTAAGCAAATTAATTGTACAAAATGGAATTTTATTTATTCACTAAAAAGTAAAATTTATAGATTAAAATTATTATTTGATATAAAGGGAATTTTTAAAGAATGATAAATCGTTAAGCTAATAGATAATTAGTAAAATAAATATTTATAATTCGATGAGAAATATTAATTGTATGTTCAATAATGCAAAAAGTACCCAACAAATAATTTGTGTAAAAATGAAATTAAATGATTTCTTAATTAATTATTAATGATATTTAACGAATTCGAAATTAATGAAGCTATTAATTATGAATATATTAATTTATTTTTCTTTTACAACACATAATTTTTCTTCTAGTTAATAAATTTGAATATTGCACAATTTCCATAAACTGATTATTGTTAAAACGAGTAGGAATTTAAAAATACAATTATTGATTATTATCTTTATATAAATACAAATAGCTAAAAAAAGATCTTAAACTGCTTTTTTAAATACATTGATTATATTATAAATTTTTAGGTGTTTGTAAAAAATTATTTTCTCAAAGTTAGTGCATAATAGCTAATATGAATTGCCAAGGGTGTAACAATTAATATAATGAAACTGATAGATCGCCAAGACTATTAATTAATTGCGGTCATTCAATATGTGAAAAATGTACAGCAGAATTGTATAGAGATGGATAAATAGTGTGTCCCGAATGTCGCTTTAAAAATATAGCACCAATGGTTACCTGCTTTCCTAGAAATTTAGCTTTAATCAATATTAACAAATAGCAACCTTTAGCAAATATGGTAACTCCAGCAAAAACTAATTTAGGGTTTTAAAGCAGCATTTTATTAAATTCTAACGTTACCTCTCTTTATGTAAACAAAGAAAATAATTAAACTACTTAGCAATAAAACTAAAATTTGTAAGGCCTAACTAATACAAGTTTAAGCAATTTTAAAGCAGCAAATTACATATTATAAGAAATAACACCTCCTGCAAAATCATAAAGCCAGTAATCTTTTTATCCCAACACTAATACTACCTCAGAACTTAAAACATTAGATTCTAATATCAAAGATGCAAATTTACTTTCTGAAAGATATGCTATCTGTTAGAAGCACTTTAAAAAGTTTGAAGGTAACACATTTTAGTATATAATCGAATAATAAATTTAATGCTTAAATTATAAATATAAAGCATACTGTGAAGATGATTAATTATTGCTTTGCATAACTTGTATTTTGGAAGATGGTCATAGGCAACATTCAATTGATTCTATTGAAAATTCAGTTTAAAAACAAAAGTAGAAGCAATCAGAGTTCTTTGACTAAAGCAGATAACAAGAAAAAAAAGCAATTAACATTATGCAATAAATAGATGCAAATTTGAAAGACCTTTCTAGTTAAGTAAACATTTAACAATATCTAAAAATGAGATAAAAATTAAAAAAATTATGTTTTATGTATTAAATTTAAAAAGGCATAAGTCTAATTATCAGAAATTTGCAGTTTTTTTAGTGATGTTAAAAAAATTATTAATGAGAAAGAAAGTAAACTGAAAAGTAAAGTTTAGGATGCATTGCTTGACTAAGAAAATTAAATGAAATAGCTAGAAAAGTACTATTAAAATCATATATCAGATGTAAATGAGTTTTAAACTTTGTACAGACAGTGCTCAGTAATGCAAGATGTTGAATATTTAAAGAGTTTATAAAAAACTAAACAAATTATGAGTAAAATAAATTAGGTGTAATAAATAGATAAAATTGAATTTAAGCAGATTTAAAATTTCTTTAGTAAAGATTCAGAATTGCATGCATTAACTAAATCAATGCTTTCTCTTCAAACTTTGAATTAGGCTAACTAATAAAATCCTCTTACAACATAAGTTTAACTAGTACAAACCAAAAAATAATTGAATTAAGTATAATAAAATAATACTTCTTCCAACAGCAATAAAGAAATTTTAAACAACAATACTTAAACAAGCAATATAACAAATTAACCTTCAAGTAATGCAATATCTTCATCTTCAAACTAAAACCCACAATAATAAAATAAAAAACCTAACACAGTTTATTAAACAGGAAATAAACCTGCAGTTAAAAGAGTTTAAAATAGGAAAGAGGTTGCTTCTATTGGTCCATTAGGGATTACATGCGTTTAATAATAAAACATTTATAGGTATTAAACGAAAAAAATTAATATCATTAAATTGCATTTTTATAAAATAGAACTAAATCTAATCAAATTATGTAAAAGAAGGATTAAACTAAAGAAGCAATAGGTACATCCTATGGGAATAATTCAAATTAAAATTGTTAGTAAACATTATAGTAAGCAGTAACTACTGGAAATCTAAATATTCAATAAAATTTGAATTAGGGAAATTACAAACTGTAAATTGTTTAGTTAAATCATAAGTTTTTTCATATTTTTTTCCAATTTTAGAGGAAGAAACGATAGGTCTACTTCAAGCACTAACCCTTAAAGCATTTCAAGTGAGTTAAATAAACCATTAAGTAATAATTTTTCTTGAATTCTTGACTTTATAAAAATAATGGTCTTTATTTCAATAGATAATTACCATGAGCTAAGAAACATACTGAAGGAAAAACTGACACAATAAAACAACGAATAAAATGTCAATAGAGGAGAAAAGTCATTAACTCCTTCTAAAAGGATAAGTAACTATAGTAATAGCTCTTACTAAAATGATAATTTAAACTTCTTTAACAAGGAGAAAAATTTACCTAATATTTCTCCGCTAAGGTCAAACAATATAACAAATATGTAATTTATTTAATTCATTCAGGAAGTTAATTTAAAATAAAAAATGTTTTAACTAGATAGCAACAAGTTTAAAGCAGCAATAATTAATTAAAATAAGTCTTTTAAATTAATGAAGGCCTTCCTTTAAATAGTAAAACAATGTACAGCAATGGATAAGCTTAATATAAATCAACTGATAAAATTAGTTAGTAGGATTTCAATGATACTACTTAAAAAAGTAGAAGTATTTATAAACCTTCCTCTACTCAATCTAAAATTAATTAGATTGGGCAAGGAGATGAGTTAGATGATTAAAACTTTTAGTTTATAGACAATAATTCTTATCCAGAATCTGCAAGAAAAGATTTATTTTAATGCCAAATAAATTCAAATAACTTGAATGTGCTTACCTCAGGATAAAAACCTAACAGTAACACCAATTCAATAATGAATAGCAATAATTTAATGAAATCTATGAGAACTGATATCACGGACATGTTTATGAATAGAGTAATTTTTTGTTGAGATATTTTTAGTCTTAATACAATTTAATAAAAAAGTGCGATTTTTCTACTATATCTACTTACTAAAATGGTAGTTTTATCTATGTATTTGGAGGATTTATAGAAAGCAGCTAATATGCAATAGAAAGATTTGACATTAATAGAAACGTGTGGGAATAAGTTGATATATTACCTACTAATAGAGCTAAATTTTCTATGGTTGGACTTGATAATGGAAATATTTTAATTATTGGTGGAAAATAGGTAATCAATTTTATTTATTAATATTAATATTTATCATATTTGATATAGGATGGTATGAGAATAGCTTTATGTGAAGAATATGATCCTAAAACGAACAAGTTAACCATAAGCAGCATGATGCTTTCATCTCCTAAAAGTATCTTTGATTTTAAATTTATAAATTAATGAAATTAAAATGTTTAAATAATATTTAAAAAGGTGGATTTGGAGCAGTAAATTTAGGCAGAGGTAATTAACTACTTTTATATTTAAATGATTTGATTAAAAAATTTTTTAGATAAGATAATTATAATTGGAGGAAACGATGGTTAAAATGTACAAGATTTGGTGGAGATGTATGATAAGGCTAGTATGAAATTGCCAAAAAAACTTTGTTCTATGATTGAAAAAAGAGATGAACTTGCAGTGACTTTAGGTTTAGACAAAAAAATATATGCTATTGGAGGATTTGGAGGAACGAAGAATGTTTGCCTAAGAACTGCAGAGCGTTATGATCCAGAAACAGATAGATGGGAGACTATTGCTCCCTTAAATGTTCCTAGAAGAGCTCTTGCAGCTGTAACTCTTCCTGATGGAATATATGCAATAGGAGGTTTTGATGGATAAAACTACTTATCATCTGTTGAAAAGTAAAAAAATCTAAAAACAAGAATGTATATAATATTCAAATATTTCTATTGGTTAATAATAGGTATGATGAATCATTAAATTAATGGATATTTATAAGCAGCATGAACTTTCCTCGTTGTACTTTGAGTGCGGTTACATCAAAAGATAATTAATTTATTTATGTGTTAGGTGGGTTTGACAATGGCCCTTTAGATACAGTAGAAAGGTATTAAAAATTAATTTTAAATAAACTATATAAATTTATATTAAATTAGGTATAATATATTTGAAGATAAATGGGAAATGTATTCTAAAATGAGTTATAAAAGATTTATGCATAGTAGCATAATGATCAGTGGATAGTTTGCTTGATGTATTTAGAAATAAAACTTTAACAAATATGCCTAAAAATAGATTTTAATAATTAAAAAAATTCTAATAATTGATAACTAAAATCGTTAATTTTATACTATATTTACTAAAATCTAAAGTATGTATTTATTCCTGTGTATTGTATATAATATAAATTAATCATAGCTTAAAAAATTTTCATAAGATAATCATTACTTTGCTAAATTCAAAACCAATATAATTAATAATTCTCTTTTGGTATGAATTTTTAAATCCTTACTCTCCATTAAAAAATCCTTTAAAAAAGAGTTGAATTTAACTTTTATTTAGGAGGATTGATTAAAAATAAATTTTATATAACCTTTTTTAAAATATATTATTAATATTAATAAAATTCTTTAATATAATTGTAAATATTTTTTTAAACATTTTATATTGAAATTTCCATAGTTAATTGCAAAATCAATTTTATTTTGGCAAATTTTGTAAATTAAAATTTATTTTTAAAAATAAAAAAAAATTTTTGAAGATATTATTAACGAGTTTTCAATTTTGTGCAAAAAAATAAATTAAGTACTTATCATGCCATTTTATTTATAAAAACCTATTAATTATCTTAAAATTTATTTTTATAATTAAATTAAATTAATAAATAATTAATTTTTTATGTAAATTAATAGAAAATCATTATTACTTTCAAAAGTAAAATTTAATTTTTATAGAAAATAATGATTTTTAGAGAATTATTCAATTAAATATTTGATATTAAATCGTAAGAGTTTTTGAAAAATAGAAAAAATAGTTATTATATTTGAAATATTTGTTAAATAAGAATAAACTTATTATTTAATTAGAGTATTTTTTAATTTTTCTTTGATTTATTTTTGATGTTTATCACTTGATATGATCAAAATATAATTATTGAAGTTTTTAAATTAAATTTTTTTATGAAAAATCATCATTCTCTTATGAATTTTATTTATTTATAATTTTTACAATTAACTAAAAGCAAATAAAAAATTTAATAATAAAATTTGTAAATACTTATTTTAAATATAAATCTATGAAAAATTTGAGAATTTTTATTAGCAAATAATTGATTTCTAATGCCAAATTTTGTTTAGATTTTATCATAAAAATTAGTTTAATTTAATAAATGGATTTTATTATTCAATTGATAGAAAATTTATTTAAAAAGCATAGAATGAGTTGGAAATAAGTTATTAATACTTTGATTTATTGATATGAGGTAGGTTTAGGGATAAAGAAATGTTAGAAAAATTTTTAGAGAATCACATAATTTTCTTTTTCTTTTACTTGCATTTTATAATCAATATTTAATTAATCATTAATAAATTAATTAATTTATTTATTTATAGTTATTATAGCTATTTCAAACCCTTTTTATGATACTTTTTGTTTCTACTGATGTTAAAAGAATGAAAGCAAATAATTTAATTAATTTGTTATAATATTGATAATTTAAGGGATTCATACATAATAAAAGAAAGAAAGAAAACTAAAAATAAGAAATAGAGAAAGGATAAATAATAAATTAAAATTAAATATAGCCAATTAATTATAAGCCCCATTTTATTAGCTAGTTGATTAGAGATGGAATAACCGAACGAGTATCCACATAATGAGTTTATGATACCAGAAAACAATTTATAATTTACTCCTTTACCTTTTCACTCACCACATTAAGGAATCTTTACTTAACTAAATCTCCCTCCACTAGAAGATAAATTAAATTTAGAATATAGCGCTCTTCTAAATCCTGAAAATAAAGATTAAGTTATTTCTAAAATCGATTAATACAATGAAGCTGGCAAAACGTTTATTAATGTGCATTAATATCACAATGTATTGTTTTTTTTTTAAAAGAAATATCATATTTTAATTTTTAGCTGATTAATATTACTACAAAATATTACTACTCCTTAATTAGATTATCGTAATTAATGTTTGAAAAATAATGGCCTGATTTTAAAAAAGCATCTCAAAAAACTGTATAATCTTAATTATCTCAGATTTTTAGGATTGCAAATATCGCTTTTATATTTTATTTTAAGAGGATAAACAATTAAAAGGCACAAGTACAATATAAAACAAATTAAATATGGCAAATGATTGATAATTTGTAAAAAAAAGAAAATGAATTTTGAAATTTTAGTTGAATTTAATGCAAAGTGAATATAATTAGCTAAATAAAGCATTGATAACTAAAATACTATTCTAAAATACTCAATAAATTATTTGTTAAAAATAAAAGGCTTTAAAAATATACGAATTAATAGTTGAAGCTTAGCCAAAAAATGAGAAGGCGGCAGTTTTGTATGCAAAATGCCTATAACTCAACGAAGAGTATCATAGAGCTATTTTCTTCTTCAGATATGCTATGGAAATTAATGATAAACTTAAAGTAAAAAAAATAAGCAAAAATTTTGTTGGAATTATTTACTTGCATTTTACTCAAATAGTTTATGTCTTATTTATTGATTTCAATACATAAAATATATATGTATTTACTTATTATTAAAAATGATAGAATGATGCCTACCTGTGGTACAATATAGGACTTTGCTTTTTCAAGGTAAATATAGAAACTTTTGGATATTGAATTTGAGCTCATATTTATATTTTGAGATATATATATTTATTTAGTTATTTATGTATTAGCTTAAATTAATTTACAAATTTACTATAAATTAAAAAAAAATTAGATTGAAAATTATACTTAAGCTGAGTAAAATTTCAAGCATTGCTTGAAAGTCGATTATTATTTTCCTTTGAAGTTCTAAATATATCTCTATCTTGGTATAATAAATAAGTACAATTTATAGTATAAAATAGCTATTGAAGTAATAATATACCTTAAATATTAGTCAATTAAATATAAATATAAAATTTTAAAATAGTATTTTTTATTGAATCTCTCTGATCCTCAAAACTAGAATCCAGATAAAGCATCTCTGGTTTTAATTAATATAGGCTAATGTTTAGAATGCTTCTAGGAGGTAAAAAAGTTAAAATAAACATAAAATATGATAATTTTTAAAAAAAAATAAGTATGATGAAGCTGCAAGTTGTTATAATAAATCTCTTTGTTTAACTCCTGGAAATTTTACTGCTCTCAAGGCTATTAGTTGGCTCTTTTTTTAAAATGGGAAAATTGTAAATAATAATTATATTAATTTTAATGAGTAATTAACATAAAATTTAAGAATGAATCAAAAGATATTCTGATGCAAGCCCTTTACATTAATTCTGATAGAGAAATATATTATATGTAAGCAAGGTGCTTAGAATAGCTTGGCAAGCATAAAGAAGCTATGCATGCAATAAGTTAAGCTATTTAAGCAGAACCTAACAATCCTGATAACTTTACTGTTTTAGGAGTTATATTTAGCAAGTTAAACATGGTAATAAAAATGATTTATCGATTAATTAGCATATAAATTTATTTAATTTAATATTAATTAGCACTTAGAATCTTTCTAAAGCTTTTAGCGTGCTTATTAGATGGATACTGCAAAAATAGAAAATTTATTTAACATGGCACTTATTTATGAAGTTGCTAAAAAGTATTAAGATGCCTTAAAATTATATACTAAACTCTTGTTGTTAGATCCATAAGATTGTATTGTGCTGTAGAGAAAGGCATGCATCGAATCATCTAATTACTAGAATCTAACTGAGTATTAGTAAAATTATTGAAAAGCACTAATAACTTTAATAAGTAAATATTAAAAATAGATTTTAAATGAGATTCCCCGCCTTTAAGCCTAGTGCTTAGCTGTGGTGGGTAGAAAACTAAAAATATGCTAAATTTAATATTTTGCATGAAATTTCTGGTATTTCTTTATATCAGAATAACCAAGGATAAGCAAGTGAAAAAATAGAACATGGGGTAGGATCTCACTCTATATTTGAGACAGCAACTAAAAAAGCTTCGCTACTATCTTAGGGCAACATAAAAAATGAAAATGATGAATTAAAATCTTCAGCAAGTTTTACTAAAAGTGCAAACAATTTAAATAATCATAAAAATAGTATCACAACAAGCTTTAACAACTAGTTTAATAAGTAAATTTTTATTTTTAAAAGAATCATATTAAATTAATTATCATTTTTATATGTTATAAAAGTTAATTTATTCGCAGCAGAAATAGCAGTTTTAATTGTAAATAAGATGAAAGTGCCAATGAAAATTCAACTAATGGCTAAAATGGAATCAATAAATCAGGTTCTGCAAATAATAAATCGGACATCCCTAATTCAATATTAGGCGGTGGAAATAGAAAAAATTCTTCTATGGATATTACAGCTCTCTAAAGAAGATAGCATATGTAAAGAAATAAGCTTTACAGTATGGAATAAGGATATGATGGGAATGATGGACATAATACAATATACGAAAGTAATTTTTATTTAAACATTTTAAAAATAAAGAATAATTTATAAAACAATAGAAAAAGAAGAAGAGTAGTATTCGTTTTCTAATAGTCCTAAAAAAGAAGATAAAAATAGAAAGGAAAGCGATTTATATTATGAATAGCCTAGAAGAAATTCAATTATGAGTAATTTTGGAGGATAATAATTATATTCATTCGTTTATTCTCCATTTAATGGACCAGCAATAGCAAAAGATTCTATGGATTTTGGTTATAGTTTGAATAACAATAATCATTATTATGCAGATCAAATGGATAATGGCAATCCAAGTGACTTTGGTGGTAATAGATAAAAGAAGAGCAGTATAATCGGCCACAATATTCATAACTACAATAATATCAACAAAAATATAAATAATAAAAATGATAATTAAATCTACTAATGAAAAACATCTATCTATCTCTGCTAAATAATAATTATGTTTACCAATTTACTCACTCTAAAAGAGACTAAATCAACATATATAAATATTAACAAAATATTCTAGACAGTGCTGCTATAATTTAAAATTTAAAATAAACAAATAGTTCCAATTAAGGAATTTTAATAACCCAAGTCAATTCAATTCAATAAATCAATAAAAATAAATAAATAAATATAAAAATTAAATAAATTATATCTTTTTTAGAAATTAATATTTTAATATAATAAGCATCATTTTTTTTCACACACTTGTGTATCTATTTTTATTATTATTATAAAAGTTATTTGAAGTATATTTTAAGTTTAATTTATTTCAACAAATTTATTAAAATTTTAAAAATAGATTATTTTCCATATATATTGAAATAAATGCAATCAATTTCTATTTTTTTAATATAAAAATGTTTTTTATTTTAGCTTTTTATTTTTTGATCGTATTATTAATTAGCTTGATTGAAATAAAAATTATTTGTTTCTATAAATGATGTTTAAAAGCAGTAAAGAAAAAAAAAAAAATAATTAAAAAAGTAATCCTAATTTAACAATTATTATAACTTCAAACTGTAGTTCCTTTCTTCTTAGATCTCGTATAACGGATTTTCAGAGTAATGTTTTGAATAATTTTATAAAATTAAAATTTTAAGTCTGAAAAATTCAAAAAATGACATATTATATGTATATAAGGTATATATTATTTCAAATTTTTAATTTTTCGAATTAAATCTTTCTAAAAACAATAAAATAAAGCTGTTTTATGCTTATCTTGCTTTATATAATATGTAATTAAATTTAATATAGTTTGATTATTATAAATTAAATAGGCATTTCACACAATAAACAAAAATATAAAATAGTAATGAATAATATCAATATTTTTAGCATATGGTACTTTTTAATAAATTGTACTCTAAAGAATAAAAGAATACCATAAAAAACAAAATATCATTAACAAATCCAAATTAAAATACTTGATTGATGCAATAAAAATAAAATTAATAAACATTAATTAATATATTAGTTTGTATAAATCATTCAATTAATTAGAATTTGTAGCCTATTAGGTACATTGTTGGATCTTGACTGTCAAATAGAAGTCCTATTTGATCACCCTCAAAAATTTAACTTTCTTGACCTACCTCTTTCAATTTAATCCATTCTGTGGTGCCAGATTTTTAAATGTAGGTGCCATTTGGACTATGATTAACTAAGTAAAATCCAACTTAATTATTGTCATTGTTAATCTTTACTCTCAAGCTTGCATGATTTCTAGAAATTCTTCCTAAATCTTATTGTCTAGATTTTAATAACTCAATATACTAAGCTCTTTTAAATTAATAGAAATCTTTATAGGAATATTATTCATGTACATCCATGTCTTCGCTCAAGTTTATAATCTTGCAAATAGATACTTCTTATAAAAAATTATCTTAGCAATATAATGATTCATGTGTTTATGGTTCTAATTTATATTTGATGCTTGTTATCTATGTCTTTTCTGGTTTTGATTTGCTATTAGAACTTTGATCATCTTTTTTTACTTGTTAATAGAATATTTATTTATTTATTAGCAAATGTAAATAATAAATACTATCAAAATCTAATCAAAAATAAATAATTTAGGAAAATATTATATTTTTACATTAGGCAAAGAAGTTTTGTGAAGTGGAGTTATTTGGTTTTAAATATTAACCAAGATTCTTAAATTTGTTATTTGCATCTGGAGGTAGGGGAGTTTCAAAAGACAATTAATTATCGTTACTTTTTTCATCCAAAATCTCACCACCACTTAAATTGTTTTTGTTTTTTAAATTATAAACTGTATTCATTTTTTACTAAGGCTTTGATTGCTTATGCTCAGTTTATTCTTCAGATATGCGCTTATATTTATACTGATATTCTTAGTTAGCTCTCAATTCAGTTATCTCTTTGTACAAGATAGCAAAATTCTTTTCTTTTAATTCTAATCTTACCCTAAGTACTTTTTATAGAAGGGAGAAATTCTCATTTTGTAATACTTCTTCAGGATCATCAAATATTAATATTTTTAAGTATTGCCATGTTTTCTTTAGAAGACTTGATTTTTACTTTTTATATATTTGCTCGCAAGCTGCGAAGCATGTGTCTATATCCTTTTCGATTTAATATTTTAGAGAAGAGCTTAAATAATCTTCCACATAAATATTGTTATCTTGTATTTCCTCAAAGTCATTTCGCCTTTCAAGATCCTATGGATCCCCCTTATATGTAGATTCTTCTAGCAAGTTATAAAGATCTTCAAGGATAACTACATAGGTCTTCATATTTAAAGATATTTTACTTAACTCGCTAAATAATTCGTTTAACTGACTTAAATTCTTTTATACTTTTTCTTTAAGCATCATTTCTGGCAATCAATCAATCTATCGTAAATTTTTATCAAAGAAATCCTTTTAAGCTAAATATTATAAATAAATATTGTCCAAATATTCTTAATATTTTTTAGATAAATATTAGAAAGCAAAAATAGCTAATATTTACTTTAAGTTTTTTCTAACTTAAAAATTTGATTTTGTTTTCAAAATCAGATATTGTTGATTTCTTAACAAATTTGAATTCAAACTTAATGTGAGCGAAATAAGCTTATTTATAAAAATTTATATTTTCTTTAAAAAATATTTTAAAATCATCTGAATTTTAAAACTGGTGATTATTTAGTTAGCAATTTAAAATAAATTCTTAATTAAAAAAAATAAACAATTTTTTTAATTTTAATTTTAAATATTTTTTATCTAAAAAAAAATTGGAAATATTTTTATGAAAATATTTAGAAAATCTGTGTGATATAAATTAAATGTTTTATTTAATCATCATGATAAAAAATTCCAAAATAAAAGTTTCTAATCATTTAAACTTGTTTAAAAAATCAAAATAACTAATGGGGAAATCTTGCTCGCAATACAATATATAACAGGGTAATAAAAATTTCGTGTTTATTTGGTGGATATAAACCTTATTGAATAAAGAGAGTTTAAAGAGTTAAGTTATTGATTACGAAATATTAAATTAATCTAAAATTGAAAATAGGCAATAAAATTTTATAATAATGTGAGATTTAATAATTTATAATAATAATAATAATTAATTAATTAGTTAGTTAATTAAAAGAAATATTTAAATAGTATATAATACTAATTTAGAAATATCTTCAAATCAAATAGGTACTACCATGCTAATTAACCAGTAAATACATTTAAAAATATTATTTTATATCAAAAAAAATATGTATGTAATTAAATTAACAATTAATTATACCAACAAATTCGTTTAAAATAGGTCAAACATGAATAAAATTTGTTAGATGACGTAGAAATAATTAATTCTGAAAAATCAACATATAAACAATAATTTATAATTTATTATTTATGAGAATATGACAGAGTCAAAAAAAATTGAATATCAAAATCAGTAAATTTTTCCTTTCCTATTACTTTGAAAATAAGTAATGTTATTTTTAAAATATTTTTAGTTTAGATTAAAGCTTTGAAAACTCATAAAACTAAGAATACTCAAATAACTTAATGTTCTAGAGATAAGAAAATCAAGATAATCTAGATGGGTTAGAATAAAGCGAAACATAAAACCAAATCAATGAAGAAACCACAACAAATTAATCATTTTTATGTTAAGAAGATAATCTCATTCATCAAAAGATTAACCCAAACATTTTAAAGAATATTATCAAGTCGTTTTTCAACTTTCTTATGCAATAAAAGAATTAAGATATCATCATTGAACTTATTCCTAACAAACCATACAAACAAATCATGAAGAATATTATAAAGTATAAAAAATAGTTTAAGTACAATAATTAGTATCTAGTGAGGCTCTTACAAAGTAAAAAATATTCAAAGATTTTTGAATACTATATTACATTTGATATATTAGACTGGATTAATAGTTCAAAGCTCAAGCAATTAGCTATGCATCTCTAATGCATAGATTTCTTAAAATAATGTTGCGTTGATAAAAAATAGCTGTAAGCAATAGGCTTCTATACAAAGAAATCTTGAAAATAAAATATAACAATAATATATTACATCTAAAAAACATCATCTTTATTATATATATTTTTTTAAATTTAACATGTATCCTTTAGCTAATATATTTTTTTATTTTTCTGCAATGAATTATGTTAATTTGTATGAAAACAATTGAAATCTTGCTCTGTCTATGTTCTTTTACAATCTTTTCTATTCAATAAATTTAAATATGTGTAATGTGATTTTTAGATAATATACCATAAAAAAAATATAACCCTCCTCAATAGTATAAATAGAGATAATCAAATCAAAAATCAATTTTTCCCTTAAGACACCAGAAGTGTTTATACTTTACAATCAATAATTTGCTTTTTTACTCCACTTAAATAAAGGAAATCAAAGATTTATAATATAAAAATTTTTTTTTCCCACATTGATTTAAAACTGAAAATTGTGATTCTTTTAGTTAATATTAGATTACAATCTCTATAATAATATATTATTAAAAAAGTGTGTAAAAACAATCACCTAACCATTTCGTGATATTTATTTTTCTAAGGATATTTTATTATTTTCATAAAAAACTCTTTTACGTATTATTAATAATTGATAATAATAAAACTTTGTCTGGTTTATTGAGAAAAAGTGTAATAAAATAAAAAAAATTCTTTTGAGTGATATTTTACTTAATATTTTTTTTGTTGTAAAATATGAATTTTTTAATAAAAGATAATCATAAGTATATGTAAAGAAGCTTGAATAATAAAAATTCTATTAATTTATCTTTATGATCAAAAGAATAAATATTTAAAAAATGTATAATTTGCATTTACGATTAAAAGAATAAATATTAGATTTTTTATTTTTATTAAATAATATAGTAAAATACCTTATTTTTGGGGATGAAATTCATTAAAATAGTATGAAGCTCTGGATAGCAAATTTAATAAAATATCTAAATTATTATATATGAATTTATTAAAAATCTTATAGAAAGATTTCTAAGAGCCTTTAAAAAATTTCTTTACTAACTTTAATTTGATAATTGCAGATTATTTGTTTACTTAAACTATGTATGACTTGACATTGTTTTAAAAAAGTAAAAAAAATTATTTGAATAAAAGAAAATATATTGAAAATCTAATAATTATTTTAATTATATAACCATTTTAAACAAATTAAATAACATTTTTTTTTTGTCATATATAGTTTCCATAAATAGTTTATAATTAATAGCTATTATTTAGTACTTAAATTATCACTTTAAATTAGTAATTTTAAATATTTTTATTTTAACAGAAATGCTTGATTATAAAATTAAACGTGTATCTTCTTATAGCGCTTTGCTATTTTAAAAAATGGCTATTGCTGCTAAACAGCACATAGCCATTAGGTTTTAAAAGTAAAAAGAAAATATCTTTTTTAATTTTTTTATATGTATTTATGAATGAAATTTAATTTGTAAAATGAGGGCACAATGGAATATTTTAAGATTTAAAAAAGGAGGGCAATTATATAAAAAATAAAATATATTTTCATGATTTTGTAATTCAAAATTTTAATACTTAAAATTTTTTAAAAAAATCAATTTAAATAATATCTTGCTCTAAATATAAATTGTATAAATTATATATTTAAATAATTTTAAAACTTAAATTAAATTCTGCTATTTAAAGAAAATAGTT
Source organism: Tetrahymena thermophila SB210 (assembly GCF_000189635.1). Classification (NCBI taxonomy): domain Eukaryota; phylum Ciliophora; class Oligohymenophorea; order Hymenostomatida; family Tetrahymenidae; genus Tetrahymena; species Tetrahymena thermophila. The sequence goes on from NW_002476262.1 coordinate 413,849, forward strand.
ATTTAACATTTCATAAATATCATAATCATATTTAATAAATAATTCTTTAATTGTTTCTTAAATTAATTTGCTTTCATGTTTTCATGATATTTTATTATTATATTATAATAAATGTATCAAAATAAATTTCTAAAAAAAAGCTAATAAATAAATCATCCTTTTTTCAAAAATAATAATAAAACTAATTTAGAATAGAAAATATTAAAGTTATTATTTTATTTATTTAAACAATAGTTTTGATGTAGATATTACTTTTATTTATAATTTAGATAATATTTTATAGAATTAAATTACTTAATTTTGTTAATACAATGAATTATCTATTTATTTTAAATGTATATGATTTTTTTTTATAATTTGGCATATCAAAGAGATTTACTATGTTCTTAAAATAAATGCAATTTCAAACAAAGAAAATCTGATAAATTACTCTTTTTTAAAAAATACCTTTTTGATAGAAAACTTTACTAAAAGTATTAACTAATCTTTTTTGATTAATTTAATATTATCATAAAATAAATGACAGAAAGTGGTAAACCAGTTTTATTTATAAAGATAGATGAAGTAGTAGATAATGATAATGTTAAGCACTAGCAGTTTAATATGACTTAAGAGGCTATGTAATTATTATCATCCATTTAAGATAGAAATGTACTTATTGATATTACTTCTCAATTTCAATAACTTTAAATAATAAAAATATATTAATTCGATAAAAATATGTAATTTAGATAGCAGTTTTAGTAATTGCTGGTCCATATAGAACAGGAAAGTCCTTTTTAGCAAATAGATTTTTAAAATAGTAAATTAAATAGTTATAAATAAACACAATTTATTAAAGTTTTTTTGCAAATTCAATTTAATTAGAATGGATGGTTTCGAAATAGGACCTAGCACAAATCCATGTACTAAAGGAATTTGGATATGGAATAAACCTGTTAAATTAAATGAAACTACGGATCTTATAATATTAGATACTGAAGGTCTAAACTCTATATGTAAACATTTTAAATGCATTTCATTAAACATATTCAAAATAATAATTACTAGAAAGAGATCAAACAATAGATATGAAAATTTTTTCTATTTCAGTTCTTTTAGCTAGCATGTTTGTATACAATAACTTAGGTCATATAGATGAACAAGCAATTGAAAGTCTATCTTTAGTTGCAAAATTAAGTGAAAACATTTGTATTTAGTAACTAATTTAATTTTTCAAACCAATATAATTATTTTATAGGAGTAAATAATAAATTTTTTGTAAAACCATCAACAAAAGAGATGACTTTTATTCCTTAGGACATAAATAAAAATTCACAAAATTATCTTATTTAATTTCCAATATTATTTGAAATAGAAAGGTGAACGAGAATGATTAAAAATTAGGAGAATACTTCCCTCACTTTTTTTGGGTTTTAAGAGATTTTTCATTAGATTTAAAAGGTATGACTCCTAATGAATACTTAGAATAGTGCCTAAAACCTCTACCTGAAAATTCTTAGGAAGCTATCAAAAAGAACTAAATCTTAGATAAGTTTAGATAGTTTTTTAGAGTTAGAGATTGTGAAACACTAGTTAGACCATTAGAAGATGAATCAAAGCTGGCAAGGATAGATAAATAAGATTGGAACACATTACGTCCTGCTTTTATGTAATAGGCATTTATTTAAGAGGTATAATTTTAAAGTGATTTTATCTTTTACTTAATAAAGAGAAGGAGTAAACAACTTTGAAAAAAAAGTTCTGATGAATATAAAGCCTAAGACTATACAAAATAAAGTGCTAAATGGTAAAATGTTTATGGGATTAGTAATTGAGTATTTGTAAGCAATTAATTCAGGAGGTATTCCCACTATCTTAAATAGTTTAGAATCTGTTATTAGCAGCTAAATTAGAAAAGTTTATGAAGAAGCAAGAGGAGAGTACATGAAATAAGTTAACTAAGAATTCTCAGTAGATAAGCTCCCTCTTGATGATGAAAAATTTTATGAGACTCATAATAAAATTACAAATAGTATATTTTAATATTTGTAAACAAAGTCAAAAAATTTTGTAGATGCTGATTAGCTAATCACATTGAGGAATGACTTGTAATAAATTATGGAGAGTGAATTCAAAATTAGAAAGGCAACAAACTAAGAAATTGCACAAAACAAATGTAAAAAAATATTTTTAGACCTTTTCTAAAAGTTACAACACTCAAATTACAATAACTCTGATCAAATTATACGTAAATTCGTTGCTGAGAAATTTGATGATATGCAGTAAATTTTATCATAGTATAATTCATAGACAAGTGGAAACTTCAAGTATTAGCTTTTCTTTAATTAATTCCCTTAAAAAATATTTGAATACTTCGATATAGCTTTTCAAAGATTTTATGACTTGTTTAATGCAGACATCATCAAAGTTAAAGTTTAGCTGTAGGAAACAAATGAAACAAAGGAGTTAATAAAAAATTAGGTATAGCTTTAAGATAAGTAAATAAATAAATTATTATTATTGAGTTATTTTGACTTATTAATCAATATATAAATAATAGAACGATTTTAGATCTTTAAAGAGATGTTAATGAAGCACAAAAATAAATTGATAACTTAAAGAGAGAAAATAACAAGCTTAAAAAAAGCTAAGAAAATAGTGACAAGAGTTAATATGGAAAGATAGAAGAGCTAGAAATGTCAATTCAAAAAAAGAAAGCAAAGATATAGAAACTAAATGAAGTAAATAATAAGCTCTTTTTATCATTTAGAGATTAATATTTTAATCAAATTAGAAATGCTAAGAATTAGAAGAATAGAACCATCAATTTAAATTAGCTTTGAGTCAAAAAAAAATAGAAAACTAGGGTCTCAGAAAGGAGATAGAAGAATTAAAGAGAATGGGATCTTAGTAAGGAAACGGAGTAGAGTAGGATGATATACCTGATTTAATTAACTCAATAAGAGACCTTAAGACATAAGTTTAGTATATGGATGACTTCTTTTCTTCAAGAAGAAGTTCATTAAATTTAAGCATTGGAAGCTAGGAATAATAATTTTAAGATTTTGAGTAGATAAGAAAAGAAAAGGAAATTCTTAAAAAGAATAATAAACAAAAGTTAGAGCAGCAAAAATAAATATATGAAAATGAAAAATAAGAGCTTTAAAGAAAAATTGAAGTCCAAGTCAAGTACATTGATGAGATAAGGGCTAAAAACATGGAATTAATTAACTAAAATTAAGAACTAAAAACAAAGTCTACCTAAGTGAGTGTAAATAAATAAATTATTTCTTTATTAGTATATTTAAAAAAAAAAAAAATTTAAAAAAGAATTTAATTCAAGAAAACGACAGACTAAGAGAGTAGCTTGCAGCAAAGCAATTTAATTTAGAAACAAACACATAAGTCTTAAATGAGTTTTCTAAGTAAATAGAGAAAAAAGCTGGCATAATTATTGAACTTGAAAATTAATTAGCCTATATTAAATCTTATAATTGTTAGCTAATATCATTCAAAGAGACCTTTCCATATATCTTAAGAGAGTCCCTCAAATATGCACTGAACAGAAACAGTATGATCAAACACTCCCTTAGTAAATTGAATGATGAAGATGTAAATCAAGTGAAGGATTGCTTCACCAAAGCAGGAATATAATTTAAGCTTTGATTTTAACAAATGAAAAACTAACTAAATAAGAATAAAAATAACTCAAAAAAAATATTTTTTTAAATAAAAATTAATAAAATAAATAAATAAATTAAAAGTATTAAATTCTTCAAATTAATTATTAAAGAGTTTTATATTTATATATATACAAATTTTAAGTATTAAACACAAGTATCTTCTTTTATTGTTTAATACTGGTTTCGTGTAAAAGCTTATATCGTTTTGTAATCTAATTCATACTAAAAGTAGAAGTTCTAAAGCTTACTTTTGGACTTAATTCATTAGCAGATCTAATGAATTAAATAAATTAGTTTTAAAAAATTTTATCAATTTTTCCTTTTCTAAATTTTCTACATTTACAATAAATGTTTGTTTTTTAGTGTTTGAAAATAAAACAAATATTTTTCTTTGTTTAGAATTTTAATTCATTAATCAATCAATCAATCAATTAATTAAAATAAAATAAATACTTAATAGAAGATTTTCAAAATACTTATCTTGTTGATATGTCCTAAGTTTAAGGAAAGCCAATTCTTTTTATTGACATATAAGAAGGAAAAGACTAAAATAATAATCCGACATATTTATTTAACTTAACAAGTGAAGCTTAGCAGTTATTATAGCAAATAGGAGAAAGAAATGTATTGATTTAACAAGTTAGCTGATATATCAAAATTTTAGTTATTAATTTACAAATATAGGTAGCTGTTCTAGTTATAGCAGGTCCATAGAGAACAGGAAAATCATTCCTTGCAAATAGATTTTTAAAATAGTAATTAGTTATTTTTAATTTATTGTTTTTGTTATGATAAATGAATATTTATTTTAATTGGAATTCTTATTACAGAATGGATGGGTTTGCAATTGGACCTACGACTAACCCATGCACAAAAGGAATTTGGATATGGAGCAGACCTGTTAAACTGAATGATACAACTGATATGATTATTTTAGATACTGAAGGATTAAATTCTGTTTGTATAAATTTAATTTTAAAATATATTTAGAGTAAAATATATTTTTTTTTATGAATAGAAAGAGACTAAACAATTGACATGAAAATATTTTCGATATCTGTGCTATTAGCCAGTATGTTCATTTACAATAATTTGGGACATATAGATGAATAAGCAATTGAAAACCTTTCTTTGGTAGTTAGACTTAGTGAAAATATTTGCATTTAGTAATTTCAATATTACTAAAAACTGTTTTAAGTTTACATTATTTAATTCTTAGGAAATCTACAGAAGGTGATTAGAAATTAGGGGAATTCTTTCCTCTCTTTTACTGGATTTTAAGAGATTTTTCTCTTGATTTAAAAGGGATGACACCTAAAGAATATTTAGAAAAATGTTTGAGCAGTCTTCCTGGAAACAGTGCCGAAATTTAAAAAAAAAATGAGATAAGGGAAAAATTTAAGTAATACTTTAGATATAGAGATTGTGAGACATTAGTAAGGCCTTTGGATGATGAAAGTAAGCTAGCACGTATTGAATTGTAAAATTGGAATACATTAAGACCTGAATTTACGTAAATAATTTTTATTCTTTAAGATCAATACAATTTTTTTTTCCCCATTTTTAGGTAGGGTGTAATTAACTTTGAAAGAAAGGTGTTGGCTAATTTAAGACCAAAAACTATATAAAATAAAATACTTTCTGGAAAAATGTTTTTAGGATTAGTTTAAGAATACTTGCAATCTATAAATACAGGGGGGATACCAACAATCCTGAACAGCTTAGAGTCTGTAATTAGTTAGTAAGTAAGAAAAGAATTCGAAGATGCAAGAGCAGAATATTTAAGGAGAGTAAATTTAGTTTTTAGTGTAGATAAGTTACCTATTGATGAAGAAAAATTTAATAGTACCCATAAAGCTATTGTAGATGATATATTTAATATGCTAAAAGTAAAGTCAAGAAATTTTTTAGATTCAGAATAGCTTTAGGTTTTGAGAAAAGATTTATAAGAAATTATGGATTCAGAATATAAAATAAAATCTACTCTGAATACTTAGGTATCTGAAAACAATAGTCTTAAAATATTTTTAAATTTGATTCAGAGATTGTCTTTACCTACTTTTGCAAATTCTGATTAGATATAGCCAAATTTTCTTATATAGAAATACGAAGAACTCTAAAAGTTATTGCAGTAATACAATTAGCAAGCTTAGGGAAATTTCAAATACACAATCTTTTTTTAAAAATTCCCTGGAAAAATATTTGAATTTTTTAATGCAGTTATTGGAAGAATTTATAAATTATTCTAAGAGGACATTTAAAAGCTTAAAGTTAAACTCTAACAGTCAAATGAATCTCAAGATTTAATTAGAAGTTAAATTGCTCTTTTTGAGAAGTATATTTATTTTATATTGGAAAATGTGACAAAAATAATTTTTATTAAAAAAAAAAAGGACTAACAAAGATTTACAAACAGAAATAGATGAGCATAAGAATATAGCAGATTAATTGAGGAGAGAAAGAAAGTTATATTCAGCAGAATCAGGTGGATAAGTTGATTTTGGAAAGACTGAAGAGTTTGAAATGCATATCGATAAGCTAAATTAAAGGATTGATAAACTAAAATAAGTAAATCTTGTAAATTTGGATAAATCTAATTGTTAAATATGTCATTTTAACCAATAGGAAAATTAAGAGCTATAAGACACCTTGCATAAAACAAAATTAGATTTAAATGATAAAGTATTAGAAATTTAGTTACTGAAAAAAGAAATAGAAGATTTAAGGGTTATTGAGTAATCAGGAGCAGGAGGAGAAATGGCTCAACAACTACCTGATGCAATAGGTGCTTTAAAAGATTTAAAATAGTAAATAACTTAAATGGATGATTTTTTTTCATCAAGAAGCACATTGAACTCTAGTGTAGGAAGTGTAGAATAGCATTAATAAGAATTCGAGTTATATAGGTAAGAGAAAATCAAATTAAGACTAGACTTTAAACAAAAATTAGAGTCTTACAAACAATTAGTAGAATCAGAGAAAGAAGGTTTAAAGAAAAACATTGATGTTTTGAATAGTTATATAAACGAGCTAAGAGCTAAAAACATGCAGTTTATTACTTAAAATGAAGAGTGGAAAAAGAAAGCAACAGTTTACAATGTAAAATTAATTTTTTTTCCTTTAAAAACAAATATTATTTTATAAAACAGGATTTGAGCGATGAATTTAATAAATTGAAAGAGGCTTTCGCAGCAAAACAATCAAATATAGATTCCCTATCGTAGTTAAATTAACAGCTTTAAGGAGAAATATAAAAGTTATAAGAGAGGTAATTTTCGATTGAAGAATAGCTGGCAGAAATAAAAATAGAAAACGTAGAAATGAAATCTTTTAAAGAAGACATATTTGATGTGATGAGAGAATCACTAAGATTAGTTTAAAATAAAAACAATTCTTTATAAAATGCATTAAAAAGATTAAACGAAAAAGATATCAAACAATTAAAATCTTGCTTTTCTTCTGTAGGAATAGAGATAAAATGAATGAAATTTATTAATTAAACAAAAAATTATTTAATTTTAATTCAAATTTTCATTATTTTATAACTAAAATAAATACACTTTAAATTAAAATTCATTTAAAATTAAAAATATCATTTAATTTAAACCTAAATTTAAAATATAAATCATTTATGTCTGTTTCCAATAGGTTTTCACACCTAAAAATACAAACTAACTTAATTTAATATAATTATAAAAAAAAAATGATAAATAAAATAAGAAATCGGTATATTATTTTAATAAATTGATACTTATCTCTTAATACAGAAAAAAAAAAAATTTAAATCATTTTTCTAATTTAATTAAACTTAAATTAACTGTAAAAAAATATTTATTTGATAAAATATATTTTAATCTTTGTTTATTTGTTTCTTTTTTGTCTCTATTTATTTGTAAAATATTATTGAATTTTTAAATTTCTTTCAAACAAATTTCCATAACTAAAAATACAAGTTAGTTAGCCTAATTAATCACAAAGCTAAATAGAAAAATGTTAAAAATTGAAATATTTCTTCTTTCAAATAGATAAATTGGTACTTTTCAGTTTATTTTTAAGAAAATATTTAATAATTTTAAAATAATTTTTATAAATTAATAAAATAAAAACTGAACTAATTAATATTAAGCACATTTATAAGATAATAGAATTTATTTTATTAATTTTTTTTGTCAAAAATGTGTTTAAAGATTTTGTAAATCTGTTTTTTTTTCTTTCCTATTTTTATTCATACATTCATTCATTGGTTGGTTTTCATCATCGCATTTCTAAAATCATCTAAATGAATATAATTGCTATTTCCTTCTTGAGAAATATTATATATAAAATCTTTTAATTCATCTTGTGTTATATTTTCATCAATTTCATCAACTATTTTTTTTAAAGTTTCTATAGATATGGTATTTCTATTATCAGGTTAGAATAGCTAGAATATTTTTTCTGCCCCAGCTTTTGTGTTTTTTTCCTATAATTTTTAGCTAATAGCTTACTTGAAAATATCTACTGTTATTGCTTCATTATTTAACTTTTACTACTTTTCAATTAGCTCTTAAAATATATCAACCAAAATAGGATTCTTTTTAGAATATTCACCTTATCTCAAAATGTCTACATAGATAATTAAATAATTAGTTTTAGATAATAACAAAATAAGTAATAATATATTCATTTTACCAAGCAATTATTATGGATCTATTTTGCCTTAGCCATCTATATCAAACAAGTTAAAAATATTATTTAACTAGTCTTCGTCATCATCATCTAAATTTTAATATTTATTTTACTTATTTGTGGGTGTAAAATTTTTTTTGCGCTACATTTAAATTTATGATTTATTTCAATTTTTAAACAAATTTTTGAAGCATAATTAATTAATTAACTAACACTTTTTATTTAAGCAAAGCATTTTAGCCAAGCAGTCAGTAAGTAATAAGCATTAACTCATTTATAAAATGTGTAACTAAGATTATATTAATTTATTATAAATTTATTAACAATGGAAAAATATAAAAATATTTTATTAATATTTATTTGTTTAATTTTTTTATTTAATTTTTTATAAATAAATTTTTTTGTATTCAAATTCCATATTAAGTTTTTCATTATTTATTTTAATCTCTATCTGAAGCATAAGAGCTTGCTATTCCACTGAGACCTTAAACAGCTAATTTAACATCAACATCTGTTTTAAATTGTAATTTTAATTTGAGTAAAAATTGTAGTTTTAATATTTTTTACTTTAGTTGATATCCAATCCTTAAAAATTTCTTCCTGTAAAATGATCTAAAGTTTAGAAAATTCCCATGATTGCAACCTTATTCTCTTCAGAACTTTACAAATATTTTTTTAATTACTTTTTAGATTTTAACAAATAAATTATTTACATTGCAACTAATGCTTAGGAGTTATTAGCTTACTTTTTCTTTTCTTACTCAGTATCTTCTGGTTCTTTTTCGATTTCTTCTAAATTTAAGGCTTCAATTTATTAGTTTAGACCATCAATTAAGAAATAGTTACTAAAGGATTAGTTTCTCAAAGCCATTTCAAGTTCAAAAGGAGTAACAATTAATTTATAGTATTTTTTAAGGTCAAACAAAGAGTTTCTATAGCATGAAACAATAACAAAAGCCTCAACTTCAGGGAAATTGTTTAATTTTGCCTCATTTAAATTACCTAATAAGTTATTTTTTATTTATATTTATTATAAACATTTAAAAAAAGTTTTACTCATATAAAATGTGTAGAATTTCTTATTTGCGTATTTAATAACTTATTTAACTCTTTCAGTTACAGCTCTACAAAATTAGGTATTAGGATTTTAGATGAGAATGCCAAAACACTTAATATCTCTAGCTTACTCAATCATAGATAAACGCTTGATAAGACTTTTATTAGAAACAGGAGGACTCTCTTTGATCTAATTATTGTAAACATATACCTTTTCTATATTAAATTTGTCTTTGGCAAAGAAGATTTTTTCTAATAGATCTGAATCTTCGTGGCCTGTAAATATAAGCTAGTATTTTTTAGATTTATCAAGAGATTTATTGAGGTAATATCCATAAAATAAGTGATTTATTTTTTGAGCTTAATCAAGCTAAATAAGAGCTAAAGTAACATTTTCTTAATCTCTAAACTGTTAAAATATCTCTTAACTAAGATAGTATTAGTATTAATCTATTAATATCTGTAAAAGAAATAAATATTTATTTAGATTAAAATATTTTTATTTTGTATTACAATATAATTCTAAACTTTTCCATCATCTGATTTAGTTAATTTAAAGGCTTATTCTGTAAATCCTACTAAATCCATATGTGTTTTAGGAAAAATGTATTTTATTTTCTTTTGCTATTCTTCTGATTCTGAAAGGCATGCTACTCCAAAGTGGAAAATAATATCATAATTTATGTGGTTACTTCCTACAATATCAACGCAGCAACTATTTTTCAAGCTTTTATTTTTAAAATTAAAACTTTTTAATTTATTTTTATATCGTTTTGCTATTTTTACTGATCTGAGATAATGTAGATGTTTGTGGCAGGCAAATTTTTATTAATTGATGATTAAACCTTGATAGCGTCTGAAAGATTCTCAACTGGAAATTACAGAATTATACTTTTTATAAGATAAAGGTATTTTAATCAATTTTAATTTATTATTTTCATTTTATTTACTCTTTGTAGTTATTATCCTTGATTTCTTAAATTATTGTAGGAATATCATAGTATTATTCAAAAGAAAAATGTTAAGCTTAATCTTTATATAGAGGGTTTTCTTTCCATTCGAAAGCTTGCATCATGGGTTCTTTATCTGCCATTTTGTATTTTTCTGTTTATACTAACTAACTTCTTCTAAATTTTTTAAATTTTGTAAAATCTTATTTAAAAATTTTTAACTTTAATTACTATTTTTTTAATGTTAATATTTGACTTTAAAAATGTTCTACTATATTTAGTGAGTTTTTGTGTATCTTTGTCAGCAAAATTATCCTTAATATTTATTAATAAATAATCAAAGAAAGTAATAAATCTTTCTGTCTTTAAATTTTTTCTCAGAGTTTTATTAATTAGGTAAAACTTCAAACAGATTAAATTTAGCTAATAGTGATAATAAATATGGAAATAATAAAATAATCAATAAAGTGAATATGATCAAAAATTATTTTAAATGAAGGTTAGGAGTAAATTAACTAAATGAAGATTAAATTGTAAATTAAAGAATGTTTTTTTAACTCTTTTAATAATTTAATTTCATAACTTAATGCAAGCTTATTTTTATTTATTTTTTGAGACTTAATCTTTTATTCTAAGCTATTCCGTCAGCACAGTAATACTAGTGTTTTATATAAACTAAGTATTTATATTTAAAAACTTAATAATATGAAAAATTTTAAAGTATCTAGAATTTATAAAAATAGATTTTTTGAGTGAATGAAGGTAAATTTATTTTCAAAATGTAATTAATTTTAGCAATATGAATTTCATCAATTTAATTAAAATTTAAATACAAAAACTTTGTTGCATAATAATTTTATAAGAAACGAGTAGTATAACTTTTGAGAGGCTATAAAAAAATTATATAAACAATCTGATATTTTAATTAACTAAATAAATAAACGATTGATCAATGAAAGCTTAATGGATTAAGATTATCCATAAAAAATAGTAATTCAGAGAATGCAAGGGACTTTTAATGTATAAAGAGAGTATAGATAAAGAGTAGGAGCATTCATTCATTTATTAATTAATTAATTAATTTTATAATGAATGTGATAAAAAATTATTATTTTTTTTATTTATAAAACTAAATTTGAGAAAAAGAAGAAAAACAAAAGAATAATAATTAAGCAAAGAAAAATAAAGATTTAAGCTGAAAAATTTAATAAATAAAGGAAAAGAAGAAGGAAAAGAAATAAAGCAAATAAAACAGTGAATCTAAGAATATAACATAAACTTAATTTGAAATAAGAAGACATACTTATTTAAGTAAAGTAAGCTTAAGTTGTAATCAAAACAATTTTAAATAACTAAGTTTGAAAAGGACAATTAAAGATGGATGGAAGTCCTAAAAGTAAAGCTGACGCGTCTTCTTCTTTGCAAAATTAATAATCTCAATTAACATAATCCTAGCAAGCTTAAAAAATTTATCAAAGCGAAAGTGGAAATTACAAATAGATAGTTTAAAAAAATAGCTCTGAAAATTAAAAATTAATGGATGATTAAACTGATAAAAATGTGAACAGCATTGGAATATAGGAATTTGATAATAAAATTTGTCAATAACAAATAACAGACAAAAAAATACTGAACGAAGTATCTTAAAACTAGGAAATCCAATTAAATAATATCAAAAGCAGTAGAAGCAGTTCAAACAATTCTTAAATTGCAGGAAATGTTATAAATAGTATAAGCTATGAACCATAAAACGGAAAAAATAATTGTAATAGCTAAAGTGTTAGTAGCAATTCCAACAATCAATCTTAAGATATCCATATTAGCAATCATGTGTTTGAAAGCAAGAATCACTCTTCTAATTGTTCAAGAAATGATTAATTAAACTAAGATTTACAAAAAAAGCTATCTGCTAGTAGTGATTCAGGGATTTAAAACGTTTTTGAAGATTAAAGCAAGAATTAAGTAGTATGTAACATGGCTCAATCAGCTATTTTATTTGATTAAAACTCTTTGGAAAGAAAAGAATAAAATTAAAATACATTAAAGCAATAAAACTTATAAGCTGAAAACGCAAGTATGTCTTCTTCTTCATAACAGTAATTTTTATAGCCTGACCAGTAATTGAATTAGTATCATCGATATCATAGAAATTAATTTAATTATGCACTAAATCGTAGGAGTCACAGCTAATCTAGGGAGTAAGATTTTGAAGAAAGTGCATCTTCTTCATCATTCTCTAAATCATCAACTAAAAAAGCTGTTGGCGAAGTCACTACTGGGTTAGTAGTTAATGGAAATAGCAACAATTAAATGAATTTAAATATTACAACTTAGAATTAAAATCAAAATAGCAACAACAACAGTAATAGCAGCAATAATAATAGTGATGTTAATAATAAGAACACTGCAAACAATAATTTTTTTGTTAACATTGCAAATGTTTCTACAGATTAATACACAAGAAGTAGTAGTAGCACAGCAGATAAAAAGAAAGTATTACGTTAAAAGATGTTTGATGTATCATTGTTAAATTTTTTTGTGAGACAATAATCCCAAAATAATAGTTCAAAAAGTTCTAAAAATAATAGTAATATGTCTTCAAACGATTCTCACGACAACAATAGTGGTCCTAACAGCAGAGTAATTAATGAGAAAAAAATCAAGGAAAACAAGTAGACATCAACTACTTCAACGACACGCGCATAGATTTTATATGGACCAACAAAAGAAGAGTTAAATCAGAAATTAATGGAACCTGTCGGTCACCGCCGTACAATTTCATCTAATTTGCACTAACATAGTTAAGCTTGCTCCTCCTCTGGCTCTTCACTATCATCAACTAACAATTATTCATAAAATCAAAAGCAAAGCTTAAACTTAAATTAAAACTTATTTAATTCGTTTGGCCCTATTTAAAAGCAAGAATCTTCGACTTATTCCCACTTTTAAACTCCAGTTTATTCTTAAAAACTTCTTCATTTTTACAATGAAAGTTCATCTTCATCATCTTCTGCAGATAATCAGCAATCTTTCATCCAACAGAGTAAAAAGAAAATATCCTAGCCTTTCTGTTCTATTGGAGGAGATATTAACAATAATAGTTGTGATCAAAAAGATGAAATGATTTAGTTCGAAAAGTAGTTTTAAGATATTATACCTAATTCTAAATAGATTACTGAACCTTAAAATAATAGCTCATTAGTTTAAAATAGCTCTGTTTAAAACAATAAGTTACCAACAGTTGTAACGGAAGTAGAAGATACTGAGGACGATGATTATGCAAATGCTTTCTAAGAATGGTCTGTAAATATCTCTCCCTAAGCATCAAATTCTATTAAAAAAGCTCCTTTATCACCAGATTTTTTAATTGCAAATTAAGATTTTAGTTTATAATATCCCTAAACTCATCATTAGTAATAAATTTTAAATTTAAATGAAAACTTTGATGATATTTAGAAAGAAATTAACTAGTAAAATCTTCAAAAGCAAATTCAAAATTTTGAAGAAAAAAATGAAAGTGATAATTTTATAAACTAATTACAAAAACCTCATACTCAATAATAACAACAGTAGCAAAACCAAATAAATATACTATCACATTCTCATATTTTAGATTAAAGAATGGAGGATAATAAATATTAGCCTTTATAACATAGTATGTTTTATGAACATCAAATTCATTAATTATAATAGCAGCAGTAGTAGTAAGATAATACAGAAAATGTACTATACTATTAGGATTAAAATTTTAGAATTCAAAATATAATTTTATAGTAGCAGTAGCAATTTCTTGTAAAGTAACCTCAAAACTAGCAAATGCAGTAAAATGTAATAGGTTTACCTTTATCTTAACCTGATTAACAGGCTAATATATTTTTCCCTGCATCAAATGCAAGTGAGAAATTTTAAGCTTAATTTCATACAGGGTCTCTAATCCTACCTCCTTAGTAAAGCGAGATAAATAATATTATAAGTAGTCCTTCTGTAATGAATTAAAGCTTACAAATTTCAACTCCTCCTAGTAATTTTAGCAATTAGTCTAAACACATAGAAAGCAAAAAGTAATACTAAATTGGTGATTTAACTCCTCGTGAAGGCTATAATACTCTTAGTACAAGTAATAATTTTTAAAAATTACTGTAAATAGCAATTTTATATAAGAAAATATCCTTTATTAAAAGGGAATTAATTATAGCAAGCATATTGAAATTTTTTTAAGCTTAAATCGTAATAAATTATTAAAAATTAAATTAAAATAAAAGATCCTTCAAGCAAGAAGAGCGTATGCATGAAATCGCCTAAAGAAGATAACTTCTTTACAACTTCTAGTGCCTCCTCAACAAATAAGATAATTAGTAAAAATACAAATATACATTCTACAGCTGTTACTGATGAAAGTTTAATTGACAATGTAATCAATTTATTTAAATTTTTTTTACTTTAGAATTTATTTTTATTAAATTTTTGCAACTTTTATTGTTAAAAAAATTGATTAAATAAACAATTTTGGAATTAGCATTTGAATCTGTAAAAATTAAGTTTTTAATTTTAAAATAATATCAACTTTAAATAATTCACAATTTATTGTTAACAAACTATCTATTTTACCCAAAAAAATTAAATGGGCATAACTTATTAATTATTAATTAAAATCATTCAATTGTTTTTCTCAATTAAGAAAATTTATTGGGTAATCAAATAAATTTTATCAAATTCAATATCTAATAAAATTTATTTTGCCAAACAAGATATTTTTTTAATTAGTTAACTAAATTCAATCAAGCATAATTCTTATCCCCTTTATTAATTAAATTCTAATTTTAATTGTCATTCTAATTTTTTCATATAAATAAAACAATACTTATAGAAGACTTCCACACATTAAATAAATTAATTAATTAATTTTTTTATTTACTTATATAATTTTAAATGTAAGATTAACTAGCAGTACCCAACAATTTCAAATACAGAATTAGGGATGATGTAAAAAAATTAGTATTTTACTTCTCAAATTCCTATAACACCTCAATTGAATAATTAAATTAATATTAATCCTCTGATTTATCCCACATAAGTTTACTTGAGTGATGAAAAAATGTAATATCAACAATCTATCTTAAATAACCCATCAGGATAAAAAATGAAAACGCAACCTAACCCTCAAACATCATCTTCATCCTAATACTCCTCTAATAGTACAAGTTAGTATAACTTTACTCCTTCAAATATGGGTTTTAAGAATTAGCTAGAAAATATTCATCTCATTGGTACAAATATTCAGAATGGGTTAAGAAGCAGCGAGTGCTATCCTTAATCACCTTCACCAAATTTAGATTTTTTAAATTAAAGAAAAAGTTTGCATGTAAGTAGCTCAACAGGATCTAATTATTTTAGTGATTAAAAGTAAATAATTCCCTAGGTTTTGAACTTTTAGATAACATAGCATAATCAGCCAAATTTATAATAGACATCATCTAATCAGCACTCAAATTCAAGTGAGCCTAATAGTCTTATTAACTAACATCAATATGGTAGTGGTATTCATTTAAAAACTAGTGAGTCTACTGATTTTAGTAATTAATCTTTACCTTAATTTTAAAATATGTCTTCTTCTATTTCAAGCATGCAAGCTCAATAATAAAAGAATTAACAAATTTACGGTAATTAGAATTAAAATAATTAGAAAAATGGATTATAAAAACCAGAAATAATATCATAAGCTTCTTCATCATCTAATTCATCTATAAATTCATCATAACAGCAGCAAGTTTATTAGCAGAAGAAAATATCTAATCAATTTTAATAGCAGAATAGTAATGATTAGACATCTAATTCATAATAATTTTAATTGAACAATAGTAAATAGCAATTCATACCGAAGAAAAATTTTAGCTAAATTAATCAAATAAACTTTTAAAACGCCTCTTTAAATAGCAACAACAGCAGTGGAAGTAACTAAAACAATAGCAGTATTAACAATTAAAATAATAATATAACAATAAATAATAGCTAGTAAATCCATTACCCTAACCATCATAAGAGATAATAATCATAAACTAGCCAAAGTGGATAAAAGCAGAATCCTACTTAAATGCAATAAAATTGTTTTTAAAAACCATAATATTAGCAGCAAAAGATGGACCCGAAATAAAATAACCAATAAATAAGTTAGAATAATATGAGAAATTCTCAATAGGAAATAAAAAGTAAACCTATGAATAATATTTCACAACAGTAATAGTAATAACATTAAAACTAAAAAATTAATTAAAAGAATAATAACAATAATAATAACAACAACAATAATAATAGCACGATTAAAAATAATACCATAAATATGAATTAAAATAATATTGTAAATAATCTCAATAATAGTAACATCAATAGTCTAAATAACAACAATCCTAATAACAAGTAAATTAAAATATAAGATCAAAGGTATTTAAATTTACATATTAAAATAAATAAATAGACAACAAGGAGGAAGACACAGACATACAGTTTCAGAATCTTCAACTGAATATAAAATAGATTTGAAAAGAGTAATTAATTTTTTTGCATTTTTGTTTGTTGTTTGATGGGTTTTGATAATATAATCTAGATAAATGAAGATGGCAGAACAACTTTGATGATAAAAAATATACCAAATAAATATGAACAAGATCTACTTCTATAAACTATTGATAGGAAGCATAAGCATACTTACGATTTCTTTTATCTACCTATTGATTTTACAGTAAATAGAATTATCAAATTTAATTTTTCTAACTGCCTAAAATTTTTAGTTTTCTAAATACTTATTTATTTATTTAATTATTTATTTTTAAAAACTAAGAATAATTGTAATGTTGGGTATGCATTTATAAATTTCAAAGAAACTAGGTTTATTGAGCCTTTTTATAGAGAATTTAATGACTAAAAATGGAAAAAATATAATTCTGATAAAGTAAGTTATTGAATATTTGTATAAAAAATAATAAATAAAATCTTACTTAAAAAAAGATTTGCTAGCTTTG
Source organism: Tetrahymena thermophila SB210 (assembly GCF_000189635.1). NCBI lineage: Eukaryota > Ciliophora > Oligohymenophorea > Hymenostomatida > Tetrahymenidae > Tetrahymena > Tetrahymena thermophila. Next base: position 431,204 of record NW_002476262.1, read on the forward strand.
TTATGCAAGAATTCAAGGAAGTGAAAGTTTAAATAATCACTTTAGATCATCATCAGTTATGAATTAAAAAGTATGAAACCTTATTTAATAAATTTTTCAGCTAATTTTGTATATTTATCAACAGGATAACAAATATAAACCCCTATTTATAGATACTAAAGATAAATCAGCTATATAACAAATTGTTGATTAACAAGTAAATATCTAATTTAATGAGTAAGATTAAATCATTTAATAATTTATTTTATTTTAGAAAAAAGATATAGAAAAAGAAAAGAAATGAAAGAAGTAAGCAAATAAAAATAAATAAATAAGTAAATAAATAAATAAACAAATTCTAATTTTTAAATTAAGATTGTGTAAATCATAAACTAACTAACCTCCTATATATAATTCTTTTTTAAAGAAAAATATTATTAATGAATTATTTAATTCAAATAATAAATTAAATAAAGTAAGCAGATAGATAGATAAATTGATATATAAATAGATTTAATTTGTAAAAATATAATTATTTCTTAATATTCTTTGTATTCCTTTTTTAATTTTTAAATAAAATTAAAGAAAATATATCTAAAATCATAATTTAATTCCAATATTTTTCTATAAATATTTATATATATAAATAGATAGATAATCTAAAGACTTTTTCTTTTCTTCAAAATCTTCAAATTTTATTTTTAAATTTAAAAATTTTTGTATTTATATAATTAAAAGATGGATAAATATTCCCTATATTTTGATTACAATATATTTATTAAAGATATTTTTATTATATTGGAATGTTTAAAATTAATAATTTCATAGTTTATTTTTTAAGGAAGCAAAAAGTGTTCTGACTTTATAATTTTTAGCATATTAGAACGTTTTAGTTATTTAAGGGAAATCTGTAACCTTAAAGAAGGTTAATAAATGTTACTTTAAATTATTTGTTTTGTCTTGATAAAAATATTTATTTTCAAAGCATCATTCATTAGAGTTTACTTTTAGTTATATTTATAAAATAGATAAATAATTTAAATAAAAAATGCTAAAAATATTTTTAATTTGGTTAAATTTTTTGGTGAAAATCTTAATTTAATCTTAATATTATTTGATAAAAGTGTAGTATTTTTATAAATTTTAATATAGAATAATGCATTTTATGGTTTAAAATATAATTAATGTTTATTACCATTAAATTGAGGTAACTTATAAGTAGTTCTTGAATTCTTACAAATTAATTTATTTTACTCAGCTTTAATAAAAATTCTTTTTCTATACTCTAAACATATAAATTAAGAGATTTTGTTTTTTAACTATATTACTTAAAAATATATTAATCAGCAACATTTATTCATTCATTCATAATTGATTAAAATTAATCTAAAAAGCTAAAGAATTCCTCACATTAATTTACTAAAATAAGGTTATTTGAATAGTTAATTTAATAATTTAAGATAAAAAAGTGAATAACTTTTAGAGTAGAGGTTTCTAAAAGTATGAAATCTAATTTTGCACCAACTTCATTCTTTCCTGAAGTATTTATTTTCATAAATGATTTTATGTTTATTCTTCAATTAATTTAGGCTGAAAATGATTTGTTTTAACCTTATAAAAATCTTGTTACGATTTTACAGAACCCTAGTAAAACATTGAAAGATGCTGAGGTAATAAGTTAAATTATTAAATTAACGCATTTACAAACCAAATCTTTTCTGTTATTTCAAATAGGCAATTTACTAGTAGATAGAAAACCATCCTTATATAAAAAAATTCTTTGGAGAAAACATTTCAGATAAATCTGCAGCTCTTTAAGTATATAATTTTATTTTTTTCATTTATATTCTACTTTTAGCTGAATAACACTTTTCAAAAAATGTTAGCTTTGTAAAAACATGTCTGTCCAGTTTTTTAAAAGAGGAGATATTGTTATGGCTCAAGGAGATTAAAGTGATAATAAGCTCTACGTAATACTCGAAGGAAAAGTAGGGATAGTTATAAATTTTAAAGGACCAAAACCTCCTGATGGTGCAATATACGACAGAGATTTATAGTAAAATATTTTGTTATTTATATAATCTTCAATTTCATTTAATTTTTTTAATTAAAAGGGAGAAGTTAGAAAGAGAATAGTAGGAGTCTATATAAAGCTAAGAAGACAAGATTGATGAAGAACTAATAAAAAGAATCATTTCAATATTTAAAAAAGATAAAGAGGATGATAAAAAGAAGTATGTACCTTTTGGCGAGGAACCTGAAATGCAAAAGAGAGTTGCTATTAACAAGCATTTAAATGATCTAATTGAAAATAAGAATAGTATTCTTAAGCCAAAAGATGATCATAAATTTACAATAAGCTAGTCTAAATAAATGATGAAAAATAGATCTTCATCTATCTTCAAGCCTCCGTTTAAATAGCTTTTAATGATTATTTAATAAAAAAAGAAAGAAAAACAATAGAAAGAGGTTGTATACTCACATAAACCTAGTCTTCATTTAGATCTTGAAGGGACCTAAAGTAGAAGTTTAGAGAAAAAAAACAGCTTTATTTCTCCTACAGATACTCCTAAAGCTAGAAAACTTTAGACTGAGTTATAGGAAACAAAAGAAAAAAAATATTAATAATAGATTGAATCCTTTGGTACTAAAGTAAACGAGATTGGTAAAGGTACTGGGTTTGGTGATAAGGCTTTATTAGCTGCGAACCCCAAGCAAGCTGTTCGTAACGCAACAATTATTTGCACAACTCCTGTATTATGTATCATAGTGTACAGAAAAGTAAATGTTTAATAAAAAAAATATACTTTATTAGAATTATTTTTTTATTAGGATTTTTTGAGAGTAGTAGAAAATTTCTCTGCTGAAGCTATTTTAAAGGAAAAAACAATAACGAGATAGTTTAAATTCTTTAAAGATGTTAGCTCTACTTCATTAAAGGAGAGATTACTTTATTATTTTTAAGATATAAATTTATTGAAAAACGAATATGTGTGCAAGGAAGGAGAATATGCAGAAGGTTTGTATATTTTCGCAGAAGGAAAAGTCACACTATAAAAAAAATATGAAGACCAAAAAAATATATACTACTAAAAGTATTCAAACATAAGCATTTGTACAATAGAAAGACCTACTTTTTTTTGTGAGGAAGTGATTTTTAGTAAGGAAGAAAAACCAAAGTAAAATAAATAAATAAACTTTGAAATGTAATGATTTAAGACTATTTATTTTAATCTAATATTTTAAATAGGTGCAAATACACTATTTAAGTTACAAGTCAAAAAGCTCACTTATATTTTTGTTCAAAGTAAAATTTTCTTTACAAGTTTCCCAAAGACGCTATTGAGGAATTAAACTAGTTTTACTAAGCAAGAGACTTATCGTATTAGTAATTATTTGACCATTGTAAAGAAGTACAATTTAATAATGATCAAATTAAGAAATAAAATGAGAAGGCCATGAATGATAATGCCCATTATATGAATTTTTAGCAAAATAAAGTAACTTTTTATTAACAAATTAGCATAAAAATTATAAATTAAAATAATTAACTCAAGGAACTTTTTACACAAATGAAAAGCGCTTGTATAGATTATTAAGTAAAAAAAGTTGTGCCTAAACTTATCGATTAATTTGAGAATCAGCAACATCTTGTTACATAAAATAATAAAATAAAATTGAATGATGACTTTGATCCTACTGTTTAAGATTTTTGTTCAAGAGTTGACTTTGTTATGAAGAAGAATATAGAAGAGAGGGAAATGGTCAAAAAAATTATTAAATAAAAAAAAATAAAGACAGACAAAAGAACCTTCAAATAGAAGCAAAGTTCCTACAGTAAATATTTTTAAAGCAACCAGATGATTATTGTTAAATAATAAATAAAAAATAGAATTTGGCAAATAAAATTCTCAGTAAATTTCATTTGAGGAAGATGAGATTATTTAAAGTAAATCATTTATTTATTTATTTATTTTTCAAGAATAAAATTAAGTTTTATTATTTTTTGAAAAATTTAAGGTGGAGAAGAGTCAAACTAAAATGCTGATAAAAAATTGAGTGTTGATTCTGAAGAAAAGATCAAGCTATTAAGAAATATTTTTTCAAAAGGAAAAAAAATGAACTTGAATGATATTGATCTAAACTTATTTTATAGGAATTAGGAAGAATTATATGAAGATTCTGATGTGAATTTATTGTTAGACATTAGGAAACCAAAAAAAGCTTAGTAATCTTATAATACATAGAAATCATAAGAAATTAATGATTAAACTATGGAAATTGTCCCTAATATTTAAAGCATTCAATATCCTAACTCTCCTTCAAATAAAGGAGACTCATCACCAACTAAAAAAAATTTTGAATTTTAAAAATATGATTATTCTAATTTTGAAGCTGACGAATTAAAGACTCCTCCACCTGAACTAAATAAAACACAGAGCTAACTAAAAACCAAATTAAACTAAAATGAATTAGACATAGGATACCTAGAGATGTTTAAAAAGCAATAATATTTTTACATGGTTAGAAAAGGAGCCATCAAGATAAACCATAACACCGAGTTTCCTTAGCTTGACTTAAGAAAAAAAATACTTAAGAAGATAAAAAAAAGAAAAAGTTAAATAACTGATGGAGAAAAATTCTCGCACTCTTTTTGTTTAAGTCCATAGATTAAAAAACAATAATTTCTTAATAAATGTGCTAGCTACGATATATAATAGTAAGATGAAGTAATTAAAATAAATTCATCAAATTATACTGATATTACTTCACAGATACAAAATGAGGAAAATGCATTTACAGATAGAAGCGATCCTACTATTTAATTAAATAAAATTTTTGAAACATTTTAACCTAGTCCAGACTTTAGACTTAAGCATCACTCTGTTAGTGAAATAAAATCTCCTTTTATGAAATAGAAAAATAGTAAAAAGAGTTCGTTTAGAGATGTAATAAAAAGTGGGGATAAAGATAATGTACTAAAGAGCCAGCAAAGCAAAAATGGAAATAAAGGCAGATTTTCTAAAAATACAATTTAAATTACAGAGGACTTTAAGAATCTCGAAGGACTTTAGTAAGTAAAAAGTGACTTAGAAGCTAAATCTTAGTCACAGATATAATTTAATAAATTAGAATTTCCAAATTCATAAGAAAGTATTTAATGCCTTGATAAAGGGGGATTTTTAAGTCCAAAAAATAATATTGGTTCTATGTTTTACAACAAAACTTCTTCTGATTAGCCATTACTCCCTTATTTAAGTTGCACTAACGAGTATTCAACACCAAGTTCAATTCAAACAAAAAAGTAAAGTGATATTCAAACAAATAAAAGCCAATCACTTACAAAACAAGATATTAAATTAGCTCAAATTAATTAAGGATTTACTCCAACAGGAGTAGGATCTCGATTAAATGGGCTCAACAGCTGTGTAGTATAACCTAAAATTGTGAGTGCTTAGAATTCTTAGAAAAAGGATCATTAATTTTACTTAACAACAAGAAGTGAAGAAGTTACAAACAACAATGCTTTCTTTGGAAATCCAAATAATTTTTAAATTACATCTTTTTCGTATCAGCTTAAATAACTTTAGTAATAGTAATAGCAATAGCAACAGCAATAATCCTAGCAAACAAATTAATCTCAATCTAAAAAATTAATTAGTGGAGATATTAGCTCAGTTAATAGAGCAAATAAGTATTTGAAGTATAAAACAAATTAAACCAATGAGATAAACAATTTATAAAGTGCTCCTAATTTAAGAAAATCATATCATCAAGAGTAGAATCCATAACAAAAGGAATTCTTTTTCAAATAAAACTTTAAAAACAATAGTTCAAGAAATTCATAAAATATGACATAGCAATTAAATTAAACAGGTACATAGACCAAGAATGAAAAGAGTGTTTATCCTTAAACAGTTCGTACATCTTAATATAACTTCAAGATTGATGCATCAAAAAAGTATTTATTTTTTCAAGAATCTATTAAATTTTAAAGTGATCATTTGTAATTAAATATTTTCAAGAAAAAATAAATTTATATAAAAACAAATAAAATTTTAGAATTTTAAAGTTGATTAAATTCAAATATTAATTCTAAAAGTTTCAGGCAATTAAAATAAAACTTATTTATGTTATGAATTTTCATTATAAAAACTTATTTTTTTTTGTAATAAAAAGCTGTGAAGATATGAATTCTCTTTAAAAATATTTAGTAGAAAATAATGAAATATATTAAGATTAAGGAGAAGACATAAATTCAGAAATCAGGACAACAACTAAGAAAGACATTTGTTTGCAGACTTTAGCTGCTGGTAATTTTCCACAGAATAAGCAATCTCTTTAAGGGAACTCTTCAGATGTCTCAAATTTCGCTTCATTTAATTAAACAAATGGAAATTTTACTTTTAAAAACCATTTGAAAAAAGTTTTTGTAACTCGCTAAAAAATATTTAAAGCAGAAAATCACTTAAAACCAAATCTATCATACTTATAACCTTTGTAAAATTCAAAAGAACTTAAATTATCTCCTCACTTTTTTGCAAATACTTAATAATAACCAGCAAAGTGATAATAGGAAAGTAAATTTATATAAAAAAGAGTAAAAATAGAATTATACTATAATAGAATAGAATAAATTTATCACGTGTATAAATTAATGTTATATTAACTTGTTTATGAATTTAATTTATTAATTATTTTTCTAAAAAGTAGGTAATTAAAAATATACTTTTTAATGTTTAATTCTTAAAAAATTAAGAAAAATATTCTTTAAAAAATTTTTCACAGTTTTTAAATAAAAAGCTTAATTATGATAAAATTAAATGAGAATTAATACTTTTATAATATTCTAAAAATTTTTCAAATTAAAAGATATATTTATTTTTAACTGAAGAAAAAAGATAAAAATAATTTATTCATTAACAATTAACATAATGAGTTTGAAAATTTGTATTTCCTAATAAATGATCAAAATTAACTTCTGAATGTTGACTTTTATTTGAATAGTGACTTTATTATGAAATTTATTTTAGTATTTATTTATCAAATTAAATATTTTTTGAAATCAAATACTAACTATTTAAAGTCATATTAATAAAAATTAACAATAATTTACTAGTTCAATAAATTATTATTAGTTTTTACTTTTGGATATTTTTTTATTATTTAAATTATATGTAGAAAGATAAAGATTAATATAGCTAAATAGTAGGTATTTTTATCAATTTTATATTTTTTTAATAACTTTTGTATAAATATTTAAAAATTTAATAAAAAAGATCAATATAAATCACAAATTTATACAATAATTTCATTTCTGAAGTTAGCTGATAATAATGTATTTATTTTCATAGCTTTGTAGCTTGTTAATATTCTTTAGTAAAGAGAAATACTATTTAAAACTTTCTAAAATATTTTTGGGAGTTTTTTTTTACCTTGAGCAACACATTTTACATCAAACTAATTATCCTACATCTCTTTTATTAATTAAACACATTGTAATTTTTCATATGTGTTTTATTGATATTACAAAGGTATTTTGAATTCTATTTCTTTTTTAAGACATCTCTATTCTTAGAAGTAATTGTTCAGTTTAAGAGAATTCAATATAGTTTTAAGATTTTACAGTTACAATTCATTATAGAAAAAGTATATTTCTATTATTTTGTAATTAATATTTTTTAAAACTTCCTAAAGAGATTAGTCATATGAATACATAATTAGGTTTATTTCTAAACAATCTATAGTTGTTTTGTTTGTGCTTAAAATTTCTAAGAATTAGTTTAATTTTCTGTCCCAATCTAAAAAATAAATTAAAAAAATATTAATTTAAATTAAATTTTAATAAAAATATTTGCAAAAAAATAAATTGAAATTTCTTTTTTAATTATTTCAAAATTCTTTTTTCTTATGACAAATAAATTACTAAGTTATTAATCAAACAAAAATCATAATACAAAAGTTAAAAAAAATAATAAATGAATTACCTTCATGAATGATGAGAGTGTTAATTTTGCTGGGTAAAATGGAAAAGAGGAGTTACATGTTTTTCATTTTGTAAATTTTATATGTTTCGAGAGACTTGGAGAAAACTTTTTCTGAATAATAATAACAATCTATAAAATCTATGTGTTAAATTAATTTAGACAAAGTAAATTTTAACTTTTCAAGCTGTGCACTTGAATCAAAATAAATTTATAGGAAATATTTTATGTTTTTTTTTGTTTTATTTATTAAGGTGCTATTTTTACTTTAACAGATGTCTTTTTAATCTAAATTATCATATTAATTTTTATAGAGATCAAATATTTATCCAAACAGCGTCAGGTAATTGCCACTTAATGAAAACTTAAGTACATTATATCCAATTTAATTATCATCATAATATTTATCTTAAACAACCTCAAATTACTTGTCTTTAAAGAATATCTTAAAATCAAAGCTTTTTAATAAATTAAATATTAATTCTTAATTGTCAATAAACATTGCAAATAACTTTAACTTAGGACATTCTTTCTTAACTAAATCTAAAATTTAAGTATTGAAAAAATATAAATCCAAATCACCCAGGTTGCTACTGAAAGATAAATGCAAACCCTCTAAGCATTTTTGCTAGATTAAAATCTGTCTTAATAATTCATAGTTATCATTTTAGGACTTGCTATTTATTTTCTTGAAACTAGCCTTTTTTAAAAAATTTACAGATTTTATTTCTTTTTTTATCTCTTCAATAATCTAAACATTATCAAATCTCTTTTAAATTGATATTCTAATAATATTTTAGTAAAGAACCAAACATTTTTATAGATTTTCTTTATCATATGCTATCTCTTTTAAAAATAGCTCATCAAACCCATTTATTTGTAGTTCTGAGTAGTATATATTTTCAATTTCTTTAATCATTATTTTAAATTAATTGAATTAGCCTTAAATTATGGTAGTTTGTGCAGGAATGCATTTTAGTTATATCAAGAACTAAAAGTTGTTTTCAGCTTTAGGATTGAATTCAATAAAAAATTAAGCCAATTTTATCTTTTACAAATTAAACAGAAAAGAAGTAACTTAGTTCAAGCAAACAAAATTTACTTTTTATAAAATATCAGAATTTTAGTCTTCTAAAAAAATTTAAATATTATTTATTTCTATTTGATTTATTTCCTAGCTTACAGATAAAAGTTTTGCAAAATTAAGATGAGAAAATTAACAACGAAATTACTACAGCGTTTCTATGAAAGAGTATTAGTAATTAAATTCAAATTTTTATAATTACTCTTCGTATTATAAGTGAAAATTACTTAAATACTCATTTAATATTACAGTCTACTTTCTACGTTTATGATTTATATTTAATTAAAGTGGTTTTGTGTAATTATTCTTAATTTCTTTTTTAGGTAATTAAAAATCTATGTAGAGTTTGTAATCCCTTTGGAAACACTTTTCACAAAAAGAAATGTATTTTTGTAATTTTAAGTTAAACTAATTTTATTTGCTTTCATTATTTTCATTAAAATTAATTTAGCTTGTTTAAATTACTCTAATTATACATGTAAATTATTCAAAGTACTATTTATCATGCATAAATTTGTTAAAAAAGTATCTTAGAAGTTAGTAATCAACTTCTATTATTACTTTCTTACTTTTATATTAATCTAAAAGTTCTTTTCTGAATTATTCACACTCATTCAATTCATTTTTTCTCTAAAATGTTTTAATTAAAAATGCGTCTTTTAAAATATTGTAACGCTAAATTGCTCCATATAATCCTACTAGAGTTACTTTCATATCTTATAATAGTTAATGAGTTTGCGAAAAAAATGGAAGATGATTACTAATATTGTTTATATCAACAAAAATAATATCTAAGAAATAAGGATAATCTTTTCTTCCCATTAAAAAATCTTAGAGAGAAATATTATTCTAACCTTATTCTATTTTGTATTCAAGTAAACTCTAAAGCAGCTCACATTTAGCGAATAAATTTAAATTCTACTTTTATAGCTAATAGTAAATATTATTGGCTATTTCTTATAATTAGTCTATTTACCTTAAAAATAAATTCATCTACTTATTTTATAAATTATTTAATATCAAAAATTAAATATTTGCAAAAAAAAATTTTTATTCATAAAATCTAAATTTGTAAATAATAATAATACTTTCTGCTTATGATTTATTTCTGAATTTATTTAATTATATTTCTAAAATATTTATAAATAAACCGATATTAAATATTTATAAAAATGTTTACAAATAAAATCAATTTGAAAAAAAATTTTTATTTTTATTTAATTTCTAAATTTTTTTGTATTTTTATTAAATAAAAAGTACTTCATCTTGATATGAGCAGATTTTATACTTATATTTTGGTTTATATATAATAAATTTTATAATTTCATTATAAAAAAATAAAAGGACAAGTAGGTTTTTAATTAGCAACTAATATTCAATCTATAAATTTTGTTAACATATATTATTTATTATTTAGTTATTGATAAATTGCAACGTTAATATCCATTTATAATAAAATATAACAAACAAATATACAAAATTTATTTTAATATAAATAAAGTATTAGTTATATATCTTCAACTTCATGAGATAAAAGAAAGACAATTCATTATTCCTAGGTTGTGAAGAGTCAAAAAGATGTTCAAGTTAAAACCGATTATAAAACCAGTTTATCTAAACAATGTGAAGTTTACGAGGGCACCAAAAACATATCCTACAGAAAATAAAACTCTTGATAATATAAATAAGACTGCCCATGATAAAACTAAATCCTTATCTGATGGTTAGGATGAGAAAATAACAAAATAAGCAAGATTAGCAATAAAGATAACAAATTATTCAAGAGAATTTGTTAAGATTCTTTAGCAGGCAACAATTACAGGAGGGTCTCTTTAGTTTACTGGATCTGGTTTCATCAATGTCACTCTGAAAAATATTGTGGAAGCTATCACACATAGATAAAAAGCAGCAAAGTAAAATAGGACTTAAACAAGAAATGAAATCTTTCCCTCAAATGTATCAATATTGGTAGAGTGCTTGATAAAAGGAAGTACTACTGGCAAAATATACCTTGCTGATTTGACAACAGTAAAACCAATGAATAGGTTAACTGGTAACAATATGAAGCTAATAATTTTTACTAAAGGTGACCTCTATTTATTATCTTCTTGCTTTCCTTTTTCTTAAGCAGATTACCTGTTAGACATTGTGCTAATTTTTTTTACAAATTTTTATTAATATTGTTTATTTTATTAATCAACTATATCTTATTATTAGAACAATTCAAATGGCAATAAATTTTAAAATAAAAAGTCGAGATTGGTGGTGTTTCTGACACTTTTTATTCTTAAAATTGTAAAATAAAATCTTTCTGGCAAAATCCTTGGAGCAGGATAATAAAAGTAAATTTTTTTAGATTTTTGATCAAGAAGAAGTCATGATAAAATATATATAATGGAAAAACTTTTATTATAAATTTTGTTTACATCAAATTAAATTTTTAAACGAAATCAAAAAAGAAAATTCTAAATACAATTAGAAAAATCAATATTAATAAATTACTTTAATGATATTTTACAATTTTATTTATATTTTGCTTTATTCGTAAACAATAAGCATAAGTATATAAAAATTCTAATATTTTTTTATTTGTATTATATAATATTGATATAAATTTTTCTCTTTGTTTAAGCAAATATTAATATATTTGAGATTTCCTGATTTAACAATTTTGCTATATCATAAGTAATTGTTTTTCGAAAAATAAATATTTAATACTAATGTAATTAAAATTTCAAAATTAATTAAAGAGATTAATCTCATTTTTAAATTAAATTTATATGATCTCTACAAATAAACTCAAGTAAAATCTTAAAAAATTAATTTAGAAGAGTTTTAATAAATAATTTATATAGTATTAAAAAAAGAAATTTTTACTACAATTATTAAATATATTTGATTTTAGATATTAAAATAGGTAAATTACATTTTTAATAAAAATGAGATATCTTCTTATAGTTATCTACTATTAAAAAATTTTGTCTAGTAAAAATATTGATTTTCAACTAATTTAATAATAATCAATAAAATATTTGCTTTTTTTATAATTAATTTGGTAAAATAATATTATTTTTTTCATTCTAAAATAATTTAAACTCCAATAATTTTTTATTTCAAACAATTTTAAAAGAATAATTAATAACCTTACAAAAATGTAAAAATTTAAATTTCTACTTTTATTAATAATTTATTTATCTTTTTTATTCGTTGAAATTTTTACTAAAGATTTGCAATTAACTTTTACATTTTAAAACAAATTTTCAATCAATTAAAAAAACATTTATAAACATTTAGAATAGTTGTAATTATTAATCTTATCTATTAAAATGGATTTTTCTTAACTAGCATAGATAACATAAAAAAATATTAAAGACTGGGGCAAAGAAGAAATTTAAAAATGGTGCGATTTTATTAACTTGCCTCAATATAAATAGGTTTTTGGTATATTTTTAGATAATTCATTTTCAATTATTTTTTTACTTTGACCCTGAGTTATTGAGAAAAAAAATGCATACAATAATTAAAAATAGGAGAGCATGTAGTAACATCTAAAGACTTATTGAAGTTGGATTAGTATAAAATAGAAAATATATTAGGCATCAAACCTGCTTTGCATGTAAAGAAAATATTAAAGTGTAATTTTCAATTAATTATTTTAAAGATTTACGAATTTACTTTTTATAGGGGTTGAAATAATATTTTACAGCTATTAGTCATATTATGAAAGCAAAATAGAATCAACAGTTTCATACATGATACTATATCCTTAGTAAACATTAAACAAAGTATTTAATTTTAACATTTAGGGGTTTTTGTTGAATAATTTTATAAAAACAGAATATTCTATATTATAAATAACAGTAATTTATCTCAAAAATAATTAGAAGTATCTAAGAGTTGCGTATGAGCTATGTGAATCAAATTTAAAAATAGGCAGTGCGAAAAGTTGCCATGTACATCTTGATGGAAAAGATATAAATTAAAGACACGCTGAAATAAAATTTAGGAATGGGAAGTACCTTTTATAAGATCTAGGGAGTCTCTATGGAACTTATGTTAAAATTAGGGAAATAGAATTAAAAAAGGGCACTATATTTATGATTGGAAGCTAAATAATAGAAGTTGAAAGTTTAACAAACGAGAGAGCCTTTTCAATGGCAGATTAATTTCATAAAAAATAAAGATAGGTTTTGGATTTATTTGGAAAGCAATAATTAGAAGAAATGAAAGAGTTTGAAATCACAAAATAGCAGGAAGAAGAGAGTCATTCAATAATTTCATAAAATGACTAAACAATCGATAATAATATTAATAGTTTATAATTTGATGATGAACTCTTTATGAGCTTTAAGAAATATAACTACTTGAGTTTTGATTAAACATAATCTCATTTTAATTTATAATTTGACTCTACTAAAATAAACTCATATACAATAGGTAGAAAAAAAAACAATAGTCTTCCTTTTGCAAATGACTTAGAAATGAGCGGAAATCATGCTATTATAGTTTATGAAAACAGTAAAATATATTTAAGAGATAGAGAATCTAAAAATGGGTAAATAAGACATATTTCTTTTATAATTAAATTCATAAATAAATAAAAAAAGAATATTGGAATTAAAGCTAAAGAAACAATTTGATAAATTCTAAATAATTTACTGCACTTGATAAAACTTTTATAATTTAATTTACATTAAAAACCATAAATTTAATAATAATTTTTATTATTGACCTTTGAATTTAGGATATGGTTACGATTGAGTCCAACTGAGAAAAAGAGTGATTTCTTAATTTTATAAAATGGAATGAGTATACGCTTTGGATACTACAATGATTATAAAACATTCTTTGGTTATATTAAGGAAGAGAATTGCTAAAAAGGATTTAGCTTTAATCGTGTTGACAAATATTGCCTCAGATGCTTTGTGAAGTATCACAATACTATGCTTATTCCATGCAGTCATTAAGTTTATTGCAAGGATTGCATTAAATTACATTGTGAAAATTTATAGAAAGTTTGTCCTGAGTGTAAAAATGATTATTGGGATTATGTAGAAATATTTTAATGACTATACAAAATATTATTTATAGATTATTAGTAAGATTTTAAATAAAATACTTTATTGTTTTTTAAATCATATTATTAGGTATTTTAGTCTAATAATTTGTATTTTTATAATTTAAAATAAATAAAATTTCTTACTTTATACTATCCTTTAAATATCTTACTGATTAATATGATAAATTTTTATTTAAACTTTATAAATTATATAAATAAAACATACATTGCAGACTAATTAATTATGACTAATGCATTTTCAAAGTTTTTAACGAGTTATTGGCCTTATAAAATTATTTTTAAATTTGCCTCAATATATCTTGCCCTTAAATAATGAGTATTTAATGTATATGAAGTATTTATTATTGAATATATCTTTTGCCAGAAAAAGTTTTTTTCGTATTTTTTTGAAATTTAAAGATTAATTAAGTTTAATCATTTTGTTATTCTTTTTAGATTACTCATTTTGTGTATATAATTCTAATTAATATTAAATATAAATCTTTTCAAGTATTTTTCAATTTATAAGAGAACTATTGTAGTCATGGAAATATATAAAATTATTAGAAAACAGCCATGCAAGTGGAATTTAAATGACACTCTGCAGTGGCTGGAGCTTATTGGGATGAAATAATATTAGTAAACATTTCGTATAGTATTATTAATTATCATTGTATTTTATGGATATTAATCTATTATTTTACACATTCTTCTGATTTATTTGAGTTTGCTTGAATAATAAGAATGATTTGTGAAATACATCATTCATTCATAGACCATAATTCGTATAATTTAGGAGAAAATTCAGTCGATGGGTCAATTTTAATGGATTTAAGTGAATAAGATTTAGAAAATGAATTGCAGATCAAGACTGAAAATGATAAAAATGAGATATTAAAAAGTAAGTAAATACTATAAAAATAAAGTCTAAATTTAATTTCACTATTTAAAAGGATAAAGAGAAGAAATGCCTAAGATAAAAGCTATTCATAAAGGTATTTTACTTGATAATGTTAAAATATTTTTATTAACTTATTTGCGCTTTATATTTTTTTATTAATCTAATTTTATATTTTAGAAAAGGAAGAATTTAAAAAATACAAAATTGAAAAAATAGATTTCAACTCATCCAATAAATATGAGATTAGCGATGATGTATTAAAAGAAATTAGATTAAAATTTAATATCCACAATGACTGGGAGATTTGCACTGATCCTAGGGAATTAGGATACGTAATTACTGATGAAGAATGCTACTATTTATCAATTTACAGATTTGAATATAAAGTAATTTTTACAATCTATCTTTTTTTTAATTTTATTATTATTTTCTCGTATATAATAAGGAAAATGTTCAAATTTAAGTAAAAGATACCATCAATTAATGTGATTTAAGCATAGGTAAAGACTCTTCTCAAAATTAAATTTCATCTGATCATAAATATTTTGATCCTATTCATGCCAATATAGTGTTTGATAATGTTGAAAAAGTTTATTGGTTTGTAGATTGTAATACGCAGTATGGATCATATGTTAGAATAAATGGTAATTAATTCAATATATTTACAATATTATCACAAACAATTCAATTTAGGTAATAAGATTAGCATCTTAGATGAATATATCATTGGAAACAGCGTTATAAAAATAAATAAGATCACCAGAAAAGAATAAGATAATTAAAGTGTTTAGTTGGATTTTAGTTTAGTGACTGAAAAAGGACTTACTACAAATTTAACCATTTAAGTCTGTAAAGGTATCTAAAAGTGGATAGGAAGAGATTCTACTTGTGAGATTGTGTTGGATGATATGGAGGTATCGAAAAAACATGCTTACTTATCTATGAATTAAGATGAAGTTTTTATTTACGACAATAATTCTAAGAACAAGTAAATAAAATTTTTAGTAATTCAATAACGTCTATCATTCATTTTAAATTACTAGTTTATGGAAAAAGATAAACTCAATTAAGTTTAACAACTCGTAGGAGCCATCTCTAGAAACAATATAAATGAAATTGGGGAGAGAGAAGTTTTCTTTCCTAGTTTACAAATAAAAAAAGTAGAAATATTATAAAGAGATACATGACTATTTAAAATGATTAAATATTTATTTCCATATTTATTTTTATATTTGTATCTAGATAGTAACATTAATTAAACTTTTTTCAATGATCAATTTTTTAGGATCTTATTTAAGTAAATGATCAATTAATTAATCATTTCATGTAATATCAAAATTTTTAAGTATATGTGAAGTTGTTAATAAAGGTATAAAAATTAATTAATGCAATATTTCAATTAGATAGTAAATTTAAAGAAATAAATAAATCTTAATGATTTCAAAAAGCAATTATTTTCAATAAGGATAATAAACGATCATTAATAAGCATAACTGCACTTTCGGGTCATGCATAAGTGAACTCAATAAAATAAATAAAAAATATTTAAACAATATCAAAAAAGGAAATAAAACTTTTTGCCTTTTGCAGAGTAACTTATATGAAAATGATTTGTTTTCTCATTATAAAGACAATCCTCTTTTACGCGAACTTTATGATAGAAGTAAAGTTAATAAATGTAATCATCTTTTGCTGGTAGAAGCACTTCTAAAAAACAATCAAAAGTGCGAATTAGTTTTTTTTGATCTGAATATGTTTTTGGGAAATATTTAAATTTCTAGATTACAAAGACCATTTTTAAATAATATGAGTATGATTTCAGAATTTTTAGAAAAAAATATTATTCCTTAGCTTAAAAAGCTTTAAATTAGAGAAATTTTAGCTCTAAAATATGCATTTGCAGGTTAGGATAAAAACCTAGATGAGTATGAAAGTGGATTCGACAACTATTTGAAATATGTTATTAAACAAAATATAGATTTACATTTATTTATTTAGTATGTTTATGATATTTTGAATAATATTTCAGATGGTGATTTTAATTGTAATTCAGTCTATATATCTAAAGATGTTTGCTTATTAGATCTTGAACCTTTTGTTAATGTTTGTGCAATTTCTATTTAATTTTTTAATTATAGGCTTAGAGAGGAAAATAAATAATACACAAAAAATAATCTTCCACGCATAACTTTCTTAAATCTTGATGGCTACGATCACGGATATATTAATTATAATTGCTTTAAAGATAATATTAAGAATGTTTAGTACATATCATTATTTGATGACAATATAGTTTCTTTTGAAGAATGCAAAGATATTTTTGAAGGGCGTATGGAGATAGAAAATGAAAGAAAATAATAATAGATTAATAAAGAGACTCAACTTTAAAATGAAGTTAGACTTTCGGGCTAAAAAGAAAAAATAATATCTTGTCTAGATACATTTAGCTAGATGCCTGATGAAGAATATAAATAAAAGAATTTGTATCAAAAAAACTCAATAATGATACCCTTGTAGAGTTATCCATTAGATATTTTAACCAATCAAAAAGAAAGAGAAGAATATTAAATCTCTAGCGGTAAAATAAGAAAAGTCTTAAATGACATAGTGTATCCTTCAATTAAAAATTTTTAACCTGAGTTAGTTATTGTAACATATTCTTTATCCATGAATAAATAATCTCATAAAAAGAAAAGTTAAGGAGATACAAATTATTCTTACAATAATTTTAGCTTAAATGAATAACTTTTCTCAGAAATAATGACTCATATTCAAATTTATGCTAATTCAAAAGTAATTTACTGCCCTCATATACTCAAAAATATTTTTTAAGTTAGCAGAAATGACTACAAATCAAATAAAAATTATAGTTTTGATGAAAAATACTATTTTAACACTATGTAATCTTTTGCCTTTAGCGATGCACAACAGATAGAAAGCATGTACCAATATTAATAAAATATATTAGGTGCTTTTTTTTAAGTACAAAGTCTGCAGTTAGTTGAACCGATTCCAAAAGATTATTTTTATAATGATCCTCTTAAAACTCTAACATAAATATAATTTTAAAATAGAATGAACCGATATGCTTCGTTTATCAGTGATTAACATAATTAAAATATTAAATAATATATTGCTAGTAACATTAATATTCAAAAATAAACATAGATTATGTAGTAAATTGCTCATTATCACAAGTCTGAAAAATTGAAAGATTAATTTTTATAAAAGTACAGAAAAGAATATGAAAATAATGATGAAATGAAAGATGAAAATAATAATTAAATCATAGAAACACTCGAAGATAATAAAATGTTAAAATACAATCATTTCGTGTATGATAGCTTACAAATAGTAATTTATTTATTTATTTATAAAAAAAATATATTTTTAATAATATCATAATTATAGAGATTTATTTTAGAGTATTAATTTTTTAATTAAAAAAAAATTATTAATATTAAGATCCTTAAAGCAGGAAATGAAGAAGAGTTGAAAGCACAAAGATTATATTTTGAAGATAAAGAAGGATAAAAATTATATTTTACTCAGTAAAGCTAATACTATGTTGATTATGAATAATAGGTTGTTTTCATATTTAACATTATTTCTGATAATTTATCACCTTAAAATTACTATGCTTCCTTCAAGGAAGGTAATATATCTGAAGGCGGAATCTTAAAATGTAATCCCTTACCCTACTTTTTTCCTGAAAAACTTGAAGGAGGAAACTAAATGATTGAGTATTTATTAGAATTCAGCATTTGTATATTCCAAAATTACATTTTAGTAGTATATGGAAAATATATCTACACACATAAATCAAAGGTAATAAGCATTTAAAGCCTAGTCAACCTCTAAGAAAACTAATTTAAAATATCAGACCAGATTTTATATTTCAATTTTGAGCTATTTGATAAAACTTCAGAAGGTCACAAAAAAGATATTTAGTGGTAAGCTTTAAACATTTAATCAAACGCAGACAAACAATTTCCTGAAAGATTTATCAAAACTAATAACTTTGGTCGCTTGTATCATGCTTGTATCATAACAGATAAATCAACCTCTAAAAAACATAAAAAATATGAGCCTATTCTTTTTGTATTTGGAGGTATCAAATCTTTTGATAGTTAATAATAATCTAATGGATTTTCATAACTATTTTGCAATTCAATAATAAGGATAGCACCTTAAGTAAATTTACTTTTTACTGAATCAATAAAATTCTAAAAAATTATAGTATTATGAAAAAGGTGAAGAGAACATAGACGAAATATTTAAAAAAGATTGGTATGTAAGCATGTTAGATAAATCAAAATGTATCACAACAATGAGGCCTTTTTGTAATTCTCAAGCTATTGAAATCAGTAAAAATAAGATATTATTGATCGGCGGAACCCATAACAAGTATTTAATACCTCTCTAAAACGAAAAAATATTTGCTTACACTTTTAGTATTACAAAAGAAACAGCCATATCTAACGAGAGTAAAAAAGTGTAAAAACAGCTAAAATCTAAGCAGCTTAAACAAAGCAAAAGTAATTTATATTATTGTTTACTTAAATAATTTTATTTAAATTCTATTTGATTATAAATAGTATAAACTGCAATTCAAAATGAAAGAGGGTGGTAGTTAAACGAGGTTGAACCTAAATAATTCGGTACTCAATTTACTAATGCAGCTCTCTCAAGCCAAAATAAAAATATATTCTTCTAAAAAGATGGTTATAATGTTTAGTATTTTATAATGCTGAACTAAGAGAAGTATGTGAATAAAAAAATTTATTTAAAGCTTCAATAAAATCATGATTAGCAGTAAAGTCCTTATTGCTGCAACATATAAATAAATACTCTTTAAAATCCATAAAACGGTACTGAATCCAATAACTTAAGCGCTAATTCAGAAACAGGCAAAGAATTACCACAAACCAACAAAACACTTAAATTATAACTAAATCATATAGATGTTTGTAGTTTATAGCAAAATAATAAAAATAATTTAAATTACTTACCCTTGTCTTACTTTTCTAATAATCATCCAAATTCTTTGATTAAAGAAAAAGTTAATTTGATATATTAGAGCAATACTGAACTAAAAGAATCATCTAGATTTAGTAGATCACTAGATACAAATGTTTCAAAAATTACCAACTAATAACAAAATAACTAATAACAAAATGAGAGTTTTCTTAAAAAGATTTAACTTTATAGAAGTAGGTCACAAAATTAGCAATAAGGTATTTTCACAAATAATATATAATCTTAAAATTAGCTACCTTAACAGCAATCAAATGTTCAAAGCTATTAATAAAATATTTAATTAAATAATTAAAATAATTCATCAGCTCATTTGAATAATTTATAAAATAATTCATAAAATAATTTGATTAATAAATAAAATAGTTTTAATAATCTATTAAATACTTCCAATAATCAACTAAAAAATACAAATAGTTTTTAAAACACTTTGAATAATTAACAACTCCCTTTATATAATTAATAAAATAGTTTAAATAATTAACAAAATAATTTAAATAATTTACCAAATACTTTGAATAACTAACAAAATAACTTGAATTATTAGCAAAATAATTTAAATAACATTCCAAATACTTTGAATTACTAACAAAATAATTTGAATTATTAGCAAAATAATTTAAATAATTTACCAAATACTTTGAATAATTTACAAAATTAAGTACCAATCTTATAAAACCAGTAAAACTAAATTTCAATAGAAAAATTTTAGGCAAATTAAAGAGGATTGATTATACCTAATTAACAATTAAGCTAACCAATATAATAAAATTTCAATAATCAATTGATAAGAATGGATTAAAATAATTAATAAAGTGGCTAATAATTATTTTATATGAAAAATAATACTACATAAAATTTTCACAGCATTGAGTAAGCATAAAATTTTTAGAGTTTATAAAATTTATAGATAAATAAATAGTAATCTCTAAATCAACTTTAACAAACCAATCAACTAGCACAAAATGATTAAAAGTAGAGTGAACCATAAATTTAAAATATTTAATAATAACAACAATTACTACTACAATAAAGATAAAGCTCAAGTGGTTAAATTTAATTGCAAAACTAGTAAAATGCAAGTAAGCAATTAGCTGGCTTTTATGATAATACAAATTAATAAAATTATATATACGGCCAAAATATGCAGTAAAGAGTGATAAACCCTATATATAAAGAAAAACCTAGATTTTAAGAACATCTATTAAATGAATCAAAAAAATTATACACCAAAATTTACCCCGGCTCAAAAATTGGTCTTTTAAATATTGTGATTGTACATTTGGATTTCAAGTAAAGAAATAAAATAATTAAGATTGAAGGAGGTTCCTTCTAAGACAACTATAAATTTCTTCAGTCTTATTCTGAAAATATAGATTTTTAAAAATCAATATTTTAATAGCAGATTTAAGTTTTACAACAATAGTAATAACCTTTAAATTAGTAACCATATACCCAAGAGTGTTTGCAAGAAATACCTAACAATTCTCCAAAAGAATAACCTAAATAAATATAAACAGAGATGAATACCATCTAGCATAATCCTAGCTTTGGCATTCCATATATACTCTAGAGTAATTTTTTTGCTGCACAGGCTCCAGGTGAAATCTACTACTAGAATTACCTTTATTATATTTCTATAGCAGATAATAAACCTATTTACCCTCTTAAAATAGATATAAAAGTGAATGCAAAATCTTTTTAAGCTATACTTGATAATGATTACATATCTCCAGAACCAAATAAAATTAGAGGAATTTATTTATCATAATGTGGAAGTATTTTTTTCTTACTCTACAAAGAAAAATAATCAACATATCATGTGCTTTGTTGTAAAAACACTGCAGATATTATATCAAATAAGTGTATGATATTTGATAAATACATCAAATACAGAACTAAAGCAGAGTTGTATAAGTATATTAAAAACTAGTTAACTAATCCAGAGTTTGAAAAGTATGATAAAAAAAAGCAAGATGAAGAGAAAAAAAATCTTTAAATATTAATAGAAAGATAGATTTAAGATTTTGATAAACTAAATGAGACTCTTGATTTTAATATTCTGGTAGATGATTAGTTTATATATTTTTTATCCCCTTTAATCATCAAGCACCTAAAGAATAATCCTCCTCAAAATTGTAATCTTTTTTATCACTAAATCTTAATTTTTTTGATTAAATATTTTTATGCATTTAATAAAAAATAAATAGAACTAGAATTGGAAAGGGTTCAATCTCATCACATATTTTTATCATACAGATCTTCCTAAAAGGATTTAGAAGTTATACCTTAAGATTTATAATGGTTTAAAAATTATAATGAAGATAACATTAAAGCTGCTTAAAGTAAGAAGCATATTGCTATGATCTTAAATAAAATCTTTAAATCAAGTGATAGAGAAAACGAATATTATTTAAAATATAAAATATTAAATAAAATCAATAAACAATTAAAGACACAAGAGATAGTAGAATCTTCAGAATACACTTATAAATTTAGGTGCAATATAAACATAGATTCTATTAAAAACATTCATCAAATTATCAGTAAGTCAGATTAAGATAAATTTGATTTAATTTTTATTTTAATTGAGAATATTAATACAAACTATAAAAGATTTTTCACATTTAAACCAACAAATTTCCATGAAAATGTATAAAGTTAAAATGAAATTGTAAATGATATCAAAATCGATCATTCCTAAATATTTAGAGATTACATTTTTACGTCACTTTAATAAGCAAAAGCTGAGGATTACTATATTTTTGATGATATTAATAAAAGCTTATGGAATGCATACCCAAAAAGCAATTAAAATACCACTTAAAGTACAAGCATGACTTTGGAATAAAATAAAAATATGACTTTGGAATAAACGCTTGCTTAAAAGAATGCAACAAGTATCCAAAAAAATAAAGATTTTCTAAAACTTTAATATTAATAATCTTTCAAAGATATTTTATGAAACAATTAATTTTTTCTTTTTAAAACAATTTAATAAAAATAATAAAAATTTAAAATTAACTCATAAAATATAAATCTAAAAAATAATTTAAAAATAAACAAACATAATTTTAATTGTAAATTTAATATATTAAAACTAAATGTTTAAATCCTTATGTATCTATTCAAATATATAATAATCAATTTTTTTTGTATCCATTAATTTAAACACTTCTTAATTATCTAATAAATTTCGAATATTAAATATTGAAGCAAAGATTATTAAATATTAAATATTATTATATTTTTAAAAAATAGCTTAAAATAAATTACAAAAATTTTAGAATATCAGAAAATACATTTTTTTAAAAAAATAAAATGTATGAAATATTTTAAAGATGCATTCTTTATTTTCTAAATTTATTTTAGTAAGCTAATTAAAGATAATTTAGTCTGTCATATATGCTAAAAGTATGTTTTTTAACTCTATTAAATATAAATATAAATGTTTATTTTGCTGCTTTAAGCAGATAATTAAATTTGCAAATTACTATTTGTATTATAAGAATATCATAAAGTTTGATATAATCAACTCTTTTTCTCGTACTTTGACAGTTGATAAAAGAGTATTAGATCTTAAAAAATTAATATAAATTCTTTTAGTTTATTGTGTAAAAATTAAAATATTTAGACATGCTCTTAACATAATGTCTGCCTGCAGAATAAAATCACTTCATAATTATCAATTAAACTTTTTTACATAATTATAATTTAAAAAGAAAATTTATTTTTCAAAATCTTCTTATGATTTAGTAGCTTTTGAATAATTCTTTAATTTTATTTAACTTGCTGATTACTTTTAAAAAATATATTTTATCAATACTATTAACTAAATAAAACAAATTGAAAAAAATTCTCAGTTAATTTAAAAAAATTGAAAACTTATTTAATTAAATACAAAAAATAAAATAAATTTTTGATTTAAAAAACAAGATAGATTAAATTTAATCAATATTAATATTCAAATATCATTTTCTTATCTTCTTTCTAGTTCAACTTCTTTTTCTGCTTTTTCAGATATAAGATAATCATAATAATGTTATTAATCTAGAGATTTATTTTTTTATATTTTTATTAGCAAGTATGATATTAAAAAAGAAATCAGTATCACTACAAGGAACATCACTTAGTAGAAAAATGATGGAATATAGTAATGATTAATGAAGTAATCGAATGGTTTAATAGCATTTCTTAAAATAGCAGTTCCAAAACTAAAAAATATTGGAATTATAAAATAAAGATAAGCTCTAATATTCATGTTTTTATAGTAGTCTCCGCTGTTTTTTTCATTTGAAAAAAAGACTATTTATGAGTAATTACTAAATATAACATCTAAAAAGGAAACAGACTTTTAATCATCAGGTTAATCATCTTTATTGCTATTTATTTAATATTTTTCATTCAATACAAATAAAGGAACAATCAGAGAGATAGAGAATTAACCAAAGAATGTGTTGAAGGTACCGTTTAATAAGGGATAAAATATACCTCCAAACATAGCACCAGCATTTAATACATCAGTATGAATATCTGGTAATCTCTCCATATGTTCGCTAACATAAAAGAACCAGCTTGTTAACAGATATAAAAAGACATACTTACTTCCAGATTCCATTATTTATAAACGGTGATACAAATGGCCAACTAAATAGACTATTAATAGTAGAGTACTATATTTAATAAGACTATCATAATGAAGAACGTACAGAGCTTGCAGGTAAAAGTTCATTAAGAATGTTGCATATTTCCAACTAAAATTTGGAGGATTTAGTGGAGTTCTATTTATGAAAACAAGCTTATAAATTTCGGTTATAAAAAATAAAATTTGAGCTACAAAAAGGTAGTTTATATCTAGATCATACACTTCTTTTCCATTTTATTTTTCAATATTTAGTGATTAGATATAGTAAAAGTTGAAAAGGCAGTATAATTAAGAGTAGCACAATAAAGCAAATACAACTTTCTTTGCATAGTGACAAGAACCATGTATTGCTTTACAAGATTTATAAATAAGTATAGTGTAAATCAAACCTAAAATTGTCATAGGATAGTAGAATCTTACATTCACACTTGCAAAATATTTTACATATTCTTCATTTATAAAATATTAATTAAATTTAAAGTTCTTAAAATGACTATGATATCCGCATGAATATGTAAGAGCAGGAGTAATTATTATTAAGATTATCAAATACAATTTTTAAAGAATAGATATTTTCCTTGAAAATAAAACCATCAAGAGCCATATTGCATAAAAAACTAATAAAAACATTTATGTTAAGTCATAGGTTCTCTCAAAAAGATCATTTGTCAATCTTAAAGCAGCATTAAATACAATTCCTGATATTATTAAGAATGTATCAATAAGTCCATAAAGGTATGAGTTAGATATCTTGTAAGGTATAATCAAGCTTTTACAATTTATCTTTTGAGACTGGATTTTAATAAAATAAAATAAAATCAAGAGACCAAAAGCATAAAATATTGAGAACGAAGTTAGGGTGCTTGAGAATATACTTAGAAATCCAAAAATACAAACAAACGATATCATACCAATTTTGTAATAAACTTTTTTAGAAGGTTATTTAGGTGATTCTTTTTAATTTAAATTTTCAATATTCTCTTTTTGTAAGTTATATTGTTTGCTTGAAAGAATTTAAATTAGAATGTACGAACTTAATGCAGCTAAAAAGAAATAGATTACAGTCGCTTTTGTGAATAAGAGGTTTGGGCCTGATATTTCATCTAAGAAAACTTTTTTAATGAACCTTGCATAATCTATACAATTACCAACATATTCTTTGACATCTTCATCTGTCATAATTCCACTTTACTCATATTAATCAAATAAATTATTATACTGATTCATGATTCTGCTATACTTTGTTTAAATTTCTCCAAAGCTTAGTATTGTTCTTTACTTTTCATTTTTAATTATACTTATATAAGTATATATTTGCTATACATTTACAAAGTAATTATTCACAATTACTGTATTATCTACATCAGGCCTATTTATAAAGAAATCAGGAATGATAATTCCAATATTCACTGAAGGAAGAGGAATTCCTTTCAGCATGCAGTATGTAGCAGTGATATCTATCTAGTTTACTATAGGAGAAAGTAAGTATTTTCTATCCATTATCTAACCAATATCTCTATCTTCCTTTTAAATAAAACCTCTCCTATCATATCCAAATAATATGACTTATTTCTCCAAATCAGTGTAGCCTCCGTGCTGTGCAAAGTGTCTTTCATTTTATCCATGATCTGAAAGGTAGATAATAGTCTCAGCCTCGATATCTAACCTTTTAGTACTATCAATTAGATCTCTCAACTAATTATCATGAAAATTAACTGTTGAATAAGTATTTATACCTACAGAAGCGTAAGCATGGACAACCATATCCAGAGCTTCGTAATGAGAAAAAATTGTACTCCAATCTTTATTGCCTTATTCTTCGACAATAAGATTAAATATTTTTTTATCATCTTCCATTGATTTAGTAAAAGGTTCTTAATCAGTGATAAATTTTTTGTCAAAGTGCTTACCAACAAACTAATCCCAATACATGAATCCAAAAAAGTGTACTTTTTTTCCTTATCCATTAACTTTAGATTAATAAACGATATTGTCATCTGGCATTACTATCCCTCTTAAGTTGTTCATTACTTCTATATGCAATGGCATGTTTCCTCTCAATATTGATTTGATTCTAACAGCAGATAATGTTGGACCGTCAGCATAAGCCTCCATCAATATTGTATTTTTTGGCTCTGCGATAAGACGATTTATAGGTTCTTTAAAGATCACATCTGTAAAATATGTGCTGTTACTTGTTTCATCTTTTGAATTTTTCATTTCCTATTGCTTTGTTTTATCAATCGCCCATGGGAAATAGAATCCATCAATAACTTAAAAGAGCAATTACTCTGATTAAGTAGGGAACCACTAATTTAGGTAAATTTGCTTTTGTTATTCATCTTTGAATCTCATTTTTGAGTGATATGGATTTTACTATGGATTAAACTTACCAGTGGTGTTATCTTGATATATAAAAGCTAAGTAAAATAGATAAATTCCTATCAAAAAGGCTACCATAATAGCTAAAGCTACAGAGTTTTGCTTAATAGACTAATTCATTTTTTTTTTGCTAACCTAAATATTAATAAATAATTTTTTATCAGATTGTATTTGATAAAAAATAGATAAAAAGAAAAGAGCTATATTTACTTCAAAAGTGAATTTGAAATTAAAAGTCTACACTTTTCACTCCAAACATCTATAAATTTTCTTCTTAATTTAATTTGTAAGCTCAGTGCACAAATTTTCTTCATAAACATTAGAAAATGGCTTAAATAAACATAATTTTAATAAAGTAAAAATAATTTAAATCAATTTGCATTTTTTTTTATTAAAAAAAAGCAATAGTATTTTTAAATTAATTTAGTTTAATTTATAATAAATAAAGCATACATATTTTAGGTATTAGGGTTTATAGAAATGAATTTATATATTTTCAGGTTAGATTTAAAATTAGATATACTTTTCTATTTGATTACAGAATATTTTACAATTATACCTCCAAAAAAAAAAATACTGATATCAAAACACCAATTAAAAACATAATTTTTCTTAAAAATTATCAAAAATATCTTTATATTTTTGTAATAGCCCTAAAAAAATTTTTACTATTTCATTTGATTTAAATTGCAAATAAAGCCTAAACTCCCCTTTTTTTCCTAACCTAAAAAAATAAAAAACTTGTAAATTCTTTTATAAGTTTAGTTCTATAAATTGCTTAACAATAGATTTCATAAAATAAAGAGAATTTGTCAATTTCTTAATTTTCTTTTATTTCTAAAAATAAGCAAAATATTTATTGACTATTTTAGTTGCTTAAAATTAATAAAAATAAATTTCTAAATAAAAAAAATATTTAAGTTAAATGTAAGTTAAGATTATTGTTTTAGGAAATGTATAATCTTGCTCTTTAAAATATTTAATTTTATTATCAATAATCTTTATATATTTATTAAATTATAAATTTTTATTGTAATAGACAAGATATATTAATTATTAATTTATATACATGCTTTGTTTCCTATTAAAAATTGTAATCTCAAATTTAGTTATCTAATTATTTTTATTAAATCTTAATTTATTATTATAATAAAAAGCTTAATGATTAATTTTCTTAAACTAAATCTAAGATTCGCAATTCTAATTCATCTACTTACTATATAATTTCATTCTCTTATTTTTCCTATAATTCTTTTATTTATAAAACTAAATTTTAGTTTTCATGTCCTAGCTTTTCTATTTGAATTTCTAAAGTTTTAATTCTTTATTCATAAAATCCAATTTTTTTTTACAAATCTTCATTTTAATCTAAAATTTTAGGCATATTCATTTCAATATATTATTTTTAGCCTTTCATTTAGATAATTTCCAAATTTATTTCTTAATTTTATTCTTTTTAATTTTACAATTAATTTTTAAGCTTTTCTATTTCTTGTGTTTGCTAATCTTTTTCTTATTATAAAAAGCTCAATTCTTTAAAAAGATTTTCATTCAATGCTTCAATATGTTAATTAAATTATAGTATTTGTTTTTCTTTTACATTCAGCTACTCTTATAAGCTGATGCAAAGTTATTTTTATTTACTTGCTTCCAAATTCTATTCATTTAATTATTAGTTTTCTTGAAGGACTTTTTCAACACTTGCCATAATTTTATTCATGGTTTTTTTAAGTTCATCTCTTTCAAGTTTTACTGCTTCAAACTCCTCAACTTTGATAGTTTGAGGCTATTATTCATTTTATAGTGAAGCTAATAATTATTGTTTTTCTAATACTATCTCTTATAATTTTTCAATCTCTTCTTCTAAAGACTTATTTTATGATTATTAAAGTTATATCTAACTCACTTAAGAATCAACAATTTTTTACAAAGTTTCAAATTTTTTTTAATATTCCTCTAATTTATCACATTATTCTTTAATCTAACTTTAAAGAACTTCTACTTTATTTTCTAAATCCTTAATTATTCCCTATTAATTATTTTTGCTTTCTTTTTCTTTACTAATATTCAAGCCATCTATATTTTCTTATGATTCCTGTTATTAAAAAATAAATAAATAATTAGTTAGTTAGTTATTGGCTAAACAAACACTACATAAGTATAAATGATCATTTTTCAGTTTTTTAAGATTTAGAAGTATTAAAAAATAATAAAAATAGTAGATATTTACATTTCTAATAATGATTGATTGATTTGAGGGTGTTTAAGGTAGATTATTTTAGCTTTACAAAGGAGAATAATGGCTTAAATTTTTAAGATGATTTTTTTCCATAATTTTTATAGGATAAATTTATGGTTGCTACAAGCAAAATGAATTTCTTTTAGAATCAGTATTTTATAGGATTTTTAAGGAACTTAATGAGCTTTATCCTTGTCTATAAACTTTATGAGACTTTGTATTCTAAATGCTATCCATAAAAGAATATTAACTTTTATTTTATTTGAAATGAGGAGACTAATTTGTGTTTAATTATTATTAGAGAATCTAGATTGGTATGTTTTCTATTGATGATTTATGAGAAAAAACCCTGCTAGTATTTGATTTTTAAGATAATGAAACGTTATTTTATGCTCTTATCCTAGTCGACTGGTAATTCATTAAAAAAAGTTAGATTTAAATAGTATTATTTTATTTTTACAATTCTTAGTTTACGATTTTAACAGCTATTTTTATATTTAACTTTTTTGAAGTAAAATATATAAATTTAGTATTTTTTAATAACTACTGTTATTAGTTAAGCTTTATTTTACATTAGCCTGTCTGTTTAATATCTAATAGATATTTTCATTTTTTAATACTAAATATATTGCTAAAATGATTTTTTCAAAAATTACAATTTAACTTCTAAATAAAATTTACAGACAAGCTTATTTTAATATGTTATATTCAAAATGATTGAAAAATAGTAAAAACTATGCTATTAAATAATTTGTATACTCTTAATTAAATATATTAAATCTCAAAAAGAAAGATCGTAGGAAACAATTATTTAATGTTTAAGAAGGAAAATATTTTATGTTCAAGCTAAAACTTTATTTATGAATATAATCTTTAAAAATATTATAAATTATAAATATTGTAGAATAATGATAATAAACAACTATTTAATTTAATAATATCAATTAAATTTTTTTACAACTATATGTTAGATAGAACTCTTTTCAACAAGTAATTTTAATCCAAAAATAATTAGTTTCTAAATATAAAATTAAAATATTTTTGATGTATATTAAGTAAAAGTAAGTTGAGTTTTCAGTTCAAAAAATATTCTTTTAGAATTTTTTTATTCAAACAACTAAATTAAAAATATCTAATAATTTTTTTAAAGTTTTATTTTATGTCAAAATATTTATTAAATAAAAATAAAATTACTTTATAAATTTTTAAATAGCATAAATAAAATTAAATATAAAAATAAATAAATAGATAAATAGTATAATATTTATTATATTAAAATTATAAAATATTATAGAAAAAGATATGATAAAGATTTTCTAAAAAGAAATTGAAACTGAGAGCCCTTATATTTTTAAATTATTTATGCAGACCGTTTAGAATTAATAATTGAAATGAAACAACTCTCTAAAAATTAATTAATTATAAATTATACAGCAATTTATTTATTTTGTGCATTGAACAATAAATTGATACAAAAAAATATTTGGTTTTGATATTATTTTAACAATTTTGAAATAAACAAACATCATTAAATAAAACCACATAATTAATTTAAGGAATTAAAATGTCAAGCTAAGCTTCATAGCAAAACATAGAAAATTTAGATTAAGTAGTTTATAATCAAATAACTGAATATATTAAGCAGTAAAAAGAAGAATTTAATAACATAGACTTATATGAACACCTTTATAGGGTTTTCCATAAATTGATTAGAGAGCCTAATAAATTTTGCAAAGACTTAGATCATTTTAATTTAATTTCAGATTTTATAAAAAAGAATTCATTTAATTATAAATGCCCTTTATCAGATTCTGAAGTTAATAATATACCATTAAAGATTGCAGAGCATTAAGAATGGATATCTAAATCTGAAGAATTGTTTAAAGTAAAATATTATTTGAATTAAAAAAATTTGTCTACTTATATAAGATAATTTTGTATGGAATGTGCTTTAATTTGATATCATGCAAAAGTATTTAAAGAATTAAGATACTTAATTATAAAATTAGGATTTTTCAAAACTCTCCTTGAACAGATAAAAGCTATTAATCTAGAATTTTTATGAAGATAGTTTATTATTAGAAACAGCAGGTATTGGATTCTCTGAAGAAGAGTCTTTTAAAATATCTTAGTCTATTCGTAGGCTTGCTGATTAATATTAGGCAACTTCTATGAGATTTTGGGGTAAATATTTAACCAGAGGAAAAGATTACTATGTTGCATAAGGTCTCTATTCTAATGAGAATTGTGATAAGCTACCTGATAATTGTGAATAAAAAGGACAAGGAGTTAACAGATACACATTTTGGGTTACACATAATGGTATATATAATATATTTGATAAAAAAATAAATAAAGATTTGATATTTTAAATACAAAAAAATGATATTTTATACAAATAAAATTTACTTTTTGTAAAAATACAATATATAATTAATCCTAAAATATAATATATACAGTTTTAGAGGAATGGACTGAACTCCCTTTGATTCATCCTGATCATA
Organism: Tetrahymena thermophila SB210; assembly: GCF_000189635.1. Lineage (NCBI taxonomy): Eukaryota > Ciliophora > Oligohymenophorea > Hymenostomatida > Tetrahymenidae > Tetrahymena > Tetrahymena thermophila. The sequence goes on from NW_002476262.1 coordinate 463,019, forward strand.
TAGTTTAAGCTAGATAAATAAAATATTTGCTCACTGGCGATTTAAATGCCAGTTTAAAAACCTACCCTCTTTTTTATGGAAAGGAAAAGCACTTCGTAATTAGAAATAGTTTTTAGTACTTTAATGCTCAATGATTAATTAATATTTCTTATTTATATATAGCTGAAGGCTTAACTTGTAAGAATTACATTTGGATCAGAATTAGCACCAAAAGGATTATACAGACCACCAGAAGAGGGTGAAAATGACATATAACTTGAAGATGAACCCTTCAAGCTTCCAGAATATACAGAATTATAAGAATTATCAACATGGGTATTAAATTTTTAATATGGCTTTTGTTTCAAATGATTCATTAATAATATTTTATAGGTTCACATGCATCCTCCTTTGTTAAAATAAGGAAGAACAACTATATATGTTGATCCAAAACTACCTGAAGAAGAAAGAGAAGCAAAGCTTGCAGAATTATAAGAATAAGATTAAGATACTTAAATTGAAAGATTAAGAGATATTTCTTAAGATAAATGTAATTATTTTTATATCGGTTTATTATTTTAAAAAAATTTTTATTTATATATTAAAGCTCCTTTCGCCTTACCTGAAGGAGAGGGTGGAAATGAAGAAGAAGAGACAAATTGGTAAAAAAGAGAATATGGAGATAAATAACAATTTAACACTATCGAAGGAGTAAAATTTAAAATCAAGAATAGTTTAAGTAATAATGTTTTTTTGGAATAAAGGATACAGTTGTCAATTATAATTGTGTTTCATTTAAAAATTTAACTTGGCCAGGAGCTCATTTAGTAGTAAATGTAAGAATATTAATTATGATTTAATTTATTAAATTGAATTTTATTTTTAAGAGTTAAAGCTACTGCAATATATATGTTGGGTATGGTCTTAAACAAAATCAACATCCATTCTTACCAGTTGAGCCTAGTGATATGCTTGAAGAATAAGAAGATACTGATGAGCATCCTGAAGTAATTTAAATATACAAAATTTTTATATTTTACTATAAATTAATAAAACTATTTAGCCTAATCCAAACAACCCTCCTGATGAAGTAGAATCCGATAGTGACGATGAAAAGAAGGAAGAAGATGAAGAAGAAAATTGAATAAATTAAAATAAAAAATATAGAATTTTAAAGATTTAAAAATTTTTATTTATATTATAAAATGTATATATATTTACAAAAAAACCTTTTAATAATTAATTAATTAATTAATTTTATTTTTCAAAAATATTTATTGTCAATAATTAACTATCAATATCAAAAAGTTAATAAAAAATATTTTAATTTAAGTTAGATTTTGATAATCTTAGATTTTAAATTCATTATTCTTTTATTTCAAAAAAGTTATTTAAATTTAGTTAAAGATGACATTTAAAATTAGATATTTATTAAAATTTATTTTAAATTATTATTAAAATATTATTTAAGTTAGAATAAATAAATTTATAAAAAATAAATTTGATTGAATTTTATTATTTTTAATAAATCTTATCACAAATATTAAATAGAATAAGAGTATATTAATAAGCCTACCTTTATATGTTTGTAATCTTTTAGATTATTTTAGATTAAAAGTAAAATATAGATAGATAAATAAATACTTAATTATAAATAAAAGTATTAAATATTTTAATTTTCAATTTTTAAACTTTTCCATTTTACGAGCCTTTTGTAGCTATGTAACCTTTTTTGTTTAAAAAAAATATTTAAAATAATTATAAGAGGTGAAATCTATTTATTACTTTCTTTTTTGCTTTAATGTATGCAAGAGCATCTGGGTCAATATCTTCAGATTTATTATCTGTGATATTTTCTTCACTGGGTTAATTAATTAGGGGATTTTCTATGTCATTTACAGAGATTCCATATTTCTTTTAGAACCATTCTTCAAATTTGTTAAGTAATACATTTTTAGTCTATTTTTTTAAAAATTAGTAAATAAATAAATAATTAAATAATGTTTTTATTTACATGAATTATATTTTGATCGATTATTATAATAGTAGATTTTAAGTCTTTAACCTATTATGCATACTATTTGTAATAATTCTTTTTCTCTTTTAGTTATTGCATAATCTCATACTCTTCTTCATCAATAATTCTTTACAAGATTTCCTTTTTTTAAATTTCATTAATTTTAAATTTATATATTTAATTTAAAATATTACTTCTTGATTTTTATTGGCTTACTTCTTATCTAATTTAAGCTTTAGGTTTTCTATTTCATTTTTTATATCGTTGCATAAGTTGGTAACTTACTTAATTTCTTCTTTTTTTTCTTTCAAGGCTTCTATATTTTTGACGATGCTGTCATTATATTCTTTGCCTTCTTTATCTTTGAAGTCTTGATAAGCTACCTTCTTATCAACATTCACTATCTTGTTGTCAAGCTTAGATTTTTCTGGAGATCCAGGCTTTTCTATGACGTTTTCTTAAGGCTTTTATTCAGGGAATTCGTCTTTAGGTATATTTACTAAGTTCTCTATTTATTTTTAATAATTAATAATCTTAATAATATATAAAAATAATCAAACCTATATTTGCTTGAGGACGAGCATCCTTTCTAGCCTTTCCTAAACCAAATCCGTTTTTGTTTTCTTCACTACCCACAGCTTCTTATTATTTAGAGGCTTAATCGGTTTTCTTCTTTTAAATCTATTAGAGAAATAAAATTTAAAATAATGATAAACTATGAAATAATAACTACAGTGTCCTATTGATCTCTCTTGGTCTCAATGTAATTTTTGTTTTCTATATCTTTTGCCAAATTTCTATAGAGATTTCTAAATTAGAAAAACAGTTCTTTCACCTATCTTAATGATTCAAATTCAATATCATCTATTTCACCATCTAAAAACTTTTTCGCAAGAACTTGTTACTCATATTATTACTCAGGAGTATATTAATCATAAGTAATTCTACCACGATTAGCAAGAGTATCATGCATAGCCAGTTCTTTTTTTTAAAAATGAATAAATAAAAGATATTACATTATAATAATGTTTTTAGAATACCTTGCTTTAATTCCTTTATTTCCTTTTCATACTTTTTTAGAAGCACAGTAGGATCAAGCTTTAATTAAATGGTAGCTTCGTTTGCTACTTTCATCATTCTTGTTGCAAATTTCAAAGTAGAAATTGTCTCTTCCAAATGGTCAGCTTCAGGCCATATATTTGCTATCATAATAGTTTTAGAGTTACCACCAATAGAGTCTTTTAACAAATTAGTCAATTTTGATTATCTATATGGAATATGGTCTCTTTGCTTTTCACTTAATGCAACAACAACTTATTCTAAAAATGAGAGTGATTTGTTTATAAACTAAGCTTCCAACAAAGTTCTTCCTTCAGATCCTTAAATATTTTTATTATTTATTTTGTTATTCATGGTAATTTTTTTTATTTATTTTACCTGTTTTTTTAGTTCTTTCAGAACCAGCTAAATCAACTAAATGAAGCTTAGAAATAATAACTTTTTCTGTAGACTCAACTCTACTTCTAATTTCAAGATGAATTGTAAAAACGCAGTGAGAACGTGATGAGTTTTTGTTTAATTTATGCTCAGATATAGTTCTATTAGTTTCACCTTCAAAGATCATTGCTTAAGCTTCCTCCTCAGTTTTACATTATCTAATTATTTAATTTTTAACATGAACTCTTCCATTAGTGTCTTCTTAAATAGCCTATTTATTATTAATTTTGTAATATTTATTAATATTAAAATTTAATGTTTTTAGAGAGTATTTATTTGTATGCAAAATGTCAATCTTTGTTTAAATAACTAAATCAATAAGTAATTCAATAAATTTACAAGCTACTAAGTTTAATCGTTTGGAGCGACAGAACCTGCTAAGAGATCAGTTAATAATTCATTATAAATTTCAAGATATGAAACACCTACTGTAATTTGCTATTCATATCTCTAACCTACTTCTTGGAAAAGCTAAGAAATACATCTTGGAATAAGACCTCTGTATTTATAATCAGTTGTTGTACCAGTAGTTGTAAATGTTTTACCAGCACCTGTTTGCCCATAACACATTATTGTACCTATATAGATTTAAAATTTGCAGTAAGTAAAACTTATTCATACTAATATTATTTAAATATTTTTATGCAAAAATCTAAAATAACATATCTATTAAATTTAAAATTATATTTATTTTAATATGATGTTTTTCTTCTTGCTTTGCATATTTTACCTGAATAACCTTCAAGGACCGAAAGAACAATATCTTTGGCACAAACATCAAACATAACTTCCTAAGAAACATTTTACAAAACTTTATCAAAGTGAAAACCCCAGTTTTCTTGTTAATGATTAACGTAACCGCTCTCTGCATTTTTAGGAATGTTGATTCCTACATAATTAGAAGATTCATTTATCTAGATATTTTTGTATGCAAAATTAGCAGTTGGACGTGTCCTAACTACTACTTTAATAGGAGCTTTTACCATTTTTTAATCAAACTAAATCTAATTATAATATTAAAGATTTAATCACTCTCTTTACTAAATTAATTTACTTTGAAAATAATAAATAACTATTCGAAACTACTTTTTGTTATTATTCACAAATTAATAAATAAATAAATAAAATAATGACGGTTACGAAGCTTAACAAATTTGCAAAAACTTTAATATTAAAAGAATGTATTAATATTTTTTATATTTTTATCATGCATGATTATTTATTAAAAGAAGCAGGTATTTTAGCATCAGGAATTTAAAAAAATACATTTTATAATTTGATTTATTTTAAATCATCAAAAAATATTTAATTTTAATTTATTAATTTTGGTAATGTAAATTCATAATATTCCTTGTTAATTAATAAATTTCTTCTTTTAGTTTTTATTATTAATTAAATTATGATATAGTTTTAATATTAATTATAAATGCAAAAAGTATAATTGAGGATTGTTACAAAATAGAATTGGTTTGTTAAATGTGGTTTAAATTAAACTATTTCAATCTTATTAAATTTTGGAATATTAGAGCGCTCAAATTTATTTTAAAATTCGGATTTTCTGCATCCATAACATAAATAAATAAATAAGAAAAATTCTTTTATTATGAATACTAAATTAAAAGATCTTTTAAATGTAAGCTAGCTAGGTTATTAATATAAATTTATATTTTAAAATAACATAAAAAGCTAACTAAAAATTAAACTTTTTCTATATAATACTATTGGCATGAGAAAACAATTTATTTATATCAATTTTGATTTTAGAGCAAGCAACAAAATAAATTATTGAAGTTATACTGTCTACTTACTTTTTATATTTTCCGCAAAAATATCTTTGAATTTAGATTTCAAAATGTAAATAATGTAGCTATTCATATTAAGTTTGAAAATTGTATATTAAAATAAGTTAAAGAATACTCATAGACAAGCAAAATATAGACTTATTATTTGCTATCATGCTTAATAGCAAAGATTTTATTTTTCAATAATTCATTATGGAACCTACTTATTAAACTTTTTCTATTGGTTTAACAATTAAAATTTTCCGGGAAAAGAAACCAATAAATAAAATTTATCGTATTTAAAAAGAATCTATTATTATCAAGTTTTTATAAAGACTTATTTTTTTTTTTTTCATTCATCAGATAAGATAACTTTATGATAATTGATTTTTTGGGAATTATTTATATAGGGGAGAAATATTGATTTTTCAATTAATTTATAATCCATTTAAGAAAGATATGATTTTCATATTAAATATTAAAGCATAAAATTTATATTGATTTATTTTCTCATAATTATTATAAAAAAGATATTTTATTAGAAATATTAAAATAAAAAGAAATTAACATCAACTTGATAAAACAAAAAAGAGAGATTGAAGTTAATCAAAAAACAAAGAAATATGGCTGATAAAGGAATTTTTATTTACGCAGTCAGAGATGAAGACAGCATGCAAGGCTTCATCTTGGTTGCTAGTGAGGTAGATATTGATGTGGAAAACTCTAAGGCAGAGAAGGTTGGAGTTTACCATATTCATTCTGTAAAAAATAAACCATACAATTATACAGTCAACAAAAAACTCACTAATGTAAGACTTGATGAGTTTATGAGCGTAGTAGATGAGGATTTATATGAGTTTAATGAAAAGAATAGAACTCTAGTATTCGATAAGAAAGGTTATGACAACTTAATTGGTTAACTTATGGATGATTTAGAAGAAGAAAATGATGATGACTCATCAGAAGAAGAAGAAAAAAAAAAGAAGAAACCTGCTCCTAAGGCAGCTTCTGCCAGGAAAACTCGTAGTTCTAAGGGATCTGATAAGGTTAAGGGATCTGACAGTGAAAGCTATGAGGTAATTAACAAAAAATTAAAATTTCGTTTTTAATTTCTTAATTTTGTAAAAAGTTTACTATTTTTTAAAACTTAGAATAAAGACATCAATCAATCAAACGTTTTTATTATTTATTTTGTTCGTTGTCTTATGATTGGATTTCTTAATTTATTATAAATTATATGTTCTTATTAGATATTTGCAATCCAATATCAGAAAATAAAATTTTACAAAAATTTTGTTCATAAACATTACAATTTAATATCTATAAATTTTAAATATCTTTTTGCTTTTTATTGAGTTGATATAATTTAAAATAAACTAAATAAATAACGTATTATTTTAAAGGCAGCTGACGAAGAAGATGAAGAAGAAAAAAAGAGATCAAGAGGAAGACCTAAAAAAAATAAATCCACTGAAGAAATTACAGAAGATAAAGACGAAAACTCTTAAGAGGATTAACCTAAGCCTAAAGGAAAAAGAGGAAGACCTCCTTCTAAGGATAAAGCTGCATCAGTCGCTGTTCCAAAAAAATAGGATAAGTAGGATGATAAAGATGGAGAAGAAAATGGTGAAGATTAAAATGGTCATGAAGAAAATGGAGATGAAGATAAGGAAGAAGGAGAGTAAAAACGTGTTCCTGGTAAACGTGGCAGAAAGCCAGGTAAAAAAACAGCAGAAACACCTGCAAAAAAAGAAGCGTAATAAAATATTATACATAATAGAAAGCCATAAGTATTTTTAATTTAAAGACCTGGAAAAAGAGGAAGAAAGCCAGCAAAGAAGGGCTCAGAATCAGAAGATAATGAAGATGCTGATGATGAATAAGAAGAAGTCTCAAAAAAGGGAGCAAAAAAGAAAGTAGAAAAATATAAGAAAGGTTCACACAATCCTAATATACCTGATGTAGTCAAAACTGACGAAACTTTCGAAGGTGATTCTTAAGATATTAATGACGTTTGTTGCTCATTCTGCACAAACAGAGAAGTACTAATTAATTTGAGAAAAATTTAAATTTTTGAAATTTTAATTAATTAACTAATTAGTTGTTAAGAGCTGTTTACACAGGTAATAGTAATCTTTTGAAAAAATTAGTTTAGTCAAAAGCAAAGGTAAAGAAATCATTTTATTAATGCATAATTTTTATCAAAATCAATACTATTATTAAATAGGTCTCTACTTTGTTTGCCAAGAGAGGTCCTGATGCTGATGAAACCACACTTGAAATCATTCTTAAAAACAAGGATAAAAAGTGCCTTGATGTTTTGATTAATGCTCTTAACAAGAAATCAGAAATTTCTTTAGCTTCTAATCCTGAATGCTCCTTAGAAGAAGTCTATACTGGTTTCAATGACAGATTTGCATACGGTGTACCAACTAGAAAGGTATAAATGGCTAGAGGTGGTAAAGAAGGAAACAATGCTTTTGTTGCAGATATTAACTCATTTGTTGATACCTAAAGCTGGAATGAGAATGAAAGATTAATCTTTTCTCTTCTTGAGAATGAAACAGAAGTTTAATTTTTGGAATTCTTAAGAGGTCTTAAAGACGAAAATCTCACTACCTCTTTACTTGAAAAAACATATGTTGCTGTAAGAGCTGGTAATAGAAAGACTGCATCCTATTTGATGAAATAAGCTAATAAATTCGGTGGATATGGATTCAACAATCTTCATGAATAGGTTTTATCCTTAGATGATGTATCCAAATTAGATGAATTCAAAAAAGGTAAATTCATTTTTAAGATAAACCAAAAATGCATGAATTTTTTAAAGTAAGTATAACCAAGAAAAGCACAGGTGTTTATAGCAAGAATAGTTATGGTTTTGGAGGTGCATAGGGTATTATTACTCCTATTCATTGTGCAGCCATCAATCCTAATCCAGAATTCATCAAAAAGTTGTTAGAAATATCACCTGAATTCACAATTCCCGATGATTTAATGAGAAAGCCAGTTCACTATGCAGCAACTTGCGAAGGTATTTATTTAACTCATACTTGCCTTTAAAAATATTTATAATAAATAAATAAACATAATTTAAAAATAGGTCCTGGTCCTCTTAGTTATCTTTTAAAATAGGGTGTTGATGCAAGAGAAGGTGATAAGAAAAAAATTACACCTTTAATGCTTGCTTGTTAATTTGGTAGAGCCAAGAATGTAGAAATTTTGTTAGATGCAAATGGCAAATCAAACCCTGATACTCGTACTAGAGAAGGTTACAGAGCTATTCATTATGCAGCCCACTATGGACATCTTGACTGTATTAAATTGATGATTGAAAAAGGTGGTGTTGAAGTTGATTCTCCTGGTCCCAAAAGAATGACACCTCTCCATATTGCTACTTCAAGAGGTCATTTTGAGATCGTGGAATATCTTCTTTCAAAAGGAGCTAAAGTTATTGTAAAAGATAAGTTTAAACGTAGTGCAGTCATTCATGCTACTGCTAATGGCTATCTTAAGATTTTAAGTCTTATTTTAAAGAATGGTGGACCATTCAATGACCCAGATTCCTCAGGTAACTATCCTGTACATTATGCAGCTGCATATGGATTTTAAGCTTGTCTTGATTTACTCAAATAAGCTGGAGCTGACTTTAATCCTCAAAATTCTTGGAATTTAACTCCTCTCTCAATTGCTATGGCTAAAGGTAATAAATAGATTTAAATAATTTTTTTAAGTAATTTAAAAATATAAATAATTTAGGACATTTTGGAATGGTTAAGAAGCTCTTAAATTATCCTGAATGCGATGTTAACTGCACTGATGTTAAAGGTAGAACTATCATATCAAGAGCTACTGAAAAATTAAATCTAAATAATCTCTCTCAATTCGAATTCATTCTCAAAGAGAAGAAAGCAAATCCTAATATGGCTGATTTACAAGGTCAATCGCCTCTTCATTATCTTTGTAACTTATCAAAAGATGATTATGTTAGCAAAAGATAGAATGAAGAAAATGCTCATCATGTTACTAAAAAATATGAAGAAGAATATGAAAAGATTGTCTAAAAAGCTACTTAAATTTTACTTGATTGTGGAGCTGATATTAACAAATTAAACACTATGGAAGAATCTCCATTAACTATTGCTATCAAATAATAGAATTTCTTTATTTTAAATATTTTATTAAAGAAAGGAGGCCTCGATTTCTCTCATGTTAACTAAATTGATCAAAATATTCTACACACCTTAAATACTTTAATTTTAGAAGGACCAAGTGGAATCGATCAATTCTATAATATCTTTGAAGAAATCAAAAAAGATAAAAACGTAAATCTTAAAGAATACTTGAATAAAGTTGATTATCATGGTTTTTCACCTTTGTTAATGTACGTTAAAATATTCAGTGAAAGTAAATTTTTAAAGCTTATTATATTAAAATAATTTTTGTATTTATTTATTTCTTTATTTAAATTTTATAAAAAGATGCTTCTCATTATAGAGAATAAAGAGTTGAGGAATTAAGCCAAGAAATATACTCTAAGAAAGGAGGCTCAGCACCTAATAAAAAGAATCCTATCAAAAAGTAAGCCCCTACAAGAGGTCCTAGAGTAGCAAAAAAAGCAATTAGAAGTGCACCAGCAAAATCATTAATTGGATTTAGCAATGATGGAGCCTTAGTTTAATTAACAGAAAAGGAATTAGAAAAAGTTTAAAAACAAGCTGATGAAGATTTATTGCAATTTGAGCAAAAATTCTAAAAATTAATTACTTTCTTGGTCGAAAAGGGTTCAGATGTAGAAGCTAAAGTTTAAAAAATTAAAAAATATAGATCAAACATGGATGTAGAAGATAAATCAGATAATGAAGAATAATAAGAATAAGACGAAGATGATGATGAAAATGAAGGAAATAAAACCTTAAAAGATGAGATGGGTAATCCAATTTAAAATAAAAAAGTTAAGTACATTCCAGAATATAATTCTTGTGGAGAAATGAATATATTTGGATTAGCTCTTAGCCACCTATCTTTACCTTACTTAAAATTCATTCATGAATAGTATCCTTAATTAGTTAACAACGTTGATTATCTCAAGAGAAATCATCTCCATAAATTTATTTTGAAAAATGATGATGAACCAGCTACAGTAAACAAGATATTTGTTTAAATTTTCTTAATTTAATTTAAAAATTTTTATAATTAGAACGTTTCTCATAAAGTTTTAGAGTGGCTCACTACTTTAAAGATAGATATTAATTAAAAAGATATTATTGAATCAACTCCTTTAATCTCAGCTATTTCTTAGAAAAAGTACAAGTTTGCAAAGACTCTTATTAATCACAAGGCATAAGTCGATGTTAAGGATATAGTAAATTAATTAACAAAATATTTTTATCGAAGCAACATTTTTTTTTTTGAAAACAGTTTGGAAAGACACCACTTATTATGGCAATTAACAATATTCAGAGCAACAATCTTGAATTTGTTGAATACTTACTTTCTAATGGTGCTTCAGCAAACTTTGCTGATAACTATGGCAGGTAAAATGAATATACTTTAAATACTTTTTTTAAACTAATTTTAATTAAATAGAACACCCTTGCATCATGCCATCAATAAGGCTGATAAAGGTGCCAATGCTTCTTTTGATCTCGAAAATCTCTTGATTAAGAATAAAGCAGATATTAATGCTGCTGACTCTCTTGGTAGAACTCCTCTTCACTATTGTTTTGTTAGCCTCTAAGATTAGTAATATAGTACATTACAGTATGATCCTTTTGAAACTGTTAGCAGTCTTTGTAACCAATCCAATATTAAGATTGACGTTAAAGATAATTTAGGAAAGACTCCTTTGCATTATGCTGCTTAAAAAAATTCTACTATATCTGTAATCTATATGATCGAAAAGAAAGCTAATATTGATATTGAAGATGCCAATGGTAATACTCCATTAGCTGTCGCTTTCCGTTTCAAAAGAAGTGAAATTACTACTACCCTTATTCAAAATGGTGCTAATACTTCAAAGTTCATAACTATTAACAAGAATTTAAAACCAAACGGGGAAGAAGAGGAAGAATACAAAGAACCTGCTAAAGATCATTGGGGTAATCCAATCAAAACTAGAAGAAGATAAAACTATTCTAGCTATGGAAGCAGATACTTATTCTAATATCAAAATCAATATGATGGATTTGGAGGTGACCAAAATTCAAATAATAGTATCATCAAAAAATTACTTAGTGAATACCATATTGAAGAAGACAGTTATATCGAATTAGTTAAAAGAAGCATCACAAAAGAATAGTTTAAGGAAAAAGGCTTAGATAATCTCGTCTTTTAAGAATTTAGAGTAAGAGGTGATTTACCATTAGGTAAGCATTCATTTTTCAAGGCATCTATCACTTTCTAATGGTAGGGTATTGCCTATTTGCTTTTAATCAAGGGCAATTACAATCTTTTTAATGCTTTAGAGGATGCCATTAAAATTGATCTTTATTAACTTTCAATCACTCTTCTTTTTAAGTATCCAGAAGATGAAACGATTACTTAATGTAATAGCGAAGGACAAAACCTGATACACATTTTGTGTCAAAGATCTCCTAGAGATGTTAATCTTTAAGTGAAGCTTTTTGAAACTCTTTTGAATAGAGGTGTTGATGCTAAAAAATTAGATAATAAGAAGAATCTTTGCTTGCATTTTGCTTTCCTTCATCATTAACTTACTCCCAAACTACTAGAATTAGGATTAGATTGCAATGCCTACAATGATGACTAATAAACACCATTTGCCTTAGCTATTTAAGAAGATGCAAAATAAGCATTGAAAATATATACAGCTAACTACAAACCTGACTATTCTAAAAAATTCAAAGCTAAATTAGAAGGCCATTAAGACTATTTATAATTTACACCTTTGCTTATTTAATTTGCAAATAAAAATAAAGATTTAGTTTTATTGAATCATTTATTGGCAAATGGATCAAATATTAACGAAGTTGATAATTTAGGTAGAAATGCCCTCTATTATGCTATATATCACAACTCTCACAAATTAGTTAAATTTGTTCTTTAAACAAAGAAATTCGATGTTAAGCATGTAGATAATCAAGGCAAAAATGCTGTTCACTACGTTGTTAATCCAGTTGAATTTGGCTCTTATGAAAATACAGAAATATTAGAGCTACTTCACAATGCAAAAATAGATTTCAATGTAAAGGATAAGGATGGGTAAATATTTTTTGTTGTTGTAAATATAAATTTAATAATTCATTTTAAATTAGAAATACTGCAATGTTTTATGCTTTGCAATAAGATTCCAAAAAAATGGCAGAATCCTTGAAAAAATACGGTGTTGAAGCTCTTAAAGAAAAGAAATTGCCTTAAAGAGCTGCTACTTCAATAGTAACTGATGCTTTATTCCCTGATGAAGAAATTGATTATGAAGAAGACAGTAAGAAGTTTAGCGAAGAAACTACTTATGATCAATATAAGGTTAATACAAAAATTAAGTCAAACAAAATTTAATATTTATGATTTTATTAAAAGGAATTCTTTGAGCAAAAGAATGCTGGTGATAAAGTTTATCTCGATAAGTATGTAGCTGGAAACTACAAAAAGAAAGATAATTATGTAGTACTTGATGATAATAATGAACCATACAACTTGCTCATGACTAAAGTTGATCTCGGAGGAGGATTTGCTAAGTATGTATTCTACATCATGTAAGTTATTCATGATAAAAATTCAGACGTTTATATTCTTTACACTCGTTGGGGTCATATGGGTGGTATGGGTCAAATGCAACACACTCCTTTTGCTACCAAAGAAGCTGCCGTTAAGGAATTCAGTAAAATTTTCTACTAAAAGGTAACTTAAATTCAAACTTTATAATTGTTGAATTAAATTTATTTTATGAATAATTTTTAAATTAGTCTGGAAACGATTGGACTAACAGACACAACTTCAAAAAATAAGATAAGAAATATTAACTTGTTATCTTCGAGAAAGGAAATGATAAAAAATCTTTCTCTTTAAAGCCTTATGACTTTGAACGTCTAAATTGTTCAGCTTCATAGCTCGAAAAGCCTATTTAAGAGTTTATTAAGAATATTTCTAATGCAGAAATTTTCAAATAAGCATATCGCCAATTTGCCCTTTCTGACTAATATCTTCCCATAACTAAGCTATCAAAAGCAGCCTTAATTGAAGCTTAGGGCATTCTTGCAGATATTAGAGAAGAAGTCATAGAAATCTAAAAATTAAGAAGTAAATTAACTTAAGGAAATAACATGCAACTTCTTTTAGAAAGAGAAGAAAGCGTACTTCGTTATAGCAATAGATATTATGAACTTGTTCCAAGAGCTGTTTCTAAATGGTAAGTTTATTAAAGTTAAAAAATAGTTTTAATTTGTTAAAAATAATCAATAAATAAATAGGGAGCCTGCTCAACCCTTAAACCATGAACATAATATTTCTTAAGAATAGCGTCTTGTTGAAAATTTACTTGATTTTGAAGCTGCTATTAAGATTATCATGGGTTCTTATACTAAGCTTCAAGTAATGCATCCTTTGGATTACTGTTTCAACTCATTAAGCATCCGTATGAAATAAATTTAAAATGAACATCCTGAATATAAAATGATTTAGTAATACGTTTCCAGAACAAATCATAAAGCTACTGATCCTAATTCTTAGTTTATTAGAAATGTTTTCGCTGTTGAGAGAAGAGGTAATTTTATAAAAAATATTAATATCATTAAATATTTTATTTATAATTTTAAAAAGGTGAGGCTGAAAGAATTAAATAATTCTCTGATCATACTAAAAAGCTTTTATGGCACGGCAGTGGTGTTTAAAATCTCTTAAGTATTCTTAATTTTGGTTTAAGAATCAATGGTATTCATGCCTAAAAATCTGGAAGCTCTCTTGGTGACGGAATCTACTTTGCTGATTTATTCTCCAAGGCAAGTGCTTATGCTAACAATGCTGATGTTGGTGTCGAATCAAGGTATATAACAAATAAATTTACATGTATAAAGTTAATATTTATTTTTAATTAAATTGTAGATTCTTACTTCTTTGTGAAGTTGCAGTTGGAAAGGAATAACAAATTAAAACTAATGAAAATTTTACTAAGTTTGCTAACTCAAATTATTAACTTATGAAAGGCTTTAACAGTGTTAAACTTGTAGGTAAGTCTTGTCCTGATGAAAAGAAAAATCTTGTTTTACCAAACGGTACTATTGTTCCAATCGGACCAATAATTGATTTCAATGAAAACTTGAAGTAGAAACTTCAAATAGAGAAATCTACCAAAAAGAGTGCAAAAAAATCTACTAAAAAACCTGCTTAGAAAATACCTGCTAGACCTATCAAGAAGGTAGTCAAAGCTACTAAATATTCATCAGATGAAGAAAACTCTCAAGATGAAGAAAGCTAAATTTAGGTTGAAGAAGACGAACTTGATATTCGTAAAATCACAAAAAAAAAAATAAATTTTAATAACTTTTTTTTTTTTAAATTTAAGCTGAAGATGAAATTTAATCTGATGGTGATGAGGAAATAGAAGAGGAAGAAGATAACTTTGATGAAGAATAAGATGAACAAAATCTTTTATAAAATAATTTCTTATATGACGTACAACACTAAGGTGCTAAGACTCCATTCAATTAGCTCTTTACTCAATATTAAAATAGTGAATACGTAGTTTACAACTCAGCTCAAGTTAGAATAAGATATTTAATTGAAATAAGAGATTGAAATAATTTAATAAATTTTTATAGATTGTATGATAATAAAATAAAGAAAATAAAACATTTTTTAAATTTTTAAATAAAGTAGTAACTTATACTAATTAATTATAAATTATTTCTCCTAAATTTAGTTTCATTTTCAAAAAAGGGAGTTTATTAAAATGATTTGCTTATTTATATGTTCTATTTAGATTTTTTCAAAATAAAATTTAAATTAAAATAATATTCTCTAAATTAAAATAGATACTTTGAAATAAAAATTAAAAATTTACTAAAATCTTTAAAAATTAGAATTTTATGAAAAGGAAATGGCAAAAGATTTTTAATAATTTATATAAGAATACATACTGACTGTTTTAGACTTTTCCAAGATACTGTATTCAAATAAATAAGCATTACTAAACAAATTTGCCAAATTAAAAATACAAATCATTTACACTTTTAAATATTTTATTTTAGATAAGATAAAAATATTTTTTACTATTTTTTTTATTTTTATTTTTTAAATTATATTAGATAAAAAAACATTAATTTAATTTTACAATAAACATGATTTTAATTATAAGAATCAAATATATCTATTATTCATTATAATAGGTTTTTCTTTCTATTTAAAATATCTTTCTAACTCTTCATCATCCATATCATAATCAAATTCTTCATCTATATTTTATTCTTCTTCTGCAAATTTACTATTATCAGGGGTGTGATGGAATGCCATAGAAGGTGCACTTTCTATTTATCTTAAATATTCATGAACGGTTGAAACCTTCTAATGGAGCTCATCCTTGGTATTTTTATTATCCACATTATTTTTAGGAGTAACATGGAGTTTATGATCTGGACCAAAATAGTCATAAAACGGCTCAGTAATAGGAATATTTCCATCAATTTTATTTCCAACACAAATAGATGTCTCATAAGCCCAGCATCTTGCAACATTTGGTACATTATAACCACCACCTCCCATTAATATTAGAGGAATACCAAAGCTTTTCATATATTCTACAGCTTTTCCATGCCCTTTTGTTGATAAATTGAAGTGTCCTAGCTTTTTTAACAATAATCAATCATTATTTAAAAATAAATACTCTAACAATAATTAATTTTACCTTATCATATGCTAATGAATCAGCTCCGCATTATAGCAATATTACATTAGGTCTATATACTTCCATTACTTTTTTCATAACATCCTTAAATACTTGTTCAAATGTTTCATCATTGATTCCTGGTCTTAAAGGTACATTAATAGCATGATATTTGCCTGGTCCATCGCCAATAGAATTTAGAGAGCCACTTCCTATTTAAATAAACAATTTTTATTTTTAAAAAATTGAATTCTCATTATGATTTATAATAATTCTATTTTCAAAGCTTGGATTTATTTTTTTTTTTAATTTATGATTTATTATTAACTTCTAAATCTATTTCAAAAAGCTATATGATTCATAAACAAATATGTTACCTGGGAAGAAGTCATCACCATATTCATGAAAACTAACTGTCATCACACGATTTGTAAGGAAAAAAGCTTCTTCTACACCATCGCCATGATGAACATCAATATCAATATAAATTACTCTTGGATAATACTTTAATAACTCTAATGCACACAAAACAATATCATTAACATAACAAAATCCACTAGCTTCTTTTTTCTTTGCATGATGTAAACCACCTCCCCAGTTGATAGCAATATCAGATTATTGATTTATAATCATTGATGCGCAATCTAAAGAACCACCAGCACTAATCTAACAAAAATTATAAAGACCTTCAAAACCTGGGCAATCAGAAGTATCTCCTACTCTATATTTTTATATAGATGAGTTCAATATAAAAAGTAAAGATGCAAAGTAATTAGATAAATTAAAAAATATGCAATACTTGCTTGTTTATCTTTTTTTAGGGTTATTTATATGGTATGAAGATTCTAAATTTATTAAGGGATCTTGTTTCAGCTTTTTTAGCTCTTATGTCCAACCATTACTAACATAATTTTGTAGATAATTAATATATTCTATATCGTGAAATTTGATCATTTCTTCAAAAGTAGCTTAACGAGCAGTGTAAACATCTAAGTCTTTATACAGACCAAAATTTTAAATTAAAGAATGTGCCATAGCAACTCTTTTTGGTTTCATAGGGTGATCTTTGCTGTAGTAAAACCTAAAAATATTATTAATTATAGATTTGTTAAATTTAATGATATTATAAAAGTTTAATATAAGCTCTAATATGTGCTAAGTATAAATGCAATACTTTCCTATTTCAGGATTATAGAAATAACTAATTCTTTTCCCTTCATAAATTGTTCTAATATCATCTTCCATTTCTAAGCTCTTATATAATAACTATATTGTTTGCAATTTTCCAAGGTTTTAAAAAATAAAGAATTTATATATATTGTTTTAATATTTAATATCTTAAAAAGCATTATGAAAAATAATAATGTTCTAAATCTTTTTAATTGCTCATAAAAAAGATTAATTAAACTTCTGGCGCCTGCAAAAAAAAATATAAAGTTAAGAAAATTTAACAAAACTAATTAATAAGTTAAAAATTATTTTACTTTTTTTGTCAAATTTAATAAAAACTTTTTAAGTTATTTAAAATTTTTTTTTATTTTTAATTTATTTTCATTAGCATTTTTTTATTTTATATTTATAAATTTAAAAAATATCAAATTTTTTTATGTTATTTTATTTTTTAAAAATTTTTAAAATAACCTGAATATAAAGTAATATTCCAATTCTTTATTTATTATTTTATTTTATAAAAAATATTTTTTACTCTTACTGAAGAGCATGTTAATATTCTAATCTATATTCGATTAAATTTTTATCAACTTCACTGATTGTTTATTGATGTAATTTTTTAAAGTCATTTTCATAATTAGAAATTAGGCACATATTGTTAGGAGATTTAGAGAAAGAGAAACTTATAAATAAGGTATTTAGATATAATATAATTAAATGGAAGGGATAAACAATGACATTAATATACAAAACAAATTTTTAAAATAATATAATATACTTATTAAAACATTATTAATTATTTATTTATTTTTATAATTTATTTACTTATTAATCAATGAGCATTTAATCTATAAAAATAAGATTTATTTGACATTAATTAATCGTAGGTACCTTATTCAACAAGCTTTCCGCTTTCAATAACAAATATCTAGTCACTATCTTTGATTGTCGATATTCTGTGAGCAACACAAAGACTTGTTTTACCTTTCATTACACTATTTAATGCTTCTTAAACAATTTTTTCATTTTCATGATCAAGAGCACTGGTTGCTTCATCAAGCAATAAAACATTAGGATTTTTAATGATAGCTCTGGCAATGGCTATTCTTTACTTTTGACCTCCAGAAATTTGGCTACCTTTGGGTCCTACTTTTCTGTCAAATCCACTTCCTAGAGTTTAGTGTTCGTTTTGTTATTCACTTTCAAATTAATTTGCTTCAATGAAAGTAAGGGCGTTAGCTCTTCTTGCAGCCTCTCTTATATCATCATGACCTACATCCTCAGAACTGTATCTAATATTTTCAGAAATAGAGCCATTAAAAAGAATTGGTTCTTAACTAACAACACCAAAGCTCCTTCTGAATTCTTTCAAGTTATAGCTTCTGATATCCTTTCCATCAACAAAAATTTCACCCTCATAGTTATCATAGAATCTAAGAAGCAATTACAAAACTGAAGATTTTCCTGAACCACTTGGACCAACAAATGCAACTTTTTAACCTTTTTAAATTTTGAAAGAAAGATTTTCAAAAACTTGAGCATCACGAGTAGGATATTTGAAAGAAACGTTTCTAAATTCTATATCACCAAATACTCTTTCTGTGATAAGATTGTTGCTATACTTTTCAGATATTTGAATTTCATCTTCGCTATCGAGTATTTTAAAAAGACCCTTACATGCATTCTTAGCAGCACCAACATCACTCATAAATTAGTTTGCATTACCAGCACCAAAAGCAGCAAATAATATAGTGAAGATAGAAACAAACATTTCTTTTATAGTAACACCATTATCTCTAACAAATATAGCACCACAGATAAATATAATAGCATATACTCCAAACATAGCTAATTAAGAGAAACCAAATGCAACACCAGAGTAATTTCCTTTTTTAACAACTATTTCATAAGGTTTAACTAACTTTTCATCATAGAATTGTGAAACTTTCTTCTCGTTAGCAAAGGAAGCAACAGTTCTAATGTTTGTTACACTTTCCATAATAAGCATACCTGAATCTTTATAAGCGTCATCTGTGCTTTCACTGAAACCTTGAACGAATTTAGCCTGTAATTATCCTGCAATAATCATTATAGGACTAACAGCGAGAGCAATCAATGAAACTCTCCATGAATTAGTAAATGCACTAATAAGACCAGTTGCTAATGCTGAAAAGTTTTAAATTTAAATTGATACTACATTTGAAGTTAAAGAATTAATAAGGTGAGCATCAACTGATAAACGAGCACTTAAACTTCCTGGGTTATTTTCAGGTCTATCA
This sequence comes from Tetrahymena thermophila SB210, assembly GCF_000189635.1. NCBI lineage: Eukaryota > Ciliophora > Oligohymenophorea > Hymenostomatida > Tetrahymenidae > Tetrahymena > Tetrahymena thermophila. The sequence continues at coordinate 482,582 of NW_002476262.1, forward strand.
AACCAACCAGCAGGCATTCTAAGCATTTTTTTGTAGACATCTTATCTTACTCTCAGGGTTAAACCTTCACCAACTCTAAAATTATTTGCATAAAAGATAAGGATTAAAAGTATTTAAAATAAAAAATTACCTAGTAAAGAGATATTGTTATAAAGTTGTAAATACTTGAGAACCAATTGCTAAGAAAACGAATAAGAGAGATAGTAGATCAGCCTTTTCTCTGAAATCGCTTGCCCAAGGCTTTGAAAGAACTTCAACGAATTCACCAAGAACGAAACCAGATAAAGGAAACATTGTTCCATTTAAAAGAGCAAACAAAGCTCCCAGATAGAAATAAATTCTTTCAGGTTTGTTAATTTCGTAAAGTCTTTTCATCATACCTGATTCTTCTTCCTTTAATTTTTTTAATTCCTCTTTTGTTAAGGGCTTCTTATCTTTTTTTTCTTCTAAGTTAATTCCAGGAGCATCGATTTATTGACTATTTCTCTTAGATTGTGATTACGAATTGTTATGGTGATGAATCTAAGCAGGATTAGTAGAGGATTTTCTTTTAGCAGGTTAATCCATGCTCTTAAGGTGATTTTCTTCATCATTATCACCTTATAAGTCTTACTTATCTTCTTATTCTCTTTATATTTAATTTTTTGCTAATGCTTCAAACTTGCCTCTGGCATTTATTAGAGATTCATATGTACCTTCTTCTACCAACTCACCTTTTTCTAGCACAAGGATTCTATCTGCATTTTTAATTGTAGATAATCTATGAGCAATCACTATTGTAGTTCTTCCTTTAGAAATATCATCCAAAGTTTATTGAATCATTGCTTCATTTTTCCTATCAAGGGCGCTTGTAGCTTCGTCTAAAAGTAGAATTTAAGGATTTTTTAAGATAGCTCTTGCTATGCATATTCTCTACTTTTAACCACCAGAAATTTGACTTCCTGCATTACCTACATATGTATCCAATTTATTTTGTAAGTCCTTAACAAACTCCCAAGCATTTGCTTACTTAAGAGCTGCAATCATTTCTTCTTCTGTAGCATCTTCCTTGCCAAACTTTAAATTCTCTCTAATTGTTGTAGCAAATAAAACAGGCTCCTAGCCAACATACCTATAGATTTTAATAAAAAAATATAATTTCTATTTTTAATTTGATTTAAAATATTTACCCAACATTTTTTCTAAACCAAAGATAATCTAATTCCTTAACATTAACTCCATCAACAGAAATAGAACCTTATTGAGGGTCATAGAATCTCAAAAGAAGTTGCATAACAGTTGATTTTCCGCAACCAGATTCTCCAACAAGAGCAGTCTTTTGATTTGGATTGATGATTAATGATAGATTTTTATGAACAGGAATATCAGCTTTAGCAGGGTAATTGAAGTTGACTTTATCTAAAATGATTTTTCCTTATAAATTTTCAATTCTTTTTGGATTAGGGGGAAGCTAAATAAGAGGTTTTCTTTCAAGTACTTCAAATACTTTAATAGCTGCTTATTTACCAATTGCAAAAGATTTTACACAAGGTCCCATTTATCCAAGTGAAAAACCACCTTTTTTTAAAATAACACTAGAGTTAATAAAATGGTCTAAAAAAGTATAAAAAGAAAGTTTTAAATGCTTCAAACTAAATAAATACCTATCATAATGGCAAAAAATACAACGAATATATCTCCCTAAGTATAGTTACGATCTAAAGTTTAGTTGGTTGTACCGTCTCCTATAAGCTTTGATCCATACCAGAAGCTTAATGCGTAATCTAAAAACATAGTGCAGAAAGTTAAGCCTAATTTATAACAATTTTTAATTAATACAAATATAATAAGCAGAAGAATATAATAAAAATTTTATTTAGTTACATCTTTAAAAATTAAATTCAAATATTACCTAAACCTGCCCCAGCCCAGAAACCATATCTGCAAGCTATTTTAAAGGCTTCAATCAATCCTTTTTTATAATTTTTTAACTCAAATTCTTCGCCAGTTAATGATTTGACTGTTCTCACTGCATTTAATCCTTACTCTGCTAAACCACCTGCAGTTTCATAAGAGCTTGCAATTTTTTTCTATGAAGTTTATATGACTATAGAGAAGGCTAAAGCACCTATTGTTAAAACAGGTAAGGCTGCTGTTGTGACTAAAGCCATCTACCAACCTCTTGCATATCCAACTGCGAAACCTCCAAGAGTCATAAAAACAGTCATCAAGTAGGTAGGTACTTTTTCTCCTATAGCTCCTTATATTTAGAAGCATTCTGTTGCAATTTTACTTGCTAATTCGTTTGGATTAATCATATCGTACCATCCAACTTCTTAACTAAGAACAGCTTTGAAGTATTCCTTTCTAAATGTAATTGATTATCTCTCACCAGATATCATCCAGCAGCTCATTTAAACCTAAGGTATAAAAATAATTAATTTTTGAATGAGAGTTAAGGATATTTATTTACCCAACTTAAAAAGAATGTTCCCAATCCAATATAAAGGAAGTAGAGAGATTAAGTTCCAGCTGCGTCAACGATTTGATCGCCAGTAGAAGTAGGGCCAAATGAATCAGTCATTTAACCAAAAATAAGAGCAAAAAGAGGAAGGGCTATACCATTAGCAATAGCAGCTATAGCTCCAACTGTCATTAAAATCCAGTCAAACTTAGTTGCATACCTAAAGAGTTTAAAAAAGGAGATCTTTGGTTCTACAATTTTTTAGTCTTTTGTTTTTTCATTGTCCTTTTTATTTGTAATATTATTTTCCTATAACTTCTATGTTTAAGTTGGAGGGTTTTGAATGTGTTAAGGTGAATAAGGAAAGGAATCTCTAGGTTTCCTATCCTAATTTTCAACATCAAAAGCCTATTACATAATAATATTTTTAGAATCCTATTTCTTAAAATTGTAATGTTTTGTATAGATTTAAATTTACAAGAACTTGTTTATGTTTTTATTAATTTAACTTTATATTGCTTTTGATAATCCTTTTAAAGGCAGTTTGTTGCAAATGAGAAATTTCTTATCAAGAATAATTTATTTTTAGTTTATCTTAATTATCAAAATTTATTAGCGATTTTTTATTTAAACAATGTTTTTACACTTCGAAATTTTATCTTAGCCACTCGATGAATTTAATTAATTGATGTAAAAGCAAAAATTCTGATAGAAACTGAATTAAGTGTATCGTATTCTTGAAATAGTATGAAAATTTACTTTTTGTCTTTATCTAATTAGATTTAATATGTAATTACGCAATTATTTAATTTACTAAATAATAAAAGAAAAGGTGTTTAACTAATTTTTGTAAGCGCTCAAACTCTCTTATTTTAAATGATTAATAATTTAAGTAATTGATTTTACTTTTCAAAATGTAATAACAATTTTTTTGAATGGAATGATTAAAGTAGAATAAATTTTACTTTTATTTTTGTATCTAAATTTTATAACAAGTATTTAATGAAACATCAGCTTTTGATTTGCCTTGAGAATTTATCAATCTATAGATAAAAAACATAAACAAATAAAGAAGTAGTAAATAAATCCTAAGAATTTATTACTTATGTCTTAGCTTAACTGTAAGTTTTTAAATTTCTTTTTAAATATGATAATTAAAAGAATATTCATAGAAAAAAGAATAGAAGAAAATTTTATATTTTTTATATATTCTTTAAACAAATAACTATTTATTATTTTTACAATATTTTAAATTATTTTTGAAATGATTCTATTTTAAAAAACAAAATACCTTTTTTATTGTCAGTTTTATTCAACAAAGTATAAAATTAAAATTTATTTTTGTTTAAAATTTAGATTTTTAAGAGATTCAAATAATTTATATAATTGGTGACAAATAGTAATTAATTTGAATTATAAACGTTAATTAAATTTTGTGTAAGATATATTTGAATTATTGTATTGATTTTAATTTAATACATTGAAATAAATTTCATAAATTTAAATTTTGATTTTTAATATAAAAAGTAATCAATAAAAACAATAATTGAATTGAATAAATTATATTTTTTTAAAATATTTATTAAATATATTAAATATGTTTTTAATTTAGAATAAAAAATTATCAAATTACTTTTTTTCAATGAATCAAAATATTTTTAATTCTTAATTTATTTAATCTATTTCTCTTTTTACTTAAAATATATAAATCATTTGATATAATCTTTATTAATGTTAAAAGATATAAACAAATGTAAATAATATAAATTAAATTTTCTTCTAGAAAGCTTTAAAGATGAATCTAAAAAATCCAGGATTATTTTACTTTTTAATAGGTTAGTCATTATTTATTTTATTAAATCTACTTATTAACAAAAATCAAATTAAAACTAATTATAAATTTTGCTTCGCTAAATGATAAAAATACATTAAAGTCCCTTGCTTATGCTTAGAAAAATATAAAAAAATTTGTAGAATTTAGGTGTTATATACAAGTATAAATAATGTTTTTCTGATACCTAAAAGATAATTAGCTTTGAATCAGATTAATGGAACTCAATTCACGTTAATATCAAATAGATTCCATAAGAAAAGCAATTATTTAGTAAAATTTTAAAAAATTCAGAATAGCAATGGCTAAGCGATTAAAAAAAAGCAGTTTGGCTAAAAATTAATGTTGACCAATTAGAAGTATTATAAGAATCTATAAATTTAGGATATAAAATTCATCACGCAACAAGTGAGTATATATTATTAAGTAAATGGCTTTTAGAAGGACAAAAAAATAAACTACCAGGATATGCTAGTCATTATGTAGGATGTGGAGGTGCTGTTATTAACTCTAAAAATGAAGTATTAATGGTTTAGGAGAAATATGGATATAATACTGGTATATGGAGCTTTCCTGGTGGGAGAGCTGATCCTAACGAAGAGATAAACTAAACTGCAGAAAGAGAAGTATATGAAGAACTTGGTATAAAAGTAGAAGCTGTTGATTTGTTACTAGTAAGAGAAAGTACATAATCTATATTTAACAAACCTGATCTATACTTTGCTTTTTTAATGAGACCTGTTGAATAAAATCCTGAAATAAAGTTAGATAAAGAAGAGCTAAATAATTATACTTGGATACCTTTATCCAAAATCGACGAATTCATAGCAAAAGAGCGTGTCTCTACTTACTATGTTTAAAAAACAATTTTAGATAAAGTAAATTAACTTTACAAATAAGGATTTGACTTTTAAAATGATAGGTTGTCAATAAAAAACAGCTATTAAAATTATCCAAGAAATGGAACAAATTATATTATGTACTAGTTGAAAAATCCTAAAAATTGATTATCATATTAATTTATTATTTACATAAAGTCGTTTTCCTATTTATAATTTACAAATTAATTAAAACTGTAAAAATGATATAAAATAATTACATAATAAAAAATAAATTAAATTAATTTAAAATAAATCCAATAATTTTTTTTGAATACAATTGAAGGTTTTACTAAATAAATAAATTAATTACTTAGTTTTTATTAATTTTACTCTTTGATATTATTTTGCAAAAATTCATTTTATTTTTTTTGCTATTTAATTTTTTATTTTTATTTTAATGGGTAAACAAATAATTTTAATTACTTTTACATAAAAAAAATAAGATAAACTGATAATGGTAAAGATAATGGTGACAAATTTTTTTAAAAATCTTTAAAAAAGAAAACTGAATATAATAAAAATAAGATAAATTGAAAATAACTAAAAATTATTAATTTTAATTATTTTAAAGCATATTTATTCAATAATCTATGCTTCAATTTGCATTTAGCCTATAGAAATACGATTTGTTAGCCATTAATTAATCGAATGTTCCTTGTTCAACAAGTTTACCTTTTTCTATTACAAATATTTAATCACTGTCTTTAATTGTAGAAATTCTATGAGCTACACTTATAGTTGTTTTATCTTTCATAAAATTATTAAGTGTTTCTTAAACGCTTTTTTCACTTTCAGGATCTAAAGCACTCGTAGCTTCATCTAATAAGAGAATATTTGGGTTTCTAGCAATTGCTCTTGCTATTGCTATCCGTTATTTTTAACCTCCTGAAAGCTAACTTCCTTTTGGTCCTACTAGCCTTTCAAAACCTTAGCCATAATCATTTTTATTAATTTATGTGTCTTTTTATTAGAATTAATTAGATTAAATGAAGTTTAAAGCATTTGCTTTTGAAGCTGCTTCTATAATATCTTTTTAAGTGGCCTCTTCTATGTTATACTTTATATTTTCTGATATATTACCATTAAATAGAATTGGTTCTTAACTAACAATTCCAAAACTTTTTCTGAATTATTTTAAATCATAGGACTTTAAATCTCTGCCATCTATAAGTATTTATCCTTCATAAGTATCGTAAAACCTCATTACTAACTATAGTATAGAAGATTTTCCAGAACCGCTTGGTCCTACGAAAGCCACTTTTTAGCCTCTCTTAACTGTAAAAGAAAGTTAATCAAATACTTAAGCTTCACGGTTAGGATATTTAAATGAAACATTTTTGAACTCAATATCACCTAAGACACCTGTTTTTATCAAAGAATTTTCTTTGAGTTGAGATTATTAGATTTCATCTTGAGAGTCTAAAATTTAGAATAAACTTTTGCAGGCATTTTTTGCATTTCCAGAGTCATTCATAACTTAATTATTATTCCCCGCTCCAAATGCTGCAAACATAATTGCATATACTGATATAAACATATCTTTCATTGAAACACCATAATCTCTTACAAAGGCAGCTGAGCATATAAAAATTATAGAGTATGTAGCAAACATAACAAATTATGAAAATCCAAACGCCTATATTAAATTAAAATTTTAATTATTTTATAGCAAATAACAAATTAAATATACCAATCCTGCAGTATTCCCCTTTTTATTTATTGAATTATATGATTTTTACAGTTTCTCATCATAGAATTGTAATATTTTTCCTTCATTTGCAAAAGATGCAACAGTTCTTATGTTTGTAACACTTTCCATAATTATAATTCCCGAATCTTTGTAAGCTTCCTCTGATCCTTTACTAAATCCTTAAACAAATTTAGCTTAAAGTGAACCAGCAATAACCATTAAAGGGCTTACTCCTAATGCAACTAGTGATACTCTCCAAGAAGCAGTAAAAGCACACACTAGTCCTGTTATAAATGAAGAAATACTCTAAAACTAAGTTGAGATTACGGTTGAAACTAAACCATTTACTTAATGAGCATTTACAGCTAAATGAGAGCTTAAGCATCCAGGATTATTTTCTTGCTTATCAAACCACTCGCAAGGCATTATGAGCATTTTTTTATAAACATCTTATCTCAATCTTAATGTTAAGCTTTCACCAAATCTATTTATTTATTTTTTAAAAATATTTAAAACATTTTTTTTAATCCTAAAATTTTATTTACCTGGTGAAAAAGTATGACTAAAAAGTGCTAAATACTAAAGCTGCAATTGCTAAAAATACAAACCCCAAAGAGAGCCAATTAGTTCGTTATTTGTAGTCATCAGCTCCAGGATGTGCAAGTGCATCAACATATTCTCCTAAAAGAAAACCACTTAGGGGAAAACAAACACCATTTCCAAGAGCAAAAAATATTCCAAAATAAAGTATTATTTTATCAGGTTTATTTATATCATGCAATCTTTTGAGCATACTCTTCTCTTGTTACTATAAGATTCTTTTTTCTTCTTTGCTTAAGTTAGTTTATTTGTCAAGCTACTAGTCTTATGTTTCGTTTTTAAGTTGATACTTAGTAATAGGTTTTTTTAAAGAATCTTGGCACTAGATTTTTACATTAGCTGAATTCTATTCTTCATTTAACTAATTTTCTAAATCCTCCTGGTTCTCTTCACTAGCATACCTTTGAATTTGGTTTTTAGCTAGTGATTAAAATTTCCCATTTTAAGCTATCAATTATTCAAAGGTACCTTCTTCAATAAGCTGACCTTACTGAATAACTAAAATATTATCAGAGTTTTAAACTGTAGAAATTCTATGAGCAATTACAATAGTTGTCCTTCCTTTAGATACTTAATCAAGAGTTTATTAAATTGAAATTTCATTTCTTCTATCTAAAGCGCTAGTAGCTTCATCTAAGAGTAATATTTAAGGATTCTTTAAAATAGCTCTTGCTATACAAATTCTTTACTTTTAACCTCCTGAAAGTTAGCTTCCTGAATTTCCAACATAAGTATCTAACTTATCTTATAGCATGGAAACGAATTCCCACGCATTCGCCTATTAAAGTGCATGAATCATTTCTTATTCGGTTGCATCATCCTTTCCGAATTTTAAATTTTCTCTAATTGTTGTTGCAAATAATACTGGTTCTTATCCAACGTAACTTTTTTAAAGTTTAAATTATATTTTCTATTTGAATTATTGTTTAAAATTAATTACCCAATATTTCTTCTGAGCCAGTTGTAATCTAAATCTCTGACATCATATCCATCAATAGTTAATTTTCCAGAATCGATATCATAAAATCTAAGTAAAAGCTGCATTATAGTAGATTTTCCACATCCTGATTCACCCACTATTGCTGTTTTTTAATTAGCTTTTATTTCTAAATTTAAATTTCTTAAAATAGAACTGTCTTTTTTAGATGGATAGTTAAACGAGGCATTATTAAACTTAATATTTCCAATAAGATTTTATATAGTTTATGGATTTGAAGGTAAAATAATTTGAGGCTCTCTATCAATTACTTCAAAAATTTTAGCAGCAGCCAATTTTCCAGATTAGAATTTTTTAATACAAGGAGCGCCTTATCCAAGTGAAAATCCTCCTAGAATAATAAAAATATTAAAATAATTGCAATAAATAAATCTATATATACCTATGATAATAGCGAAAAATATAACGAAAACATCTCCTTAAGTGTAATCTCTATCATATGTAGAATTGTAAATGCTATCACCAACAAGAACAGATCCATACCAAAAGCTTAAAGCATAGTCTAAAAACATAGTAGCAAATGTTAATCCTAAAAATAAGAAATTATTTTAGTAATCAAATAAAAAAATAAATGATTAATTAGTTGGTTGGTTGAAAAAATAAAATACCTAAACCAATACCAGCCCATATTGCATATTTACAAGCTATTTTAAAAGCTTAAACTAATCCAGTTTTGTAATTTGTGAGCTCAAATTCTTCCCCTGTCAATGATTTAACTGTTTTTATTGCATTAAGTCCTTGTTCTGCCATTCCTCCTGCCTTTTCATAAGAATTAGCTATTTTTTTTTGTGACATTTAGACAGTTAAGGCAAATGCCAAACCACCTAAAGTTAAGACTGGAAGAGCTGAAGTAGTTATTAATGCCATTTACCATCCTCTTGCATAACCTACAGCAAATCCACCAATTGTCATACAAATATTCATGATATATGTTGGAACATTTTCGCCAATAGCAATCTATATTAGATTAGTCTCTGAGGCAATTTTTGATGTTAGCTCATTAAGATTTATGAGATCGAACCACCCAACCTCTTGTCTCAGTATAGCTTTAAAATATTAAATTCTATATCTGATAGATTATTTTTCTCCTGCTATAATCCAGCAGCTCATTTAAATCTATAATTTTATAAAAATTAAATGAATTATTTATAACTTTTATAATTTAGTTAAATAACTTACCCAACTCAAAATAAAAGTTCCTATACCAATGTATAAAAAGTAAAGGCATTAAGTCTTAGCATTTTCGAACACCTATTAACCAGTTAATTAAGGTCCAAATGAATCTGCCATTTCTCCAAAAATTAAGGCAAATAGTGGAAATGCTACTCCATTAGCCATAGCAGCTAAAGCTCCAATAACCATAAAAACAATTTCAGATGTTGTAGCATACCTAAACAATTATAAAAATGAAACATTTTTGGTTTTTTAGGTCTAACCTGAACTTTCTTATAAAATTTTTTTATGGTGAGTTTAACTCTAAATGTCATTTTTTGTTGCAGAATTATTATTTTTATCTGCTAACTTAGAATTAATTTTTACTATTTTATGATTTTAGCTCATTTTTAAATGAATAATAATTCTTTTTTAATTTTTTTAAATATTTCTGTTTTATAAATAATTTATTGATTTATATTTATAACATTAAGAAATATTAATAAATATTTAAATAGATTTTTTATTTGAGTTTATATTTAATCAGAAAATGTAAATTACTTTCGATTAAGATTAAATCTGATTATTTCTAATTTGAAAGAAATTATAATACTTAGCTTAAAACTGATAATAATTTCATCGCTATTCTAATTTTTTCTATTTCAAATGACATAAAATTTCAAATTAATTCTAAAGAGTTTTATCTGAAAAGTTCAAAATAATTTAATAAAATGAACTTTCATATATCTTCCAACAAAATATTTATAGTTCTATTAAATTTAAATGCATGTATAAATGTATAAGAACTTTTCGATAATTTAATAATATAAAATTTATTTATTTATTTGGAATTTAATTTTTAATTTATCTATTTTTTTATAAATTAATTAATTTAATAAATTAAAAATTATGTAAGAATTTAACAGTATTGCTTTTTTTTTATTGTAAGTTCTGAATTTCTGATAAATTATATGACTATTTTATATGACGCTAAAAACAAATTTTTTTAAAATTTATATCTTATTTATATTAGAAATCAGCTTTAATTTACTTGATAAATTACTCAAAAAGAATTCAAAAATTTATTAAATTATTTTAATAGAAATTTTTCATTAAATATAAAAATTATAAAAAATTCAAATTAGTGAATTTATTATTAAAAAAAAAAAATTTTTATAAATGAAAAGTCATTTTGAATAAAATTAAATTTATTTAAATGATATTATTTTTTTAATTCCTTTTGAAATTGATTATTTGTGCAGTTAAAAAGTAAAAACAGGATAACTTTACTTAAGATGACAGTTTTTTATTTGCTAAAAATAAATTATTTTTCAATTATGAAATAGGAAAAACTTAACCTGGGAGATAAAAGAAAAATTAAATCTTTTCTTATTTTTGAGAAAATTAAATTAAGAATTCAAGATAGTAGCAATAGTATGAAAATATTAAATGAAAATAAATTTAATTTTTAATTTACATGTTATCAACATTTTTCATAAAAATTAAAAAAAAAACAGATGATTGATTATAAAAAGCAATATTTCTAATTTTACAATAATTTTTTTTAAATGCAATTTATTGTTATGTTGGATGGATGATAAAGATTTTAAATAAATTTTTTATGATATTTTAATAAATGTAAAAAATTATTGAAATTTCTAACATTACACTTTGTTTTTGAACTTATTAAAACTGCTAATATGTACATCAGTATTTTAAATGTTTTATAGATTTTGGTAATATAATTGCACAATTATGCTGTTTAGATAATTTGCTGATAAAGGAGAAATCCAGTAAATTATTCTCTTAAGAATAAACATAAAATATAATTTTTACTGATAGATTTATTATATTATTCATTAATTTTTTCTGAATTGAAAAGTTTTAAATTAATTTAATCAAAATTCAGATAATAAATATCTATCTATTTTATCATTAACAACTGTATTATGTACACATATAGTGTGTATTTAAGTAATATTGAAATTAAAATTTGATCTTTAAAACTTCAAAAAAAAAATAGAAGTAATTTGTTCTAAAAGTAATACAAGCAAAAGAATTTATTTATTTATTTGTAAGATTAATGGAAGAGGTTAAAGAAATTCAACCTAGAATTATAGCTAATAGATTTGAAATTAAGGAATTGTTAGGAAGTGGTTCGTTTGGAGAAGTATATTTAGGTAAGCTTAAATTAGTATAGATTTGTAAATATTTATGATTCATTTTATCAAATAAGCATATGATAAGTAATTGAATTAAGAAGTAGGGCTTAAGATAGTAATTAAAACTTTTTACTTCTTTAGAGTAAATTGAACTAATCTTATTTTAATTTAGGATATAAATGCTGATGAGAATTCTTAATTACCTAGAGAAGCTAAGTTGTTGTAAATTTTCTAAGGAGGAGGTAATTATTACAAATAATTCTTAAATACATCATTAATTATTCATTGCTAATATTACTAATTTTGTTTATTTTTTAACTATTTTAATAGAAGGAATTCCCAAGCTATTTTGGTCTGGAGTGGAACAATAAAGTAATAAAAATGTAATTGCGATGGAATTACTGGGCGAAAATCTTGAAAGTTTGTTAGTAAAATGTGGTGGAAAATTTTCATTAAAAACAGTATTAATGTTAGCTGATTAAATGGTAATAAATATTACTAATAAACAATTTAAGAAATATATAATTAAAATATGGAATTATTATTACCTATCAAAAATAGATTAAAAGGATAGAGTATGTTCATAGCAAGGGATTTGTATATAGAGATTTAAAACCTGAAAATTTTATGATGGGCAAGAAGGGAAAATCATAGCAAGTAGTTTATTTAATAGATTTTGGTTTAATAAAGAGATATAAAGACCCAAAGACAAATAAGCATATTCCTTTTAGAGATAACAAAGGCCTAATTGGTACAGCTCGTTACGCTTCAGTCAATACACATGCAGGATTAGGTATGTATTTACATTTATCATGTATAAATTTTAAAATAATTTATAATTAAGAATAAGGTAGGAGAGATGACTTTGAAAGTTTGATATATCTTCTAATTTATTTTCTTAAAGGAAGACTACCCTGGTAAGGAATATTAGCTGAAACTAAAGAAAAGAAATATGAGAAATTAAAATTACACAAAGCTTCAACAACTAACGAAGTATTATGTGATGGATTACCAAACCAATTTATTCAGTTTTGTAAACTTATACGTGGTCTTAAATTTGAAGATTAGCCAAATTATTTTAAGCTTAAGTAAATTTTAAAAGAGTTATTTTTCGAGCTAGGATATTCTTGGGACTATGTTTATGACTGGACTGAATTAAATGATGGAATTAATATTAATCACATTAATTAAGTTGATGCCTTGAATGTCAATTAAATGGATAACAACTAATTTATTACTGACAAACAACCTCAATTTATTTGTTAAATGTGATTAAGAAAAATGTGATTTTATGAAGGTTTTAAAAATTTTTGAAGTAGATATATAAAAGTTTATACTGATTAAAGACAAAGCTTACTAATTAAATATATTAAATTAATAAAAACAATAAAAGAAGAATCATTTATAAAAAAATATTTTAAACAGATAGAAGACAAATAAATAAATAATAATTTATGTATAAATATAATAATTAATTAATTAAATGTTTAACAATAATTGTATTTAAATATTTTTAAAAGTTGTAAATTTTTAATGATATAAATACTCATAAAATAAGTTATAGGTATAACCTTTAAAATGAAATTATAGTTGATTTATTAAAAAAACAAAATATATTATTTGAAATATTAAGATTTTTTTTTTTCACCTTTTTTCAAATAAATATTAATTGAGATTATTTTTATTTTTATATCCTTAAAAATAAGAAAAAAATTAAGCAAAAGTATAAAAGCCTAAATGATTTTTTCTATGGCAAATTCTTTATAATTTTGGTGTATTTATTTAAGTTAAAAATTAATTTTGTTCTTTATTATTGTATAGATAGAGACAAAATAAATTTTGCTCTTCATAAAAATATTTTCAAAAAATTAAATAGTGAATAAATGAGTGCTAGTAAAAAAAACATTTTATGTTGCTAAAAAAAATAAATTTGAAATTATTATTTTCTGAAGAGTAAATTATATTTTAATAAAACTTTAAATATATGGAAGAGAAAGATTAATTTTATATAACAATCTGTTTATTTTTAACCCATTTTGAGCAGAATATGTTTTTAAGACATATATTTAATTCTTTTATTTGCATTTAATTATACTTTGATAAATTTTACCAAATATCTTTATTCAAATTTCAATTTTTCTATAATAAATGTATCCTAATCTTTTGGAAACAACATTTACTTTGAAAATATATTTTTTTATTAGTACTTTATTAATAAATGTAAAAATTAATATCTCTAATACGAAAGTAATCTCTGATAGCATTTTTTTACAGGTTAGAATTCTTAAATATAACATATTTATTATATTTAGTTTTCTAATATTAACTAAAAAAGATATATGATATTTGGTAATATTTTAATTAAATTTTGTAAATTATGTGGTTTGTAAATATTGATTATCATTTTATTAAAGTTAAGATAATGCTCCTTTTTATTTATATTTTGTAAAAAGAACAAAAACTCCACATCAAAAATAATTAATTGTTTATTAAGCATTAATTTTTTTAATTACTTCAGTTATCGAAATAAAATTATAATTATATTTATTCCAACAAAAGAATAAATTTGTTCATTTCGTTCTATAAAATTTACTAAGTATGAACAAGATTATTTTTATCAAATGCATTTTAAGGAAAATATTTTTTTATTTTTTAGATTTATTTGATTATTTATTCCTGTTATTATTTTTTGCTATTGAGATAGCTTTTCAAAACTAATTGAATTGAACGCTTTTTGGTTAGAGGATATATTTTAAGGAGTTTATCTTAGTAGTATTTTCAAAATTGTGCATTTTTTTTAATAACAACAAAAGGAAAATAACTTCAATAAACAACAAGACTATGATTCAAAATATTTCTCTTGCCTATACTGACTAATAAAAAATAATTAATTTAACAAATTAACCAAACAACTTTTAACTATTTGATTTACAATCGATCATCGTTAATTGCAAATCATAAACAATAAAAAGAAAATTAATTTACTTATATATTCCGATTTAAACAAAGGATTATTAGAAAGCTAAGAATAATTAAAAGCAAATTTATTATTGGTTATTTTCTTTGCCTACAGAAGCTCACTTCTATAAGTCCAGCATATCTTATTATTATTACTATAATAGCAGAATGAGTAATACAAATAATAGCTTATAGTAAAGTATAGATCCTATTTTAGGCTTCGATCCGTGGTTTTTAAAACCTCCTAAGGAGGCTATGGAGATTAAACACACAGGTAAATTAATGAATAAATAAGTTTTATTAATCATTAAAAAAATTGGTTATTTATGAAAAAAATTGCTTTTTTATATGGAGAAATAACTATCTTTGGCCAAAATGTTTGAATTTAATAACTTAATTTCTTTATGAACAAAGACTATTACATAAAACACAATGAAAAAAAGAAGGGTAACAGAAAAGTTTATCAAAAAGTACAGTATGATGAATTTGAAACCTAGCATATTGAGATATTAAAGCAGGAAATGGAAAGATAATAAATTCAAGTACCTCCTGAGTGAATAATTTTATTTTTAAAAACTATAACAAATATATTAAAATATTCTTCATTTAAACAGCTGGAAAACAAGCGATTACCTAAAAATGTGCTACTGTGGGCGTTTTGATCTCAAAAAAGATGTGAAGGTATGAATGATTCCATTTAAAATTTAAATTGCGCACAACAACCTACAATTTTTTAAAAGATATGTTACTTAAGAAAAGGAAATAGCAATCAAGTTGTGTTAATAGTTAAAAGAATAAATTTCAATTTCTTTAAAATAAAATCATATGTTTGATTTGCTCCTTTATTCCTAAATTTGTAATAACTTTCATTAAATAACAATAGGCTGCTAAAGATCACATTGAATGGCGCAACAATTTGACGATGCATACATTAGATGATAAAGCAAGAGAACTGCTTTCAAAAGGAATATTATATTTGTTAGGTAGAGATGAAAATTTTCGTCCTATTTTGTATTTAGATTGCACTAAAATCAATTTAAAAAAGGTGATATAATCTTTAAAAAAAAAAAATTGCTTTTAATAGTTAGTAAACTTAAAATTAATTAGCTTACATTTTTTTTAAAATATAAAAAGGACGGTGAAGAAACAATATTAAGATCAATATGTGTATTTTTAGATATGATAAAGAAGTATATGTTTTTAGATTATTATATTGAAAATTGGATCATGGTCATCGATACTGGAGGACTTGGACTCTCCAGTTTACCTATTAACGGCCTTAAATTAATTATTGGAAGTATGTCTATAAATTATTGTGCTACTATGGAAAAGATGTATATTTTAAACCCATCATTTATGCTTAATACTTCATGGAATATAATCAAAGGGTTTATAGACCCAGAAAGTGTAGAAAAGATATAATTTTTAAAGCCTAAAGACTACAAAGAAATGCAAAAAAGAATACCTATTAAGTTTTTACAGAAAAAATACTGTGGAGAGCATCCTGATGTAACATAATTTTGGTATGTGAATATTCTTTTTTCATTTAAAAAATTAATTTAGTAAGTATTTTTAACTTACTAATATGTCAAAATATAAATTGATCATGATCAAATCATTAAATTTAACTATTCGGCATTATATCAATAAAAAATATTAAGATTATTAAGCTAGAAAATATGAAATTAATTAATTTTTATTTTTTTAAATTACAAAAATGTTTCATTTTTCATATTTTAATTAAAATATCTTTTTGAATAAATTAAATATATTGTTTAAATAAAATAATTATATAGGCCACCATTAAATGTTTTTTGTAGTGAGGAAGAGAGACAAAAATAAATAAAAAATTAACAATAAAAATAGAAAGATAAGGAAGCAGGAGCTGCATAAAATTCTTTAACAAAAAAATAAACCTTAAAAGAAGAAAAGAATATAAGTGCTTAATTAAATGAAAAAAATAGAAAAAAAACTGAGGATAGTTAAGGAATCTAATAAAGTAATACAAACTATGTTAATGGAAATTCTGTCACAGCATAATATATGAATAATTAAAATAATCAAATTTTTAATGATGGCATAAAACCAAAAATAATCATAACTAAAGTTAAAGACGATGTATTTGATAGCTAATATGCTATGGCAGGTTACGATGAATAATTAGAAAATTAGTTAAGAAAGTAAGCTGAATAGAGAAGATAAGAAATGTTAGAACAAAAAAAGAAGTAAATGTTATAAAAAGAAGAGGAAGAAGCAGCGAATTAAACTGGATAGCCAGGTAGTTTAAAATAAGGAGTGAGTTTAAATAATACAATATCAGGAAATGGTATCTCAACCAATACTGCAGCCACTTACACTGCTGTACAAGGTGCAAACACAACGAATATATCAAATAATATTAATTTTACTACAGAGCATAGTGAGGGGAATTAGTAATCTAATTAATTTTAAAATAAAGGGAAAAAAAACTTTAACTCAGCTGTACCTGACTTAGATTCTTAACAAGAAGATTCAGCTATCTTTAAAAATAATAACTTGACTAAAGATTAAGATGGAGATCCTCTAATATTTAATCATACAAATATACAAAACAATCCTATAATATAATTTGAAGGAGATGATTCTTCAAATGCTAAATGCTGCTAAAACTGTAACATATTTTGAAAAAGTACAATCTAAACTAGATATAAAACAACTTCATCCAAATTATAAAAATTGTAGAAATCAACTAAAAAATTTTTTAATTTAAATTATCTCAAAAATGATCATTTAAAAAAAAAACAATAAATAACAAGAAAGATTTATTTTATAAAGAACGGCAAAACAAAATGTGTCTTTTCTATTTACTCAATAAAAAACACATTTCATAATAACCATTAATTCCTTGATTATTACAAAATAAATGCATTTGTTAAAACTAGTTAGAATAAAAGTTTTATTTATCCTAATCTCTGCAATAATTTATGTAAAGAAGGATAGATTTAATTACATTTAAGAATTGCTAAAATATTAAATTATTCTATATACTTATAGTTATTGATTGATTTATTTTTTTTCTTGCCATCTAATTTGGTGAGTGAGTATTTATATTTTTATTATACATTTGTTTATTTATTTATTTTCCTTTAACAGTACTGGTTTTACATGCAACATAACTTTTATTTTTATCAAATAAAACATGATTAACAATTTACTTATAACATTCTTTAAAAAATTTTTTTCAAATTATTATTTATGTTTGCTATTAAAAATTATTTTAGTGGTTAATTTTAGGACAAAGCTTGTTTTTGTTGCTTGCTCAACTTATAATAAACATTTATGATAAGAAGCATTTGTAACAAGCTTAAATTAAGTTTTTTATACAGTAAGTGATAATTAATTAAATACTTGAAAAAAAGTTAAATACAAAAAAAAAAGTTCTATTGTTAGAGCTATTTAATCGCTAATAAACTATTATTTCTTTCTTAACAATTTAATATTGAGATAAGAATTTTCTTAAACAATAAAATTATATTTATAATAATAGATAAGTTATTAATTTTACTGAATTTTTAATATAAATAGTAGAGAAGTAAATTATTTATTTATTTATATTAGCATTGTCAGAGCTTATATACATAGCGCTGAAGGTTAAAGAATTGGAAGTGTTTTATATATAGCTGTAGTTATTCAGTATCCAAAAAATTATATATCCCGATTTTTTAATTCTATAGAAGTAGCTGATGCTCATTATTTTCAATTTATTGAGCTTGTATCTCTGTCACGGTTGTTATCATCATTGTTAGAGCGATGCTTTTAGTTTAATTTATTTCTGCGATTGTTGATGTAATTACCAAGTAAAGAATAAATGAATAAGAAGCCAACTATAATTATTATCATTTCGAAGAAATTTCCAAACATTCCATCATTTCCTCCGTTAGTAGAGGGTTCTCTTCCCATCAAATCATCAGCTTTTTATTTAAAATAACATTTAATTTTAAAAGCTAAAATAGTAGAAAAAAAAATTTTTTTTTACTGCTTGTTTAATAACCAGTTTCGGAATTAGTAGATGCTTACTAAGCTTAATTCAAGAGAGATCTAATTAAAGAGCTAGCATTAGAGATAACATAATTACAATTATCAAAATTCATTTTTATTTAGTTAATATTTTATAATTGATTTATTTATATTTAAATTTTATCTATTTTTAAATTTCCTTTTCTTTTCTTCAGGCTTTATTTAGTTTGTTAATCTAAATATTAATATTAATTATCAGTTTATATTTATAATCTTTGTAATTTTATAGAGCTTGAATGAATTTCTTTTATATAATTTAATTGATTTTTAAAATCTAGTTTTGTATTGCGTATTATAATAATATCAAAGCAGTAGAATCCTTAATTATTCCTCCTTTCTTTCTTATTTCTTTTCATCTTTTGTTCAATACATACATACATTTATTAATAGATTTTTCATTTTCCTGATATACATTTCAAAAGTAGCTATTAAGATTTTTGATATAATTAAAAATGATAGCTTCATTTCTCATCACGTGTAGATTTAATATAAATCCTAATATTACTAAATATTAATTCTACCATTTTTATTTCTAAAACCAGCAAATTAAAACCTAAATCTTCTCTGAAAATACATTTGAAACATTATTCTATTTTAAAAATTATTTTTTTCCACTAGTTCTAATTTTTTGCATATAAAAGCATTTATTCATACTATTATTATTAATTCCATAAAATTTAACAGGATTAAGCAGTTTATTTTTTGTAAATTATACAAATTTTATAATAGATTTTTTATTTTTATTAAGATTTTTTAACTTATATTATTAAAAACTTTATCGTTTTTGAAAAAAATATGTTTTTGTCCTACAAAAACAAATTAAATCAAATCTTGTCATTAATTGATGCTATTTACTACTATTCTATTTAATTTATTATTGATGAGTATTAAATGAATGATTTTTTAGTAAAAGAATCAATTAAAGCTCAAAAACAAATAGAATATTAAAATATGAAGAATGTAGATTTTTTGAAATGGAAAAATTCTTTGTTATTTTTTATGCTTTTAATGATTTATGTTACTTAAATATAATGTGATTTACCTATTCAATGCGTAAAGCATTAAATTGTTGGATAATGGACAATACAAACTTCTAAAGTACATTCTAAATATAATTAATTTCTTACTTGTGGTCATTCAATTCCTGATTCACCTGATCAATCTATATAGTCAGATTAAAATAATTTCAAAGTAATTCATTCATTTAGTAAGAAAAAAATACAAAATTATAATTATTATGGTAATATTTTAGCATACAAAAGAATATTTAGTTGATTTGCATGAAAATGGAGAGGCATTTTTACTAAAAAATTCTTCTTAGATCAAAGTATATTATTAGTTAATTAGTTAGTATTTTATATTCTATTTTTCAGATAAATTAAATGATTTGAATCATTTGAAATTTATAAATGTGAATCTATTTAATTGTTTAAAAAGGGTTAATGGACGATGATGTATGATGAAGGTTTTTAAATTGATGTTGATGAAATGAGCTTTTTTACATTTTTTAAGTATTATCCTATAAAAGAAGAATAAATTTCAGAAAGAGTGCTTGTAGAAGATATAACTGTAGTCAGTCATTCTAAAGTGACTACTTATGAATTCGACTGTACTGAAACAATTGTTGGTTGGTTCAATGTGCCAACAAAAAATAAAAAAGGATGCATGAAAGCTTATAAAGTTAATCCTAGGGAAGAGGATAGGCATCTTAGAAGCTAACAGAAAGGAAGTGTAGTATAGCCTTTAGATTTCGATATAAATAACTTCACAATCCAAGATGATATTGATTAAATTAATTCTTCTTAGTAAGATGGACTTTTATACGATTAGTAAAGTTCATCTAGTATAAAAAAAAGAAAATTCAATTTGCAAGGCACATTAAATAGTATTATTGAAAACATAGGGCCAGAAGATAGCAGCCCTTAGAGTGAATAGTTAGAGTTAGATTAAAAATAAAGTACATAAAAAAGCAATAATATAAATTAAAAGTAAAATGCTGAGTTAAATTAAAATGTTCATAAAAATAGGATAGATTAGCTTAATTCCTTAAATAAAAATTGGCAGGCTGGTATTTCTTCATCATTTTAAGATTTGACCTTAGATGAAGTAAATAAAAAAGCTGGTAGAAACAAAAGAAAGCAACAAAAAAAAAATTCTAAAAAAAAAGTAATTAATGAATCTGAAATGTCTAAATTAAATGAGGAGCAATCACTTTATATGCATTTTTCAATATAAGATGTTAGTGACCTACCAAAAAATTTTTCTTGGGAGGAATATATAGATAATCCAATAGAGCAAAATGATTGTGGTTCGTGCTATATAATCTCTACAGTATAGATGCTTAATGCTAGGTTAAAGATTAAATATGGTAAGGACTTTACCAAAAAGATTTCAATGCAACACCTATTAGATTGCTCTTTTTATTCTTAGGTATTAAATATATTTACTATTTCTCCTTATAATAATCAATTTTATTTACAAATATATATATATATATATTTAAGGGATGTGATGGAGGATATCCATTTGAGCTAGGAAGATTTGGCAAAGATTATTTTATGCTACCTGATAACAATACTAAATTTTAAGTAAGAATTTAATAGTATTTTATTTAATTTACCTATTAAATCTGAATTAAAATAGAACGAAGTAAAAGAATGCTAGATTAAAAATTTAGAAAAATTAGACGAGTATTTCAAAGTTACTGATTATGGGTAATTATATATATTTATATTTTTATAGTTTAATAATATTGATGACTAAAGATTTGTAGGATAATAGTATGGTAAAGGAAATGAAAGAGAAATGATGTTAGAGATAATGAAGAATGGACCTATTGTTGCCAACTTTAAAACTAGTGCAGATTTTGTTTACTACAAAAGTGGGGTTTATCATTCAGTAGAAGCTGCAGACTGGATTCTCAAGTGTATTATTTAAAAAATAATCAACAATCACATTATCTTAAATATTTTTTTGTTTAGGTGAGGTTGAGCCTGAGTGGAGACCTGTTGAGCATGCTGTTATGTGGTATACTTTTCTTTTAAATAAGCTTTCTCTTTTATTTCTATCAATCTTTCATAATCGTTATAGTTAACACTAACAATAATTTTTAAATAGCTATGGCTGGGGCGAATCAGAAGAAGATGGAAAATTTTGGCTAATGTAAAATTCATGGGGTGATGATTGGGGAGAAAAAGGTCGATTTAAGTAACTATTACTAAATTTTTATTTAAAAACTTAAAAAATTAATTCATAATTTAAGGATAAGAAGGGGGACAGATGAATCGTTTGTAGAATCAAGTGCTGAATATGCTTAAGTAGAATATATTAATAATAAACAATGATTAATCAATCGCTTATCTACCCTTAATTAAAAACAAATTACTTATCTTATTTCAATTAATATATAAGTGAAAAGCTTACTACCTTATTTTTTTTTGTACTAAAATAAATATTCACATATTAAATAGAGGCTCTTCACAGTTAGAGTTAAAGTATAATTATTAAAAGCATATTATTAATTATTATAGTATAACAAATATTTGTTAAAGCTATTCATTAAATTTCTTTTACTTATTATTTGATTTTTTTAACACATCCTTTAAAAGTTATTCAATTGAAACTATATGTTATTTAATATTTAAAATTGTTGTCATATCGTTTTCACATTTTTATTGTTATTATTTATTTTCTGTCAAAAAATACTGAAAGGATTATTATAAAATTAATTCTAAATTTTGGAATTTTTTTTCTTCCTAAAATAGTAGTGTTTTAATTAACATTTATTCACTAGAAATGTAATATTCTTTATTTATTAAATGATAATTTATTACCATATATAAAAAATTTGAAATGTTAAGCTTATTAATAGAAGTTAAGGAGCTTGTAATTAAAATGCAAACACAATCAAATAATATAAAGAATTTTTATTTGATTTGATTTATTTAATTGATTTTTTCTAAGATGACTAATAATTCAACTAATATAGCTTATATTAGTTAATATAAATATCAAAAAAACATTTAATTGCTTCAAAATACAAACAAATCTAATACTGATGTTCAATTAAAATGACTTTGACTCAATAGATTATCTAGTAGCGTACGATAATAAAATGCATGAAAACCAGAATTATAGCAACTTGAAACCAGTAGACTATTCCCTAAGACTTTAGCCTAGTTAATCTAGCTATTAAGCTTATAGAGATAAGAATAACCTTGCTATGGTAGGAGAATAGATACTTATGGATGGTATTCCTCGTTTTGAATATGATTACTCAGCTTATAATTCAAAAATAATCTAGCCAAAGGCTACAGGAAAAATTGGTCAACATTATTTTGATGGAGGATTAAAAGAAACTGCCGAGGAGATGATATAAAGAGAATTGGAGAATTGCTTATTTAATATCAAGAAAACTATGCGACGCAATTAAGCCAAAGCAAAAGGCTTTGACATACTTGAAAAAGAAAGAGACCCAACTTATATCAGCAATGAACTATATGAAAATGTTGTTTTTGACGACATATATGATAAACCAAATCAGAATTATAGGTAACTTTTTGAATAATTATGGAGTTTCTTATTTTAAAATAATTTCGTTTTGAAAAGTAGAAAAACTTTATCATTAATTATCTTTGCTCAATTCATAGACTTTATATATTTAATTGAATGAAACGAATAAATAATAAAATAAACTAATTTGATTTATTTCATTCATGTTTTTAATTAAAAAACTATCTTTAAAGTAAATAACATTTTAAACACAAAATTCTATTATATTCTATTAAAAAAAATTAAATTTAGAATTTATTTTAATTTAATCTTGAAAAAAATAACCTAATTTTTTTAGTAATTTGTACTTGTCATTGCCTTTTTAATTTTTTTTTTAAAATTAATAATTTATAAAGATAATCTACTATAAATTAATTCATTATTTGTTAAAGTACAGAAGGGTTTTTTATGCTCCAGAACTAAATGAATAAGAGTTAATTGAAAATAATACAGGCGAAGAATTGAACTATGATTACGACATTGATGACTTTCTTCACATACAGTAAGTGCAAGATACAAATATTGAAAACAAGATGAAAAGACAGAGCATATTAAATAGATTAAACAAGGATATTTAGAAACAAATGGAAGAATAAGAAATGGCTGAAAGAGAATAAAATTATTAAATGGAAAAACAGTAGAATAAAAGTGGAATTTTGAAAAAAAAAGGGGATCAAAAGATAAAAAAGACTTTGAAATTCGATGATTCGGTCATTGATAAAAATGAAAGTAGTATCGATGATGAAAGTGATGGAGGTTTTGCGAAACAGTTAGAAAATGGGAAAGTCAAAATGTCATTTAAAGAGTTTATGGATGCTTAGAAAGGAGGTGGAAAGCGCTAGACACAAAGCGCTAAAGCTTTATCTAATGGAAAGATATCTTCGTAAATTGATTATGTTGATGAGATTGCATCAAATGAGCCTGTTTATAACCCTACAGATATGCCTAAAAAGATACCTAGATGGAAGCTACAATCAGAAGCTATCAGAGCTTCAATGAAGACTAGCTCAGCCTATACTAAAGAGGAAAATGAATAAATTGTATCTGCTTTAAATAAAACAGATTTAGTATATTGCGAGTGCTGCAAAAGAAAATTTAAACCAGGTCCTGCAGAAAAGCACATTCCTTCCTGCAAAGAAAAATTTGAAGAAAAACAAAGACAATATTAATTTCAACAACAAAAGAAAAAGAGCAAATCAAGCTCAAAGATTTGAAATAAATTTTTATGATAGTATAATATATAAAATATAATGGATTTGCATTTAAAAAATTTCTATTATATTAATTCCCTTGCAAGAAGAATGCTTGGTCGCTAGCTAAGAGGCTTTATTAAATTTGATTTAGTTGCTTGTTTGTTTGCTTGCTTGCTTGGCTTTTGTTACAACCTTGAAACTATTGTTATTACTTATCTTTCTAGATTATTAAAGGAAACGCTTTAACTTAAGATACGAAAAATAAAAAAGCTGATTAGCACCAAAGAAATTTAGAAACAAAAAAAATTAAATGTATTATTATCCAACGAACTCAAAATTTTTGCCTATGTAAACAAGTCTCTAAAGAAAATTGACTAACGCTTATTTTTCTTTTAAAGTTTTTGAACAATTAATTTTCTTAAGTAATCTTCGAAAAAGATATATAGAATAATATATTGGATCAGCTTATAAATTTTTATTTTTTTAAGATAGAAGTTATAAATTCAAGAAGCTAAATGCATGAATTATTGCATTAAGTTTATGCTTAAATTTATCTCGCAAATAGACTTATTTTATTACTCAGAATAGAAAAAAAATATATTATTAATATCTTTTTATTTGTGTTCTGCTAGAACTTTATGTTACACTCACCAAAATTGTTAATTATTTGAAGATTACAATAAGAATAATACGAAAAATTAATAAAAATTAATCGCCTTGCTAAATTTTCATAAATATTCAACTGGTTGAATGAAAATATTTTTAAACTAATTTCAAAAAGATATTTATTTAGCATATTCATGAACTAATAGTGCATTGTTTCAGTGAAAATCTAAAATATTTCTATTTTTTGCTGGACTGTTTTAAATATCTTTTTTCATAATAATATCTATTTATGCTATAAAAATAAATTAAATCTTTTAGAAGTATTTACTTACTTATTTATTTATT
Source organism: Tetrahymena thermophila SB210 (assembly GCF_000189635.1). NCBI lineage: Eukaryota > Ciliophora > Oligohymenophorea > Hymenostomatida > Tetrahymenidae > Tetrahymena > Tetrahymena thermophila. The sequence continues at coordinate 508,047 of NW_002476262.1, forward strand.
TTTCAATTAATTAATATTTTTTCATTCATCATTTTCATATGATACAAAAGATATTCAAATCAATGTAATATTTCATTTGAAAATTTTAATGTAAATAGATTATTTTATGTTCTGAAAGTGTTTTTGCTATATATTTAAGATTAGAAATTAAAACATTTTAGCAAATCGCTAGAAATTGGTTACCTTTCTTTTATTTTTATTACTAAGCAGATAATTAATTTACCTAATTTGCAAAGAAAAATATATAAAACAAAAAAATATATGGTATTTACCAATGTACTCTATTTAATTTAATTTAAGTAAGCTTTGTAAACTGTTTAAAATACTAAATAAATGTAATTAACTAATATAAGGTCATTAAATTGATTGTAAATAAAATTTTATTTATTGCTAAATTTATTATATGATTTTTAGTCTACTATATAATTCCTATATTTTTTATCATATAAAATCATCTATGTTGCATTTTACCCTAAATTTTTATACATTAGTGATGTTTTGCTGGAGATCTAATAATAATATAGAAATTTTTAAAAAAGGTAAAAATTATATTCCAAAAATTTTTCTTTTTATTTATATTTTTTGCTGTTAACTAATATTATAAATACGATCGATGAGATGTCTGATTTTATTCCTTCTATATAAATGATAATAAATATCTTATTAAGGTGAACTATCTAATAGATTGATCTATTCAAAATAGTCAATTTACAATAAAATGTTTATTTCTAAATAATAATCTATGTTAATGTAATATAAACCATGCAATGAATTAGAGATTTATTTATCCTCAAACCATAGAAATATATTAATCACGTAGTTTTTAACGTCCTTCATATGAATATTAATATATTCATTCAGCCTTAAATTATTTTATTCCTGCCATCATCATACGTACTTAATTTTAAAACCAAAAAAATATGACATCAAGATATATCTTTTATTTAAAAATGTGGAATATAGATATTATCATTTGATTTTATCTTAGTTTATTTTCAAATATAAATCCTACTTCATCATTTAGTTGTATAAATTTGTCTATATTAACACAAATGTTAGCGTCCAATTACTTGAATTTACTTACGCATAACAATTTTTAATAATAAAGCAAATAAAAAATTTGCGCAAAAACATGAATGAAAATTGAAAGGATATTAGTTAGGTTAGTCAAAAAGCATAGAAATAATAAGAAAATTTATAAATTTCAGCTTGAATCGTCTTAATAATTTATTAAAAGCGAATATTCTATTTAGAAGGATTTTGTATGTAATTTAGCGAAAATAATAATAAATTAAAATATATCGGGGAGGATTAATTATAAAGACATTCTTAAACTAATTACAATTTGATTTTATCTAATAGTATCCTCAAATACTGTTGCCTTATTTAATATTATTTTTATAATATATGGCTTTCTATTTCACAATTTTTATAAATTTATCTAATTATAATGAATTATTTTATTAGATTATCTTTCAATCAACTAACAAAATGACATTCAAAAACAAAATGTTAACAATTTTTTTTTAAAAAATTAACTATCATATTTGAGATGTAACTGCATAAAATATAAGTTTATACCTTTTCAAATATTTTTATCTTGCTTTTTCACTGAGTATCTTTTTTACTGAAGAATAAATTTAATTTTACAATTGGCTTTTCACATATCTTGAAATTAATTGATAAATTTGTTTTAATACGTAGTTTTGATAGAATTTTGTTAATGGATGCTTGACTGTTTTAAAGCTTGCAATAATACGAACACATTTTAAATTTATTTATTTTTTTTACGTGATAGAGATTTTTTTTAAATTTGACATGCACTAATTGATCATGATTTAACGACTCAGCTAACTTACTATTCAGATATATAACTCTAACTTGATAAATGATCAATTTTTTTCTTACAAGATTTTCTTAATAAAGAAATCTTTTGATTAATGAAAAAAAAATTCATAGAAGCTAATGAAATTAATTAGGAAGCTGTAAGCTTTGATGCTTTTGCGTAGCAATTTAAATAATTTACTAATAAATTGAATAAAATTTATATCTTCCTCTGATATAAATTTACATAAAAAGTTGTGAAAGAAATTTTAATAGATAAGATGTGGGGTATTTTTTTTTTGATATTAAATACTATCTATCTAATGATCATATTTAAATCTGATATTCAAACTTATAAAAATTAAAATAATAATTAACTATCTCAAAAAATTTCAACAGAAAAATTAAAAATCAGAAAAAATGATTCAAAAAATGGAAAAAGCTTAGGCTTAAAACTAAATTGTCATGCTGAATCCCTGGTAGCGCTTCTACAGATTCTGCATGTTTATGCTCGTAGTCATAGTCTTAATCTTCGATATTTGGTTCTTAGCTAAGACTAACACCACTCAATTCTACCCCTACTTCAGAATGGTTATTGCCTTCTTGGTCTTGCCCTTCGGTCTCGCTTTTATCAACAATAACCTTTTCCACTTCAATGAAGCCAACTAGGAAACTCAAGACTTAAATGAATTGTTCACTATGGTCTACAGAATGTTCAGAGTTATTGGAATGGAACACATCCCCATCTATTTCTTCACTCCTTTCATGAATAACTCCAACAAGGCTCTTGAAGCTAAGCTTGTTGAAGGTAAAATGAATTTTATTTCTACTAATACTTTATATATACACCTTAATTTCTTATATTCTTATCTTTTCATTTAAAAATAGCTAACTACTATCACTGCATTTTTGGTTCTCAAATTGTTCTCATGTGCCAATTACATCTCTACTTCTCCTACATGAACGATAACTCTGGTTATTACTGGATTGTTGCTCCTATTATCCTCCATGCTTGTCATCTTGCTTTGTAAGGTGCTGAAATCAGATAATCTGAACAAAAGACTGCTATTATGACCTTCGTTGTCACTTTCTTCCACATTGATTTCTTGTAAAACTTATTCGAAGGTGTTGGTAGAGCTATCTTAATCGGTGTCACTGCTATGGCTACTATTTATAATCATTTCGATGGTGATTATAATACCACTTTAACCAGAGAAGCCTTTGCTATCGTAAGAATTTTTCTTCCTTTTTTATTTAAACACACAACATAAGCTTAAAAAAAATGAATATTTATTTCTCGTTTATGATTCCCATCAGAATCACTACACTCTTAACAAAAGTATTAGAGATTTAGGTTTTAGCACAAAAAGAAGTCAAAAATTTTTAAAAATGCCAAATTAATTATCTGCAATTATGTGAAATAATAATAATAATTAAATTGCTGAAATAGATAAAAAATAAATATTTATAATATTTAAATTTTCTGATTTGGCAAACAAAATTTTTGAAAATATCAAATAAAAATTTTTAGAGTTAGATTAGTGAAATTAACAAAAATTTATCACAAATAAACTTGACATAAGAAACTGTAAATAAACTCAAATAATTATAAAAAAGCTTTAGATCCCTTACACTAAACATAAAAATTGAAAATTAAATTTTTTTTTCAAACTAACTCAAAAAATAAGAAGAAGCAATAAATAAATAAATCAATAAATTACTATTTAAAATCCAAAATATATTTAGCATAATATTAATAATAATTTCTTTTAAAAAAGGATGCTCTCGCTGCTGGTGGCTGCTGCGTTTTAGCTATTTTCTACATTGCCTTCAAGACTGGCTTAATCAGTGGTATCTTCTATGGAGCCAATTTAATGTTCTAATTACTTGTCTACAGAGTTGACTCCAACTACATGAAGATTTACAATAACTTCTAAAGAAGATTATCTGTTAAGGTTACCGACAAATAACTTAAGTTTGTTTACTACTTTGCTATTGCTTGGAGATTCTGCGAGTTAATCGCTATCTGGGCCGCTGCTTTGGATAACCACAACAATATCTATCACAATTTAGATAACAGCTCTAACTATTTGAACTTGCGTGACGCTCTTCTTGTTGGTCTTATTTTCGATGCCATTTACTTGGCCGTTTTAGTTCTTGAAGCTGGTCTCTACTTCTTCATTAAATCCAAATTCAACCCTGTTGGTGAATGCAATAAATAAGCTATCATGACTGAAGAACTCTAAGCCATCAACAACTAACCCAACAAGGCTGCTTTTAATGCCCCTGAACACACTCAACCTGAAGTTGTTAACACTCACCCTGCTATTAACAAGGATAAGGCTCCTATTAATATTGATGAAGAAGCTATGGACTTCAACCAAAGAGGCTCAAAGATTGCCAATTGAGTAGTTATCATTGGATGAAAATTTGAATCAAACTCAAATTTTCTATCTATTTTTTCTTATTTTAAGTTTTTGTATATGTCCATATAATATTAATAATAATGTTATTTCGATACTAAATAATATTATAATTTTGATTGTAATTATATATAAATATTCCTTTATCTTGTAATTTTAAATAGTTTTGCATTTCTTCAAAAATCTTTCAAAATTTATTTCGTCAAAAATTTTTTATAACAACTAAAATATAAAGAATTTATTTAATACTTTCATAAAATAAATATAAAGTAATATTATTGAGTATTAATTGTATTTTTTTTTTAACTAAAAAATTCTAAGTTCCTAAGTAATTTAAAATTAACAAAAATAAAATGTTTTTAACATTTATCACTACTTTTTATGGAAAGATTTATGCAAAATAATTATTTTTTTACTAAAAAAATATATTTAGAAGAAAATTAAAAGAAAATAATTTCTATTCTTATTTATTATTTACATATTTTTTTTGTTTATAAAAAATAACATGACGTTGATATGTAGCCTTAAAATAATATACATGTACAATTATTAAATATTATAACATATAAATCTAAATATTAAAGTCATTTTTTTCCAAGCAATTTGTTTGCTCCTTAGGCTATATTATTTTTATCAATTTAAAGCCATTTAAGTGTGTTAGGATTTTATATAACAAATTACTTAAACTGAGAATAAGTAAGTTCATTGTATTTTATAACTTCATCTTCATTTTTTTATATAGAAATTAGTGATTAATTCTTTTTTAAATTAACTTCATTTGGTATCTCTTCAATATTTTACATAAATTCCTCATTTTAATATTTTTTTTATTCTTCTTCTTCAGGCTTATACTCCTAAACAATCTTTTTTACCTACTCTTTTATCAACTCAAATAGAACTTAATCATCTATTTAAACTCCTGGAAACTAGTTTATCAAATTTTTCATATAATCATAAATTTGTGTATCTGAAACAACATTCGTTTTAGATTTGCAAATAAGATTAAAAACGAATCTGGTCTTATATTCAACTTTTTCATTAATTAAATTCGCTAATCCTAGTATAAACTCTCTAAAATTTATAACTCTATCCTTATTTAAGTCAAAAACATTAAAAACTTGCTCTGAAAATTCCTAGTTTGTTAGATAGAGAGAGTTGCTAAACTCCTACATGTCAATAACACCATCATCTTTCTAAGAAGCTGATATGTTCTTATAAAACGTGTAAAGATTTTCAACTTACTAATAAGTCAAATTTGTTTAATTTGTAAATTCAGTCAATTCATATTAAGTTAATTTTTTCTACTTTGTGTTACCGCCACCCATTTAAACTCTTTATTTATTTTTTAATTATATATAAATGTTTATATTTTATTTGTTTTAAGTAGTTTTATGTTTAAACTAATTAAAATTAATGATAGATATACAATATATATTATATTTCACAAACATTATCAAATAAATATATATTTTTTTAAGATATTTGTTTATTGTAGTAATAATATCTTAAGTAAAATATTTATTTATTTAAAGCTTTAGCAATCAAAGTAAAACTATATAATGGAAATGATTATAAAATTTATCATTAAATCTAAATTACATCTAATTTTATTTATAAGTTAAAATAATGGGGTTGGGGTTGGGGTTGGGGTTGGGGTTGGGGTTGGGGTTGGGGTTGGGGGTTGGGGTTGGGGTTGGGGTTGGGGTTGGGGTTGGGGTTGGGGGTTGGGGTTGGGGTTGGGGTTGGGGTTGGGGTTGGGGTTGGGGTTGGGGTTGGGGTTGGGGTTGGGGTTGGGGTTGGGGTTGGGGTTGGGGTTGGGGTTGGGGTTGGGGTTGGGGTTGGGGTTGGGGTTGGGGTTGGGGTTGGGGTTGGGGTTGGGGTTGGGGTTGGGGTTGGGGTTGGGGTTGGGGTTGGGGTTGGGGTTGGGGTTGGGGTTGGGGTTGGGGTTGGGGTTGGGGTTGGGGTTGGGGTTGGGGTTGGGGTTGGGGTTGGGGTTGGGGTTGGGGTTGGGGTTGGGGTTGGGGTTGGGGTTGGGGTTGGGGTTGGGGTTGGGGGTTGGGGTTGGGG